>NC_086369.1:4245000-4590000 GCF_036324505.1 Eleginops maclovinus
ACCATGGCCAATGGTGCATTTGAATGCTCCTCAGATGTTCCCATTTCCTGAGTTGCAAAGTCATTCCTCTGACTCCGGTGTGTTTAAGGTTTGAGTCGTGATATTGAAACAACATTGAAGCTAAAAACGAAGATGTGCTGCAGTTTATTTCAAAGAGTGTTGGAACCACACTTTAATATCTGTTTCAGATGTTGTTCCAACTTTAGTGGCATTCACGTGATTCTTCCCAGTCGACAACACTATGTAATTTATGTCATGATGATGCAGTCTTTGAGTGAATACTAGGTTGTAAGAATCAGTCATCCTGTTATGTGAGAAAGATAATGGGCATGCAGTGAAATAAAAAGAGGTTACTTTCCCTTGAAGAACAGCTTATCTTTTTTTCTTTCAGGCGAAGTGAAGCAATGGCCACATATTGTGTTCCGACAGACTGATGATCCTAAGTCGTTTTTGTGCCTTCTTTCTGACTTTTGAACACCAAAGTAAGTCACGTTTAGCAACAACTCTCACTTGAACTGTGAGACAAAACACAGCAGTTTAAAATCATCTTTTATTCTGTTTTCTATTTCCTATTGAAGACGGAATAAGGATGATGAAAAGGAAGAGTAGGAGGACAGGAATCCTTAAGAAAGTGAATAATGCACAGGCATGACCAACAGAAAAAAAGCCTCTAACGTCCAGAATCCAATGCAGCCTTTGCTCTTTATTGGTGTTATATTAAATGAGTTAGTAACATCACAGATATAGCAACCATTTTGGAAAAAAATCAAGGGGAGGAATTTATTTCAACATCAAATACTAATCCAATTTAATTTGACTTTCTGGAAATGCGTTACAAGAAAACGTTATCCCTTCCTTTATCCAGCATAAAGACGCTTAGCAGAGGTACGCCCTGTTTCACACAAGTTAAGAGCTAACCCTGTTAGTGCACATCCAGATGCTCTCCCAGATCCTATTATGAGACTTTAAAACCCTTGGTGGATTAACCTGAGTGAAGGAGTGAGGCGGAGGAAGGAGAGTGTAGTAATGGTCTGTGTTTATTTCACATGTGTTAGCTTGCTTTGAATGACTCACCGCATTACGAGGTCAGTAAGTGGACACAGCATGAGGAGAGTCGCCTGTCTGCACTTTGTTGATGGTGTGGTTATCAGCATGCTATTACACTGTCTTTGTTTAGCTGTCACCAGAAATAATTACATCTCTCCAGCTTCAAATGTTGCTCTATTCCCTCTGCCACTGCTCAGAGTTGTTAATAGTCTAATCACGCTGGTAACGCTGTGAATGTCTGCTGGTTAAGGAGGCAGAAGAAATACTTCTTTTGGCATGGAAGGATATTAGTTGGTGTTTACACATTCAGAGTTGAAAAGCAACAGGTTTTTCCCTCGAATGTAGTCCTGCTTGAATATCCCCTCTATTTTGAGTACTGTTTCTTTTCAGTGTCATCAAATTGTTATCCATAAAGCCGGCCATTTTCCCACGCTTTTAATGAGGTCTCTAACACCCGTCCTTGGTCTCTTTGATGTCCGCAGAGGTAATTTACCAACTGTCAAATTTGCCCCCGTGTTTTTTCGAGTCATTCTACTGAACATATCCACCTTTCAGGGAAATATTTGCTGCAAGGATAATTCAGTCATAATGGGTGCTTATAATGAGAGACTGTCATAGATGTAAGCATAAACACATAACACCATTAACACTATTCATTGATCACTCGCTCAATTCTGTTGACTCAGCAGTTAAATCAACGTAATACTCACACATAGACATAAACATGTGTTGGTTGTGAAGAGGGTGTTGTGCGAGCAAGCAAAACAACACATCCATATAAAAGATGACACAAAAGAAAAACGGCTTACAAGGAGGTACAGAGATTATGGTTCAGAATCAAGAAACCTAGCAGGCAATTAAAAATATAAGAATGCAAATCAGGCCAGCTGATGTTGTCTGTGGGAAATGAAGTGAGGGGAAGAGCACTCACATGCTGCCTTTGTGTTACAAACAAAGTGATAATACCCCGTTTGTGCTTCACCTGCATTTAATGGCGGTGAAGGCAGCCAGATATGCTAATGTGACACGTATGTGAGCAGTATGAACAATTGCTCAGCCAAGCCCTCCTCCCGTGGGGAGAGTGCGCTGTGGAGTGATTCTTCCTACACTGTAGGTTTTGCAAACAGCCAGGGTGCATTCTGAAGTAGTGGGTAATTAAATGCAAAAATGGGATTAGGGCAGTGCACTCCGTTCCCTGTTTCCATGTGATTCTGACACCAGGATAAGGGCCTCCTAAAGCCCGGGATAAAGAGAACTGCTGTGTGGATTAGATAAGATTAGAACACACACATTTTTGCAAATAATTACCGCCCAATACTTGTTCCATAGATTCCTCAAGCTTTTTTGTCACTGTACCTTATTGTACTTACGAGTGCTTTTCAGTTGTGTGTGTCCTGACAGGAGAAAATGGCGATAATGTGGGAATACTTTTATGCTTAGGCTGCACTATCACAGCCGGAGCAGCGCTGTTGCTAGACTAGATCTCAGAAGGCACAGTGACATTGTCCTTTTTTCCCCCCTTCTTTCTATCACATTCAGCCCTAAGTAACCTTCATATTCTGCATGCGAGGGGGTAAGGTAATTATAAATTAGCATGAAGTTCCTTTATTACAAACCTATTTCTTGCAGCACATCAAAGGCAGCTGGGGCGTCTGAGTTACAGAGAGCATGTGTAGCAGATGTGGCTGATAAGAACTGTGTCTTTGTGTCTCCTTCTAGGAAGGTTATCAACCAAAATGAAAGGTAGAATGTAATTTGTCCCTTGATTAGATCAGGATGTAATTGACACAGTTGTATCAAACCCAGTAAATATGGTGGCCTCGCCGCAGATGAGGCATTTTGATAAAGACGACTTCTGGAGAGTTATCTAATTGACACACAGCCAGACCATGAAAGCCACTTATCCCTTCATGTTTACTGTGGCTGACCTTATCTGCCACGTTATTTATGAACAGCAATGGTCAATCCCAACAATTCCATTCCTCCTGTTTTTCTGCAATATGACCCGGCTTTCCTTGTATTCCTGAAGACTGGAGATGCAATGATGGGATATTAGGGAAGGCTCTACTGGGTCGAATGTTGATGCACATCCCCTCATCCATGAGCAAAAACAGCACAACCCAACCCAGTCCATTATCACAAAGTTTGATAGTCGGCGGGAGACATTTGCTCCAGCAGGTAAAAGGGAGCAGTAACAATAAATGTTTGGCTATGAAAGGTGGAATTTCTTCCCCCAGTTGTGTGAAGTAATATGCAGGCAAGATATTTGAAGTCATCAAAGCATATAATCAGTAATCAAAATCCATACCGGCTGTAATAGCCTTTGCCTGCTGGTAGATTGAATTTAAGTGTACCATAATGACTGAGTTTAGAAAGCCTTTCACAGTGCTTAATCACCTTGGGTAATGAGGACTTTAGTATTTTTAATATACAGCCAGGCATTTCATCGGTTGCAGCTGAGAGATAAGTATAAGGTAATAGGTACTTTACCTATAGATGCTTTCATAATGGACTAATCATACTGCATTACAGGTCTTAAATAATAGACGTTTGCTTAGGGTTATCTTTTTTTCCTGAGTCAAGCAACGTTTTGCTGGTAAATCGTTCAGAACAACTCAGCAGGAGTCCCAGAGATAATAACTGACTCTTTACATAGTTTCCATTTGGCTATCCCACGTGTACATCTTGACTAATGGAGTTGAAATCTAGATTTCATGTTATACTTGGGTTGAGAATAACCCATAGGTATGTTATAGGACCATTTTTCAAAGAAATGTGCAGATCTTTGTATAGAATTCATTAGCCTGACATTTGAATGCATAAGTACTATTGGTAAGGCTTTCAGGTGACATAACGTGTCTGCCATCAAGATCAAAATGTTCTGTTGGACCACGGGACGTCCTCTGCTCCTGGCAGCAGTGAAAATGAACAGTGTTTCTAAACCTGTCTCAAGATAGTTCTGTTCGTTCGCTGTTTTATACTGTTGAATGATCGTTTAAGAGGATAGAGTGGTACTTAGAAGCACTCTGATGTTGTTTTTAATTTGATCAAAGCACAGAAAATGTGAACATCTGTGCAAAATGATGTGCTTTTTTGAATTAGTGACGGTAGAAGGAATGTAGATAAATGTCCTGCTGTGTTTCACATGTTTAATGTATACCTGTAGTATGATGTGTTCATGTTTATTCATTTTAATGCAGCAATGTGATGCAATTCCTGTACATTTCTATTACATATTCAATGTTATGCTTCCTTGGGGAATCAACAAATTATAAACTGACTGACTTTTACCCAAAAGTCTTTAAGGAAATCTTGTCTAATATTGCTACCCTGGGAATAAGATCGTTATTGCCTTGAGAAGTACATAGACATGTTTGTGGCATGGCTTTGGGGATGGCAATATCCGTCTGAATTCAAAATATCTTCAAATATCAATAGAACTATGAGAATGATTGCAAGGAAAGGTTGTACAGATATTCATGGTCCCCAGAGGATAAATCTGAATGACTTTGGTGACCTGCTGACCCAAGAATGGTCATTACCAGTTAACCTCTTTGTTGTTTTATAATTGTTACTAACCTGTGTTTAACCTTTGGATTTGCAGCTTATTGAAAGTTGTATATATATATCTGCACTCAACAATTTCACTTGGGATGAATAAAGTATTATCTTACAAAACTGCACATAACTGACGGAATGTAACCTGCAAAACCAATGCGCAGATGTACGTAATGATTAATGCTAAGTGTGCTAACAGGCTAAAGTAAGACTTCAAACATGGTACAAGTTTTACCTGCTAAACCTAAGCATGTTAAAAACAAAGCACCACAGTGCCTCACAAAGCCAGCAGTCATGTTGTTTTATAATTTTGAAGAGATTTCTATCGAGGGGGAATCTGTGTTTACGAGTTCACTTCCTCTCACACCTTCTCACTGTGCCTGTGGATGTGGCCGCACACATTTAAATTCTGTAAATGTGATTCATAGCACTAGAGGCAAACAATTACAGTGCATCCTGAGCTTCTCTGTAGGAATTGGAAAAGATCTGACGGAGAAACTTCTACCCCCGCGTGCCAAGGTCAATCTAAAACAGGCTGAGCGATACTTTCTGCAGGGCAATACCACTGTGCTCTTTCCAATAAAAAGCTTGAATTAAAAAACCCATTCAGGCGGCGACAATTGCATCCACCCACGTTATCAGCTGTCTGATGTGATGAGTGACCCTGTGGTCATCACCCCAGCCATGGAGACCATCGATCCTGCCGTGGCGGTGGTCGGCCTAGGGAAGGCCTGCTGCTGCTCAGTTTATTACCACTGCATTCGTCCCTCAGAGGAGAGCTTTAATGAGCTACGAGCACAATAAAGCTGTGACACACACATTTACACACAAACATTGACTACCAGTGTTCATAGTATACCGTAGTCGATGGGTAATGAAGCTGTGGCAGAGATCAAGACAAGAAGCAGAGAGGCTAACTGTAAGTCTCTGGAATCCAGGAAATCAGTCACCCGTTGAACTCGGTCCTTCGTCTGATTTTGGCTTTGGAAGTAAGGAGGCAGGGATTACATTTACAGCTGAGTCTTTTCAGTGTTTGCAGTCAAATTCTTTGCTATGAAAACTGCTATACGGACAATCAGACGTAGGGGTACAAAATCATCAGGACTGTATATATATATAAATGTTCTATACAATGTTTGAAAACAATCAGCAACTCATATCATCCACATGACACTCCAGTGTGATTCAAAGTCACATTTTTCTATTTTCCTAATGAAATATCTTAGTAAGAGAGAGCAAGAAACAGTATTAAAAAGAATCATGTTGTACTGAAACAGTGGGGAGGCTGGGACTGTGGTAGGTAAACTTTTAATGAGGACTTGTTAAAATGCACCTCTGTTTTAACTACTTTGAAACGTGTAAGTAAAAAACACCTGTAAGGAAATGTCAAAATGCCCGTTACCATGGCTATAATTATATAGGGGAAAGAACTTTCTCTTCCAGACATAAACATATTCTGCTTTGAATAACAATGTCTGAGATTTCATTTCGCTCACAAAAAAGAGAAGTAATGAACTCCCTCTGAAGAATCATGAAGTTACATCATCTTCTTAGCTAGACAAAAGTTATTTTCTACTTCGGACAATAAATAAATAATAAGTAAGACTTGCAATATCTTATACCTATATAACACAGCGTTAGAATAAGAGCTTCCACAACAAAAAGGTGTAAATCCCCAGTGTGTCCACACCTGAGACATCGTATTGAGAACTGGCTTTATTATCAACGTTACGCACACAGCTACATTTCATAAAAACTAAGGGCTGGGAATGTTGCCCAGCACTATCAAACAAGCAGTCTAATTACTCATGGATAGCTGCTACTCTATATTTGTTCTTCATTTTTGTTTAATGCTTTTAATGCCGCGGGGTTGCAGTGTTATATATAATCAGGGGCTTCAGCACTGTGCTAATAGATACGACTGCAGGCCAACGATGCAACACAGAGGCTGTTTGATTAGAAACAGGTGTTTCATTCAAACTATTTAAACATGGAAGTCATGTTGATTGGAATACTTCACATTCATGGATGCAAATGGCACAGTTAATTTATAAGGAGCAGTTTGCAAAGTACTTCCTCTCAAGCACTATATCAAAGGTTCTTTAGGCAGATTTGGATGCCGGCCAACACATTTAACCAATTACGCATGCCTGAATAATTAATGTGCTGTGTTTCTTTATCTTTGGTTCCCTCTTTTGCGTGAATGGAAGAGCATTAGCGTGTCTTGTTCTGGCCAGCCAGGACGAGACATTTCGATGTGGAAGTTGTCAGTTAATTTATCTATCGCACAGATCAGTCTCCCAGCTGCACATTTGACAGCTTTTAAAGGGCAAAAGAAAGGGGTTACAATAATATCACCAGGTAAAACTGATAGATATGATAAAGACATACTGATGTGTCCTAGTTTAAACGATTTTGATCGACATACATTTTGAGTGAAAAGAGAGTGCCATCCCATTGAAGAAGCTCGGATATTCACTCAAAGAGGAATGCACTGCACTTTTTGATTAACGTACAATAATAGTTCAATCAATGTTTCCCCTCTGTATAGTCACAGGTACAAATCTCACTGTGAAAGGGTGCGACAAAAGTATTTTCCTACTCTGAAGAAGGTGATAATTAAAAGCAAACATATCACCTTTTCATTAAGCGAAACACTCCACCCACACACACACACATATCCTTGTCTCTATGGGGAAGTGGGGGTGCCAGACCAGAACATCCATTTTGGGAACCACCCATTCTGAAGGTTGTACAGGACGGAAATCAGGCATAGATGTCACCACTAATTATCAATCAGACAAAGAAGACATGTATGTGGTACATGTGAATCTCTGAGTAAGAGGGTGAGACTAATAACTGTCCAACTCTAAAGGATGTGATAATTAGGGGTGAAAGTATCACGTTGTTGTTTACATGTAAGCTCAACCCACCCACACACACACACATCCTTGTCTCTGTGTTATTGACGGGTTAACAGACCAAAACACACACACTTCCATCTGTTATCTAATTAATGTCATTGCCTTTGCTGGTGTGTAGGAAAAAAGTGTATTTGCCAAGAGGGATACTACACTACACGACATCTGCTTCTAAGGATTACGTAAAAGCTCTTTGCCAGATTTCCATAAAACCACGTTGAAGAGTGTAGCTACTGATGAACCCATTCGGGCAAATAAAACACATTTGGTTTTACCCTTATTTATATATGGTATGTGTCTCGCATCATGTTGTGTCTCAGTAACTGGAAAGGACTACATACCTCATGGGAAAAATGTGCCAAATTGCCTCTCAGATTGAAACATTAGGAAAAAGATATTATAGTGTTGATGAAATGCTCTGAGAAGGAACTTAGTTCTATAGTTTTCACATGACAACTTGAAGCTCATGAACACATCGTAGTTGGAAAAACACAAATGTCTCCTCTCGTTTTTTTCTCATCCAAAAATGATGCCGTATAATTTTTCTTTTTAAGGGGTGAAAAAGGCAACAGTAAGTCTCCAAAAATCCAGAATGACAGGCATCTTCTCCACAGGTTTGCAGCTGACAAACGCCACTGCAGCATTTATACTGACGTTTTCCGAGGTGTCATGGGGTGTTTGTTTGATGGGACCACTCTGTCTGTCAAATACCTTCCCTGGGGTTAACATCGCTTCTATTGGAACACTTAACCGGAATATAAAATAAGCTTCAACAGGCAGCACATTTTAAAAGTCAACCTGAAAAACATTACCAAAACATCCTATATTTTGTACCTCTTCATGTCCACAAACTGATCATGGCAGATTAAGGACACATTTGACAGGAAAATAACATTGCAAAATTGGATTTCACTGATATACAGATACAGATATACTTCCCTCATAAAGCGCTGGCATTTGTTGAAATGTTCTTTTTTCCCAAGACAAATACAAAACAAAGTTATGTTTCTTTTTGAGATGCGATAGAAGTCATTAAACGTAAGGCATGACTAGTCTACATGAGCTGTGAAAATCGAATGTTTTTGCACATGTTCTTCACTTTCCTGTTGACTGGTCTTGGGCAGAATGAAAACTTTTGTCACAATGAATGGCTTTAATGAATGACGTTTTTTAAGAATGCAAAACAATGCCAGGACAAAGTCTGCACATGCAATTAGAAGCAAAAAGTGAATTCATCAAGCCTGCTTAAAGTTAACATTATGTATAATTCCTGCAGCTTTTGAAAAACATTTCCCAGCAGAGACATATCATATTTAATTCACGCCCACACAGTAGCTGTTTGAGGTAATGCTCATTTTATTTATGTCTCTGAGACTGAGCGGCTTGTAAAGTAAGGACCAGGGATAAACAATAATGAAAGCACATATTTTTATTCAGGCTCACAGTATAAAAAAGTGAGAGCTGACTAACAGCAGAGACATACAGATCCACCTAAGCAAGTGTGCTTGAGGTGTGTCATCATTATCGGCCTAGTAAAATAAGTATTCTTGCTGGTGGTTAGGTGTCAAACCTGTTTGCTCCTAGGCTAGTGCAACAATCACCTGCAATGCAAACCCCTGATGAAGTGCTAATTAAAAATCAGCATGCACAATCAGAGTTCCAAATTTATAAATGCAAAAAATTCAAAGGGCAAAGGACAAATATATTATCAGAAGAAGAGTATGAGGTGATAAGGAGAGGCCAGAATTTTAATACAGCTGTGGGTGAATTAATGTAAGAGAAGATATTACTCTAACCGGGCCCTACGTTGGTGGGTAGAATTTCTTGCAATCCTATTTTCTTTCCAGCTGAGCAGCCACAATCAACAGGAAAAAAACCTCAATTGGCTTGATATAGAATTGGCAATCAAAAGAAATGCAGGGGCAGGAGTTTGTTTGGTGAGGTAAGCAAAGAGATTTATAGTTTCCTGATTTCAAATACACTAAATCGGCTTACCCAACATTTCCAATTGGGCCAACCCAAACTATTCATCTTGAATAGATTTAGTCAGGGGGAATTGGCTGCAGGTCTGTGATCTTCCTGAAATTGCTTTGTTTTTCAGGGTGTATTTCCCCTTGGAGTGTTTGATATGACCGGCATCAGAGACTGCGGTGTTATATTACCCCTCAAAAAATGGTACCATTGATCTAAAATAAAACAGTATCACACCTAGCAGACAAAAACAAGCATGCTGCATCTTTTTCCCTTGATAAGCCGTTTTTTTCTATAGGTTAACATTGTGTTCAAGCTCAGGCGAACAATACCAAATCCGCTAAAAGGGAAAGAAGTGTGACTTGCCTATGTTCCATTTCCATTTCCAAAACATAAGCTCAACCCTGACTTTAACCCTACTCCTGTGAATGTTTGAAATATGTTTTGCAATCTTTCCTTTTCTCCATACCGGCCAGGACAATTGATATTTCATTGCTACCTTTTTAGTGCAACATGTGGGTTGTGAAATGTATTTTATTAATGCACTGCACTGTTTGAGTAATAGCTTAAAAGAAAACTTGGTGCCAAACTAAAATATTAAAGCTTATAGTTGCAACCTTTGGACAGAAACCAAACTCCTAGGAAACAGTTCCCAATAAAGTGTTTCAACATTTTACATAACACATAATTTCTGCTCTAATTTTAATTTAATGAAACGTGTTGTAATTCATTTGTTTAACATGTTGCCTCATTATTGTAGAACAGACACTCACTCACTTCCTCTCTCTCTCTCTCTCTCTCTCTCTCTTTATCCTCTCTAATGCATTTATTACAATAACGTAAACAGCCTTATGTAAACCACTCAAGTGAACACAGCCCCTTGGATATGTATAGTATGAAAGTTATCGTTGAATATAATTACATTTTGATTGCATTGTAAACTGCAGGCAGAAACAGCAAAACATCTGACTTGTTGAATACCTGTCACACTCATAATGGCTTCTGTTTGATTGACAGATAGACCAACAAGTCTAAATCAAGCGTATAGAAGCTCATTCTGTTCATTGGATTTCATATTCTGGGTGAAAGTGTCTCCTTAAAGTGCCACTTGTGCGTGGGCGTTGTTTTTCTTATGTCAGTGCATTTACTCTATTGCTTTCTAAATATAAAATATGGATAATGTTTTCCCCTCAATAGGAGATAAAACATTGCATGTCACTCCCTGTGTCTCATTTTGTTGGCTTCTTATGAGAAAAACGTTTGGCTCAAGATATATTAACAACAAAACGGACTCAGGAAAAGACTCACTAAAGCCATAGGATGGTTTACACCGTTTGTCAGTATTAGCCACTGTGAATGAGAGGATTAAGGAAGATTGTGCAGCTGAGTAAGACAAATAAACACCATGATGCCATAAACATGAGTCACTGACATGTGTGATGCTTGCTGGGCAGGGTGGGTTACAGTAGATGCCAGATAAAGTAACCAGTTGTCATACATTGCCTTTATTTTTGACAAAATGTACAAACCGACAGCTTGGGTGCATTTAGTTTTAGGGGTTTTATATTATAATAACATTATAAGAACTTGGGCTGTGTGCTTTATGTAAAGAAAAATGAGACTCCTCTTAGGACAAGGCTAGGCCTATTAGAATTAGATATCTGGGTAAACAAACACTGCCTTAATGAAATTACGGAGATTAAGATAGAGCCCTTGTGCTTAACACCAAGGCAATATTGTGCCAAATATACGAGTGAAACAGTGTGTTAGAAACATTTATATTCTGTTTGTTCTGTCAATTATCCATTAAGTAATGCAATAACTGGATGCTGGGAAATAACCGAGATAATTCACTGTCTCATTTACTGAGTGCTGTATTATGGTTGTATCATAGATGTTAATGTCTTTAGAAGCTGTATACTTCGTGTAATGCATGTCGACCTACCTCCCGTGCAAAACCAGACATGACTATTGATCAAAAAGGTTGGAAACTTCCTGTTTGTATGTTGATAATATTAATCTCAATGGTGTGCTGATAACCAGATGCCATTTTGGATAGCCTTACATTATTTGACTTCTTTAGGTCCATGAAAAGTGCAACAAGTCCTAGCTTTAATGATAAAAGAGGTTGTCATTGCATTCAAATCAATCCAAATGTGTGTTGCATGAGCCCAAGTAGCTCAACCCACACTGCTCTCAAAAGATCCAAGACATCCAGTAACTTTGTTCCTGAATCTATAATATCTTTTCACAGCAAAGGTCACTTCACGTTCCTGAGATCCTTCAATGATTCAGTAATTAATTCATCTGACTTAATGCAACCCCGTTCCACACCGACTTCATCAACCGGACTACCTGTGTGCAATTATAGCAGTTCACACTTGAAGGAATATAGATTTCACTGCACAGAGACCAGGATGTCAAAACTCTGATTCCATTGGGATGAACCGCAGACATGTGGCTTGATCTCATGTAATACCCGTAAGATGATTTCCTGTTGTCAGATTATCTCCCCGCCTTCGATTCCAACAGACATGTCTCCCAGCATGGTCTGAGCGCAGTAACAACACTGTGATGTCGAGGTCTGAGTATAAAAGAACAGCTCCAACACAGACTTTCCTTTCTCTTTACCGGGAAACATGCAGCCTGGGGCCTGAGGCCTTGTTATTTTTGACAGAACCAAATCAACCTTGCCAGTGCGCAGGATGAATTCCAAAACCATAAATCAGATCTTGTTTTCCTTGTGAATTGCGATCAAGAAATCACAGAGTCTCCGAGCATCACGCCTAGAAAAACTATAACACTACAGCATTGAAGCCTCAGATAAATGATATCTTAACTAACAGGTCTCTGGTCAGTGCGCTCAATACCAAAGGAAGGAACATTCTTGGAAGTATCACATTTCAGCCCCCATCTCCTCTGGCCCTGAGTTTTGTTGTCTTCCTTTCAAACACCTTGTTGGAGCTAGAGAACTGACTGAGTTTGAAATCATCATCTCAAGGAAGATAATGGGAAACCCACGGGAGTCCTGCAGGAGCTTGGAGACAATTCAGTCTGCGCCTCACAAGTCAGCTTATAGTGAGAAAGTGTGCTGCTCTTTTATCTTCAGCTGAGCGTCAAAGCCATCGAACTGATGGAAAAGAAAAAGGCGACACTCATACAATATACATTAGACACTCACCTTGCAAGAAAATCTCGGGGGCAACTGTGAAGAATGCCCTACTTCATCCTATGAGGATTTTAAAAGACATACATCTGCTCCTATTTTCAGGTACAAGTCATTGAAAAACTGAAGCAGCTGCGGGTCGTATGCCATGCACATTTCTTTGTTTGGCCTATTTCTCTTGGTGGATGGCTAAATTCAAATGAAATGATCTGACCTGGACACTTCTACTGCGGCTATAATGAGGTATCATCTGTCTAAACAACCAACTGTAAATATCAGATTTGGTGTAAAGAGCAGAAGCAGAGGAAGGGGTGTACATTTCCTGACAAAAGGGATGATTTGATACAGCAGTGTCCATGGGAGGTTTGGTTTGAGACTTTACACAATTACCACTGTTTATTTTAGGGACCTTTTATAGATTCAGAATGATCAAATTTTTCACTTCATAAAAATGAATGGTTTGTCTCCAAAGTGGGTGTTTGAATCACACAGGCGGGGATTTAGTTTAGATCACGAACAATACCTGACAATGACAAGAACTTATTGAACAAGCCTTTTAGAAGTAGTAAAGAGTGCATTGATTAAACCCCCATCGTGATTAATTCCCCGGTGGGTGTATTAGAATGACTGGATAGCTGAGCTTATTTGATGATGCAAGCTAAAGCAGTTCTGTCTTTTTGTTGCAAATTAAAGGGGGAAGAGGGATCATTCGTCAATGGAGCCGTCTTCCTGATTGAACTCTTACTAAGCCTACTATAACAGTGTAAGCGTATTCAGGGCTGGATTTTCCTTTTAAGCACTTAGACGGTGTTCTTATCCGGAGCGAATTACAATTAGGGAGGGCAGATAGGGGTTCATGTCCTTCTCAAGCACTCCGCTGATGACTGACTGGTGATGTTCCATGTCTGCTCCCACGGATATTCAACCTGCGACCTTTTCCCTACAATACGCTCTCTCTTAAAACTGAAGCACCCCGCAGAGTGAAGTGAAGCAGCAGGCCTTATAGCTAAACCAGTTAATTCTACCTTTCATATTATTCCCATCCTTCACACATTAAAGCCAGCTGAGGTTCCTCATCGTGCCAAACCTTTGCGTTCCTCTCATACAAACAACCCCTGGCTCATTTGTGGTGAGGAAGTCTGTTTTCGCTCTCGACCCAGTCGGGTTATTCAACTTTCATGACTTATTCATTGCATAAACAAACACAATTTCAAACAGCTGCTCAGCAAAGGCTACTCAAACACTTCCTGCTCCCAAGTCCCTTTGCAGTTCTCACTGCTCCCCTAATTGGTAATCCTAGCTCCAAGTGTCATTTGGTCAAGCTCAAGATTCAAATCTACAATTAGCCTATGACTGTGTGCGGCAGATAAAGTCACCGTGGCTGTCGGGAGACATGAAAGAGCTCCAGAGATCTCTGCCAGCAAGGTCAGGGTGACGTTCCACTACTTTCTCTCTCCTAACACACCCATACCAGGTGGGATTCGAATACCAACTGCAGCTTTCCAGCTCTCTCCCTCGCATGGAAAGGAGATGTAATTGTTTACTCTGCGTGCACAGTCGGATAGCTAGGAGGGCTTATGCTTATTATGCAGCAAGCGCTACAGAAGAGACCGAGAGAAGAGAGGCCTGTTTGCCCTGGCTCCCCAGAGGCTGCTCTATTCAACAGCCGCCTGATGGATGCTCATGCTTTTGTTCTCGGGGTTTTTCACAGGCTAACAGCGACACTTTTCTACCATCTAGCAGCTATCTGCATTTATGAGACCGCAGCTCCCTCACTTTCCCCTTTTATTTCTTAAAATGAAGTGAAATTATACCTAGCTGACTTTTAAAGCTTCAAGAGTTGGAACCTTGTGTGGCATTTTAATCTGTGATTTGCGTTGAGTTTGAGTGCTAAAAAGTGCAATCGATGACATTTAAATGTTCTTTGTTGCCTGAGAGGAATGTGTTTGCCAGCCTTAAAAAGCAATATAAGAACATATTCATTACATAAAAGCTCTCAAGCTGCTTGGTGTTCTTCCACAAACACATCATACTGTGTAGTCCATTAGTATTTGGCAGAGGTTTTTGTGTAATTTTGGCTTTATGCTAGAAATAGTAATTTTTCGATCTGCTGCACGTAAGCAAAAGGATCTTAAATAAACAGAAACACGAAATACAGACCTTTCAAGTTTTGAAAGTATAAGCATTTTGTGGCCCTATGAAAACTCCTGTTTTACCTCGACTGTATTTTTGCTATGAATGCCTTCATAGAAACAGTTAGTATTCCTAAACTTTATGGATTAAAAAAACTTTCTAAGTCAGGGATTCTTATCAGCCTGTTAGAAAACAGTGTTGTGTAATCTCTCCTGTGGCTCCTTAAGAGCTTTGTCAGGTAAGAAAAAAACAACCTTGGTGATGTGAGGAGGGTTATTTAGTTTTTTGTATCGCAGACTTCAAAAATGTAATGTAAAGACAGCAGATTCACTTTTCAGTTCATTCTTAAGGGATGCCTATTCATATTTTAGGGATTGTTCTTTTCCTGTAGTTTTTTGTATTGGTTTTTGTGCACATAAATGTCCCCGCCCAGAAGGAGTTTTTCTCTCGCAGACTCCTCCCACTGCCTGGAACGCCTCTATTGTGGTCCTTTGTTTACTTCCTTAACATGGTAACACTCACGTTTCTATAAGCTAGTGCTTCAACACACTGTACATGATAAGCTAAGGAGCGGGACATCTCTAAGTGATTGACCAATCACAACAGACCTGGTCAACTAACCAGTCAGAGAAAACTGGGCTGTCAGTTTAGAGCCACAAAATACAAATATCACCCTGAAAATGAGAATGAAAGGGCCCCTTTAACCTTTAAACTGCAGACAACCTTAGCTTTTCTGGAGCTGTCACACACTTTCTTCTTCCTGCGCATTTAAGCATGTCTTATTTCTGATTTAGCAGAAGCTGATGTATGAACCTTTGCAATTTGTGCAAGAGAGGGATCCAACACAATTGGAAAGATCTGTCTGTGTTTACTGTTTTATTTGAGTTTTTACTTCCTGTCTCTTTGTCCTGCCTCCTCTTGATTACCTGATTCTGTTCACCTGGTGCCTTTGTGTTTGGCCTCCCCTCCCCAGCTGTTTGTTGTTCTTGTGATTAGTCCAGCATGTATTTAAGTTATGGTGTTCTGTCAGTTGTTGTCAGATCGTTGTTTATTGTCCAATGGAGGGTTTTGTTCTGGAGAGTTTAGTTTAGTTCATTTAGTTATGGACCACCCTGATATGGAGCGTTGGTGCAATTGTTCAACTCAACAGGTGATTTCAGTAATTTAGTGATTACCAGGATGTTCTTAATCCACAGACTAAAACTAACTGAGGTCCATTTTTGAATGTCTTCTGCTTCAAACAGAGCTACATCATTATCAGAGCTGAGAGTAAACCACTAAAGAATGAACTCTTGGTTCTGAATGATGCAAGTTGCCCGGCAGCTCCAGACCTAACCTGTTACAAGTGAATGAATATGCTTTGACAACTTAACAAACTAGCACACTTTGAGTATTACATCACTTTTAATGAAATATGTGGCTGACTGATATAGCTGATATGTATAATAGATAAGGATGTGGTACAGCATGTTTATTAGATAGACGGATGAATCGATAGGAAGAGTGAAGGCAGGATTTGCCCCAAAATATTTCATTAGACCTGAAAAATGGGTTGCACTATCAAGATCAGTATTGGCTGATTAGAAAATCTGATAGCTTGACTTTGACATTTACCAATGATTTCCTCTACATCTATTCTTTAGAAAATACAATCCGACCTTTAACTACTCAATTGAACCTGCAAAAAATGATAAAAATCAGTCATGTGGTGAGCAAGAGAATGGGATATGACAGCTGCTTAGAAGGAGGAACATCATTAGTTCCTTGCGGTACATCCGAAAGAATTTGTGCACGGCTTGATGGCCCAGCTGTCAGAAAGGCAATATCACTGAACAGATGACACCACATTATAGAAGCACATAGGAGGAATTAATTAACATGATCTTATTTCACCTCGATTCAGAAAGTAGGAAAAGGGAAGAACATTACGATCGCCTCAGATC
Source organism: Eleginops maclovinus (assembly GCF_036324505.1). Taxonomy (NCBI): domain Eukaryota; kingdom Metazoa; phylum Chordata; class Actinopteri; order Perciformes; family Eleginopidae; genus Eleginops; species Eleginops maclovinus. The sequence goes on from NC_086369.1 coordinate 4,261,740, forward strand.
GGTAACTCGCTGATAGAGTACCCTTTAAATGCCTCTGAGTCCTCCTATCTCTACTGTCATTTCATAAATGGCGTCATTTGTCCAACGTGCCATGTATGACAGCTACAGCACAGTGCTTCACCGGGGTTTGCTGTGTTAGGGCCATCAGAGAGTCAATTGTGACATTTAACAAGTCGCAATCTGCATCCCGGGTTCATCTCCCACACAGATGTTTCGCAGCAAATGCAATCTAAGCTCATGACAAAAACCCCAGTTAAAACAGATTCAAATGACAATCATCAAAGGGCGGCTCAGCACCAACAAGGGAGGGAGATCCATGCTCCTTGGATTTGAATACTCTTTCAAATGCCAGCAGCATGTATCGTTCACTGCTTATAACAGAATGAGGCTAACAGAGCTTTCAACAGTTCCCTTCCTAGATGGAGCCCTGCTGTGCCGACATGCTGCTGTCTGTCTGCTTGCGTTGTTTTTTATGCCCCTCCAAGTTCAATGTGCTGACTACTGGCTCAGAATAGGAAATATGAACCAGTTGAATATCTGCACTGTCAGGGCTGTGTGATTTGGTTTTCCCAAATGACATTTTTAGCTATTTATTTTTGGAATTTTTCCATGAAGAAAGGCATATTGAAAGTCATGCATAAAAATGTCTTAAACCTGCTGACATTTTATGGGAGTATTTACTCCAGCCATGCAGCAGCACAGGTGTGACTACTAACAGTAATGATGGCTCAGTGAAAAAAGACCTATTGACAGTGCATTCCAAGATGTGAGTAACTAGAAGGACATTTTGGGAAAACTGCAGGAGACCCTAATGGCTTGAAAGCATGTATAAAAGTAAGCTCGGTATTTATTAATACAGCAAAAGAAAAAGCAACATTAGCCTCATTTGGAGTTATTTTTCTGGCCACCTTTACCCCAATTAGGCCACTATTTAATCTCCTTTAAGCTCACGTTTGGTCAGAATCCTGGGGGAAATATCTGGCTCTTGATGCTAGCCACTGTGCTTACTAATTAGTTACCAGCAAACTCAGGTTGGCTATGTTGGGGTTTTTTTTCTGTTTGGTGCAACACATTTAGCATACAGATGGTATTTGTTGCCAAAAGCAGCAGCGATTTGGATCAGAAACCATTGTTAAGAAGAGCGATGGGGGTCTTAAAGAGCACATTTCCCAGATGAACGACCAAAACAACAAGCTATAAGGCACTCAATTGGTGGTGCTTCTTATGCTAACAACAATTAAGTTAATTAAAACCTACATGTTTCTATGTCTGCAAGTCAGCTCTATTTTCACTGAGTTAAACACACATATTTCGATCTGCGAATCACCCAAACAATGTCCCATAATTCAAGTTTTACGAAAAAACATCTCTCAGGGTATAGGTTTGACATCATATTCATACTTACTTGCTAAAGTTAATCCTTCATTTGTAAGTTATTTTGAAGTTTGAAATCCTGTCGGAGTGGATTTTTCTCTAGAGATTTGAATGTATGATATTCTGACAGCACAGGGAGTAAGGTATCCAATCTGTCGTCATCTGAGGCTTCAGTACTGTCGCTCACTGTCTCTCTGTATGATCCTACAACATCCAATGCTCCGGCTAACAAGCAGGACGAGTCGACCGTCCTTATTAGCTTCAGGTTGGACATAGCCGAGGGTAGGCTCTGTGATGTGTTTCACCCAAAATCTGGAATCTGCTTTACACTGGCAGACATTCTTTTAAACTCCACTGAACTCACATAAATCTGCCAATTGGTTATCCAAATGGCAGACTGGATACGCTGGCTTCTGTACAGAGTGAAATGCTCTTCTCACAAGTCCTTCAGATTCCTGTGGATAAAAGAAAGATCCAAGGCTATCGAAAAATATGTTAAAAGCCTCTTATTCTTTCCGGTTGTCCATAATCATAGGTCAAAGTTGGAAAACTTAAATCCTTGGCTTTTTGTTACAATGGATCTCTGTTTTTCACCTCTATACCAGGACATTTGACCTGATATATTTTATTTTGAGGCAGTTTATGTGCATGTATTTATTGTTTTCAGGGAGAATTCAGATTTTTTTCTTTTTTTAGACGAGCTGTCATGTTGATCGTTCCAGATTAACATTTCTGGCAGCATACATGAGACAGAAATGATGCTCTTGTGGAGAAATTCCTACTTCAGTTCCAGTCCCTTCAGCTGCCTGCTGTGGGAAATTCTCTCACTTATCCTGGTAAAGGACTTGTTGACATTGCAAGCTGGGCCAATGTTGCAGCTCAGCGGATATTTGGCCACACCAAGGGACTGTGAGACTGAATCCAGGAGTTGGCAGCAGGGATATTTGGAGACTCCAGCTACTGTAGGCTTATTTGACATAAGCTCTAATCGCACAGGACCAATTACAAACTACCTGGAATCCTGTGGTGACTTCTAATGACTGCTGAGAATGTTGGAGGTTTCACTCACGTCCATATCAGATGTGCTTGTAATTCAAGTTCAAAGACCAAGGTCTCCTGAGAATGACTGAACTTTTGATTGGTTCAAGGTTTCGCTTCCTCTCATGGACACCTACTTTGTACGTTTCAGTACTCTTTGTAAATTGAGGCATTCGCCAAATTGAAGCCTTATCGCCCAGTGGTTTACAAAAACACAGAGGTTGGGGAGTATTTCATTAATTAAATGAGATCTCTAAGTAATACCTTTTGTTAATGAGGGTAATGCCACTGCCATACAAGCTTGAACAGACAACCACCAGAGTGAATTAGTGGTATGTAACGGAACGAAAGATGCATGTTTTAAGCTGGTGAAAGTGACAAAAACACAATCTGTAGCCCACACATTGACTGGAAAGACCATCTGAGCCCGGTGTCTCATTTTGACATGAAATTTTGCATCCCCAGGTGCTGAATATGATATGCTGACTGTATGATTTTGTGGGTATTGCTGGTGACAGCAGCTCAGGAGCTAGCAGTGAAAAGTTGAGAGAAGATTTGGTGAATCCTGGAAAAAAATTCTAATGAAACCCAGCCTGTGGCCCTGTGGCACATTTCAGATGCCGACACTCGACTGTGGTATTCCTGAGAAGCTCAGAGGTAAGAAAAAGAAAATGAATGGAAACCTGGGTATGTTCAGAGAACCCCTCAAGTCCAGTGGATAGTATAGAAAAAAACTGCTGAAAAGCATCATGTCGTCTGTCAAGCCAATTAAAAGAGGCACTGAGGCTAGATTCAGGAGAAATGAATCAGCTCTGGATCTTCTGCTGATCCCAACATCCGTCTTTTCCACTCCTGAATAAATATCGTGTGGATTCGATTTTACACTCAACAACGTTTGGACCAGGACGCACCATTTGTCTCTGTTGATACACTTGGTGTCTGCAATCACCACAACAGCAGCCATCTGTGATGATCTGAAGGATTAAATGCGATCTAATGATTTAATCATAACCCTAACTCTAACCCTAGTAAATAATGTTGTTTTAGAAAAACGTACAATCATAACATAAAATATGGGGGTTTAAATATTTTATATTTGACTCTAAAACTTGGACGGATTCTCAGACGGTTTAAAGGTCACTTTAATGACAGTGTTGCTTGGTAAGGATGTTCTGAAGGATGATATAAAGAGGCTATAAGAAGACCATTAAAAAAGCTTGCTCCACTTGATGAGTCTTTGTAAAGTCTGAGGTGAAGTCAGGAAGAAGACCATGGACATTATGTCTAACAAAAAAGCCCTTATTTAAATGACCAGTCCTAAAGGTTGTATCATGCACTTCCAGAGTCATCCAGAGTCATTTTAAGTATGTTTGTATAAATGAGCCTGCAATTTAGATAATGTGAGGCCTGAGTTTGAGTCAATGCAAGGTCAAGGGGAGAGTTAGTGTGCCCATAAATGAAGCTCATCAGACGATCCGGGCAATTTTATCCCTCATTATATAAAACATTTTTGGCCATCCTTCAACGCTGTATCCAGATCTCTTTATGTACCCATGTTCTCAGCATGACTGCAGGAGAGCGTGCCAGCTAGAGCTAATGTTAGCAGCAGTGCTGTTTCACACGTCTTCACAGTGCCAGCAACCTGCTGAGTGATCCACTGAGCTAAATATCCCCTCAGCAAATGATGCATTCATTTAGGGAGGGCTTATCTCAATATGACCACAACTCAGGTTATCCTTTTGTTAGTAGAGTAAACAAATGCGGGTCTGCATTGAGATGCACTCACATGTCTAGGATAATTTCTCAAGACACAGGTCCTACAGGGCTCTGCCATCCACACATCAGAGCTGGTCATTGATTACAGCTGAGCATTCATTATAAGCATATGATTATTCTGCATAAGAAGTCCCCGAAGCCAGATGTTTAGCACTCTTTATATCACAGGTTCCTGCAGATCTGCTCGACTGCAGGCGGTTTAACAGAAACAGAAGCTTGTAATCCTGTTGCATATTTTTCAGTTGGTTAAAGCCTGGCCAAGAAGAGAGGGATTCAAATTGATTTAATCAATTGTGAATGTATGTTAAAAGTGATTAATGTTGATATTTTCAAAATGTAAAACTATGTGTCTGCTCATAACTTGCCATTTTCCATTATTCAATTCTGAGAAAAGACAATTCTAAGAAAGAAAAACAACAGACGTGGGCATGTAGAGTGACTGCATATGGTTTAAGTGCTTGTTTTGAAAAACAAAAATGTAATGCCTGTGCTTTGGATATCTGACTGAGCCGAGTCATCTCCCCAAATACCAATTATTTCAGCTTTCTTGGTTTGCTTCCATTGTTTGTCTCCCGGGCATCCATGCTAAAACTCCCAGTCGCCAAGGGTGCAGAAATCATGACATTTTTTTCTCAGGTTAATTAAATGAGATTCATGTAGCGTCATGGAAAAGCTGGCAGATTTCAATGCCTCAGTATCCAATTTGGCAACACACGTGCCGATCAGAATCCGAGACAAATGTATCTGTATGCAGTTTTATGCTTTTCTTCTACACTAGATCTGGCAGCAGGTGATATCACACATTAGAAATTTGACTTTTTAATTGCAGCAAGCATGCAGCCATGGATACATTAGTTTGCACTGTCACACTCAGGGTAGGGACAAAGAAATACAGAGTAAACACATCTCTATTCATGTATGCACTCAGAATTCATCCATTTTGGTGCAAGTAGAACCTTTTGAGGCTACTTGGAATGTGTCTGTCCTCCAGTGATGGAGGGTCCGGGCTCCACTTGGACTAAAGCAACCCTCAACCCAGAGGCAGAATAACACCAAAGACACTGTGATGAACACACTACCAGCTGCCCTGATTATTCAAACAGTGTCAGTACACTCATTGAGCCTTGCTTATGGAAAGAAAAGACAGCCGAAACACTTATGTTAGATACCACAGGGTTAGAGCAACACTTGAGGATATACCATGATGAACAATGGACTTACAAGAAGAATGATAAGCTGTCTGCTTTCCTTAGCCTTTCTTTAAAGTGACTTCAACTTTAAGGGAAGTTCATGGTTAATAGGAAGTTCTGTTACTGACTGAAAATGTGCGGATTGGTTTGGCCAATTTAGTACTCCAAAATGCAAGTTCAATAAAAGTTCTTCATCCATAGCACAGAATGTATTTCCATGCAAGTTTGGTTCAATGAAAATTAAGTTTTCAATGTTGAATCTTTAAACATGGGTTGAGACCATTAGTATGCATTTACATTAGCAGCAGGCATTAGCATGCATTTCATCACACCAGACTGCCATAAAAAGGATTTCTAATTGAAAAGAAAGAATAGATTTATCTCTCTTGGTTTCCTTTTCTCTCTTTGCTCGTGGAAAATTGACACTGGGAGGAAGCAGCTCTTAAGCCGCTGTAATTGTGACTTGTTTGGAAGGGCAAAATGTTTACCCTGAATGAATTTAGCTTGGATGTTATTTGCTTTCACTGTTATGCCAGCCCCTCAATGGTACAAGCCCTGTGGGAATCTGATGAATATTTCAGTAAGAAAATTCCTGTGCCGGTCTGTCTCTAAGTTTCACAATGAATACAAAGTGTGAAATACTGCTGCCTACAAATCCTCTGAAATTAGGATCTTCAAAATACAGAGCGCTGTCCATCTGTTCTGTGAGCCAAGCTGTACCTGGGTTATTAATCAATGCTCTGTAGAAAACTCCTTTTTAGGGGCTTTGAGTACAGTTTTATATTCAGGATAAATCCTGTTAGACAAACATATTCTCCAATAACTGTACTCTACAGGAGGTGACCTGGAGGCTGAAAAAACGAGAGAAATGGGCTCCACGCCAACAGGCAGTGCTCATACTCTCAGATTGGCTAACATCCTTCAACTGCGATATTCAATAGGCCTATCTTACCCTTCTTGAAAATGGTTTTGTACCATTTTCAGATCATAAGTGGCGCACTGACTGCCTTTACAGAGAAGCCAATTTGCCACTGAAAAGCATATTTTCTCTTTTTGTAGGTAGTTCCTGCATTTGAGGCCCTGATATGTCTACAAGTCTAAATTGGATACCCCAGTGTGTGATATGAGCTCCATTTCGTTCCTTTTAAGCAGCGCTAGGAAGCAGATAAATGATGAGAGTGAAACCCATTCTATCTGCTGGGGTCACATTGTCTCATTAATTGCTTATGAATTATCGCTGTACATATTTGAAACAGCTGTGGGCCATTACGATTTGGTAGGAAATAATACCCCAAAGAGCTCAGCACTACATTAGAGTTCTCCTCATGTGTGTGTGGGTGTCTATCAGCTGTGTTGGAGGTTTTTCCCACCCAAACAAAATGAATATCAAAATGTTTCCTCCTTCTCTTATCGGCGAGTACAACAAGGCAGGTGACTCATTAACATTCCCCCACCGCCGCGGGATTAACAGATTTGCAGGTTGAAAAACGTGCCGTAATCAAATTATTCAAATGACCCTTACTCTGCTTCGACCTTCATAGCACCATTTCGAAGACAATTACACCACGCAAGTTGTGCCTGAAACCATTTTATATCAGAGGGAAATGGAGAGCAGAAAGAGAAATGGTGAGTGGGGCCAGGGAAGCAAAAGATAGCAAACACAAAAGTCTAAATGGGGAGTTAATTAAAATTGTTCCATCAAAGACGTATTTTTTTTCTGCAGTAATGGATAAGGCGAGTACTCCCGCTGTGAAAAAGGAATATGATATCTTTTTGGTTTATTGCCCTCGCAGCAGGCTAGCCGTGACCCAGCAAACGTGAAGCAGAGTGGATGAATGCATCACTCAAGGATTGTTCTCTTTTATTCACCTGCACTGTTATGGTGTGCCAAAAAACTCTTTCCCTCGTGCATTTTTATTATACAGTGTATAATCAGCATCACACTGTCTACGAGCAGCAGTGAGTAAAAACAACAAGCAACAGCCTCAGGATTTTCTCTTTGGACTCATGGACGTGTTTGTACTGATAAAGCTAGCCGAGCCCATCTCATCAGGTGAGGACACGAAGATCCTTTGCACCGCATCTGTTTGTTGCAACACTCACTTTTTTTTTTGTCTTTAATCATGCATCTCTTTATCTGTCCATATTTTCGAGCCAATTACCAAAACAGGTGTGTGCGCGTGATTTCCCTGATGTGATTTCTTTGTGTTACCCCTGGCATTCGGGGGAAAATTTAAGAAACAATCCAGCGTACATCTCTCCCGCTCTTGTTGGCCTCCAGATAATTAGCACTAGGCCCATTGAGGGAAGCCAGCAGTGGGCCTCCATCGCCAGGCGTGATAAATATTGACTTAGTCACACTCTTTCTTCTTTGAGTTAATTAAAGTGTGGGCTGTTTATTTTTCTGGGGCTGCCAACTTGAATTTGATGCCCTGTATTAATCAACTCCCACCATGCTTTTCCGAGAGTGTGAGAGCCGCCCTCGCCCTCTTCAATAGGAAATAACTAGAAAGTGTTGATGTTTGATTATTGGCTTGTTTTGCAGTTGTTGCGCCAGTGTTTTAGACTTTCGGGGTGAGGAGGTTTTTAACCAGGTGGAAAGTCAGTAGTTTTTATATGAGTTTTTGGTGAGATTCCCATTGGTGGTTAACACAAGCTGAAGAACTCCTAACGAAATACATAATTAAATATCCAACAGGTCAACGTCTAAAGCTTTTACATGTCTAACGGTCATTAGCCACCTTTAGCTTAGCAGTGGTGACGTGATGTCATGTGAAGGCATTTGTAACTAAGACATTTTCTGTGCCCTTTTGTATTGTATGGTAACAACAATGGTCCCATACTAACTTTAACCCAAACCACATTTGTTTCCTAAAATAGTCAAGTATATATTTTGCTGGATAAAAAACAAATAATTCTGTACACACAAGATGAAGAAGAACATGTTGTTTTGGGAGACAATGTAAATCGAACTATGCTGTTGTTTTTGGACTTGTTGTATCACTCCATTCTTCATACTTAATATCCAGACAGTTGAAATGACTCCACTGAAAAACATTCGATGATTTATTCAAGTTTTGTATATCTTTCCTCCTTGAAATCTGACAGACCATAGATAATATCCATATGTAATAAAGCAAAAACATGAACACCCACACACTTGCGGCTCTAGGAGACATCCAGACTGCTCATTATTCTACAACAGGAGAGAAGATTTAGCAAGAAAAATGCTGTTTGTGTTTAACAACTACCATGGAGTTTCAAGGATCCAACAGAATCCATGTCAATTGGCAAATAAGTGTTTATCTTTAAATGTAAAATCAAATAACAGAAACTCTTAAAAGAGATTAGCAGGAAAAGTGTCTCATTATTCGGTGATGACCACATACAAATCCCAATGGTAGTTATAATAACAAATGACTTGCGCTCATTACTTACAAAGTGCGGTAAATGTTTAGTTTAATTAGTTGTCTAGAGGATAAACTTAGATTTGAAAGAAAATTGGAAAGCAGGATTCATCTTTTTTTTTTACAAAGCTTAAGAGAACCATACAATGCGGTGGAAGCACGGAAAAGCTGCACCAAAAGGAAAGACTGGAAACTCAGACCTCTTTGAATTGTAATTACTATTAACATGGGAAGTTATTTTCCAAGATCTGTTTTCATCTGCAAACAATGTATCTGTGTTTGTTGTGTGTATAATTGGATGGCAAATCCTCAGGTGCTGACATCTACTCCCTCTTTGTTCCTTACCGATGTTCAGACAGGAAGGTGAGAGTCTGACACCAGCGAGTTAGTTCAATGAACGACACATTTGCATGAACATAAAAATAAGTGCAGCAAGCTCTGTAGAAAGCAGAGGAGTTTGATAAGGTAGAGCATTCAAACGAAGCTTGAACAACACGCTTTGTTTCTCCTCGGGATCATCAAACTGCACTCCTTCACGTCTGTGTTTGTTGTCGCTGGTAATTGAGTTGCTTTGCTGTCATGGTGTGACTCATCAGTGGCTCATTATTCCAGCTGCTGCCAAAGGAAGAGGCAACAACATCAGCCATGCTCCAGTGTGGTCATTATAATGGCAGCGTACCTGGAGTCTAACGTGAGACAACTTCTCATGACCCTGTCAGCGGGACAGCCACTCTCCAGCTATAAATGATGCACCCATGGATATAAATATTCATAAGAAAAACGTGATGCTTCCTCTTCAGCATTACGATTCAGATGGTCGAGCTGGTTTTGTTTTGTTTTTCTTATCCTCTGAATCGTGTATGCCCCCTCCAGCAGTTCTTCCATAAAGCTCAGTATTGCATCACAATTCAGACAACCTTTTTTCCGTTTTGTATCCCAAACATTGGCTGCAGTGACTGAGTAAAATCAAAAGAAAGGACTCAAAAGATCAAGAGACGTGTAGTGAAAGCCTCTTGAATAAATGTGTGATCAAGGAATTTCCTCTGCGTATGCGCCTGAATCCCCTAAAGTAATCCATTAGGATTTTTAAATATTGATGAAACATCATCATATCCGTGTTTTCATCTCTCTTGAGTATAAAAGTAGGGAGTGTCGTGTTTAGCACCATTCAGATATGCACACACCATTAATGTAAATGTGTGTTTTTGGCAATCTGCCCACATACTTACATACGAGTTCCTCCTCCTCCACAGCTGTGCAGTCATACATGCATATAGATACAGTATGGTCTAAGAATCTGATTCATTTGTTTATAAATGCATTTCTTGTGCTCTGTGTGGTTATCAATTTTAATTATGATTCATTGGTGCAAAGGAAGACAGAACTAAATATTAGAAAAAGAGGGAGCTAATTGCATGTTAATGAAGGTCTTTTCCTCATGTTTCATTTTAGTAAAACTGCGGGAAAAATTATCTTTTTTTTTCTTTTCAGCAATGAAGGGCAAAACAAATACAAAGCACTTCCAACAAAAGCCTTCTTTTTATTGCAGTGGAAGAAAAACAGGACTTGCATAAGAGGTATAACATTTGTAAGCTTAACTAAAACGGCTGAGTCATTGTTGGAGATGAGCATTACATTTCATTACCCACATTAGAAACATGATGGGTTTAAAAGTGCCTTGTTAGTAAGTTGTAGATGTGTAAAATAGACATTTTTTATTTGTCATTGCGAATAAATTAAAGTTTTTACAGTTGAAGTTTTTACAGTTAAATACCTATTTTTGAATGCAGAGATTACATAAAATGAATCCTAAGAATGCTCTATACATCTGAAAGGGTTTGATGGTACATTCTGTCCTCCTTAAATGTGGTTCACCTAGCGTACAGTACATGTCGGTCCATCTCCATCCTCCCAGTTACAGTTTACATTACTGTGCCCCCCCCCCCATTCCTTGCCACTGGCTTCCTCATCTCCTTTAGTCATGCGTCATATTCTTCCCACTGCAGAATGATTCATTTTTCATTTGATCTGGACTCTGGAAAACTGAGTAAAATCCCCAGAGAGTTTGCTGCCTGTCCCCCTCAGAAAAGTCCATCTCGCTTCTGCGGGGCTGCAGTCATTTCCCAGCATGCTTAATTTATACTGTAGATCACAATTGGCACTAAGTGCTGCTGGATGAGTGATGCCTCCTATCTGACTTTTTGTCAGTGGCCATCAGCACTTTATTTCTCGTGTTCTCTCTTGTTTGATGTGGTGGGGATGCAGAGGGGAGTGTTCATGAAAGTTTTTGCACCCTGGAGTCTGTCATTAGATGGCTGAATGCTGAGATAATGGAAGGTAGCAATTGAGATTAATGTGACGGATTCACTCATTTTCTTTGGCAACAGCCTTGTGACAAACAAGACCAATTGGCATGTTCGTGAGGAAAGGCAGAAATGGGGAGAAAAATCTAAAAAGTCTTTTAGTTTTCCTTTTTAAAAAAAAGTATTTGAATGATATGCAACCACCAGATCACTCAGAATAACACCATCAGACATTCAATCACCCTTCAATGTATTTTTAATATTAAACGTCAGAATTGTGATAAAGAGCGACTGGGATCTCCATTTGTGGCGCTGACTGCCAGGCACTTCAGGTAATGGATCTGAAATTCTTCACAGGGGAAATATGCCCACGTCTAAAAGCCAATACCAGAGTCTCTCCTTCTTTCTTCTCTCTCAATGCATTAATAATAGCATTACTCATGGAGAGCCCGAAAGAAATACACATATTGTACAAGACTCCACCCAGGAATGATGATGGTCCCTCGCCTCTGGCCATGTTACTCCTGAGACAGGCAGCCAGCCACCTGCAGGATTTCTCCCTTGATCAACTGCATGACAGGCCCCTTTGATACCCCTACACACACTTTCACCCACAATACAAGATGGCATAAAATCTCTAGAGAGACATAAAAGGGGGGGAGAGGTGCAGGAAGAATTGTCTTTGTTAACTCCATGCTGGCAAAGAGAAAGGTTTGTGTTGTTCAAGTTGACCCTGGAGCTAAATAAGATAATGAGCGCCATAATTCCAGTGGCAGGGGAGGAACTGGACTCTGGCCAGTCGGGGCATGCTCATTTGCCTGGAATGCACTAGCCCATTAGAGGAAGAGAAAGTGAGCTACTGTCCGTCAGGACTACTCTGAGCATATTGCCTCCCCATTAGAGAGAGACCTGCAGGAGAAGTCGTGTTTTGCACTCCCCGCTGCTCCTGCCACACAAACTCTTTGTAAACGAGGCTGCCTTCTCCCTCTGAAGTGAGGTGTTTATAAGAGTGACAAACAAGGGAGGAGCATGGAGAAAAAAAAAAACAGAAGGGAGACAAGGAAGGAGAGAGAGGTTGAACTCTTGCCAATGTCGGCACAGCAGTGGCTTAGATTATATGCCTCAATTCAAACCGAGGGGGAAAATGAAGAAGACTTTGCAAAATGAACCACTTTGGAGAAGCCTGACATGCACTTAGGTAGCTCAGATATATATATATTTTGAATGGAAAAATAAGAATTTAAGCTACAGATTGCACCAGAAAGACTCTTTGAGCTATCATTTGGGTTAAATAAAAAAATGTTTTGTCTGATAAAAGATTTTTTTTAAATAGAAGAAAGACGTAACCTCAACAAAGTTCAACAGGGCAAGTATGAGTAATTGTATAGCCAACAGTTTGGCAATAATAACTTTTGGACAGTGAACACAAGAAGACCAGTCTGTAAACTATAATGGATACACCCTCTCAGCTTTTTAGTTTGATGAGAACATCAATACCACTCAGACAGTTAGACTTACAATAAATAATGGCTATGTTGTCAACATATTCCTTTAATGTTGCCACATAAACCCTGGATTATAAATATCTATCATCACTCCATATTTCCCTCCCCTTGCTCGGAGCATACCCATATTGGAAGCTTCATTATGATCATGATCTACTCATCTGTAAAGTTTTGTATCCAACCTGTACACTTGCTAGGCTATTGCAGAGCGTCACAAAGTGGAAAGAATACTAATGTTGAGGATAGTAATTCAGGAATGTCTTTGCACATGCACATTTTGTGTTAAATCTTCAGGGACAGAGTTCCCCTTCGCAGAGCAGCTCCTGGATCTGTCTCCTGACACCTGCAGTCAGAGTTAGCAGGGCAGGAGGAGAGTGATAACGCCAGGCTTTTTTTCAGCAGGATTGGTGAGGTCTCACTCAGTGACCTTAAAGTGAGAACGTTCCTGCGATGTGGACAGGGGGACAGACTGCGGGATCAAGTGAAACTGACAAGAAGAGAGACCTCGGATAGAGAGAGGGAGGAAATAGAAAGGAGCGGATGGCGAGAACAGGAATTAAGAACTGTGGGGGCGAGTCACAGGCCAGCGCATGTAGGTCATCTGCTCGCACTTTGGGCTTACTTTAAAAACACGATGTGGAAATGAGAGGGAAATAAAGAGAGAGTGAGCGGGACAAAGTGATGTGACGGGGTGTTTGCAGGTGACAAGCTGCCAAGAGGAGAGAGGAACAAGGCTGCGGCGATGCTCTGCAGGGTGATAGGCTTCGTCTGACACAGCAGCGCAGATATGGGAGCTGACAGGTCGGGGGGGGGTGACAAAAAAAAAGACTAGTGAAGAATTCCTGCCTAGGATGAGTCCGACAACTCCGACATGACACTTCCAAAAGCTAATTTAGCGCTTCTGAGAGATGATGTGTCGGGCGTTCTGCACCTCGCTGTGCTGCTTCTTATGGAGACACTGATGTAATTACACTTCCATACAGGACACATTCAGACTGCTGCTCCATTTCTTTTTTTTCTGCGTTGAAAGGTTTTCAAACACATGCCTGTCAACACTGCCTTTTACACTTATATTATGAACATATCATGTGGGTCAGTGCATCAACAGTCGATGCTCATATTAGTCCTCTGCCGACCCCAAATTCAGAGGTGTGTTAATCTGGAACGGGTTTAAAAAAATTAAGAAACCAGGGACATAGACCAAAAACTCTGACATGACACTTCCAAAGCTAATTGAGCACTTCTGAGAGATGTTGTGTCAGCTTTCTGCACCTCACACTGCCGCGTCTTATTGAGAGACACTGAATGTGATAACAATTTACACAGTTACTTGAATTACACTTGCATACAGGACAGTGACAGGCCTACTGCAAGATTTTTTAATCACCATTGGCGTAATCCTGTGTACTAAATGGTTTTCAAACACAGGCCGGTCAACACTGAATTTTAAACTTGATTGTAGAGAACATATGTTGTGTGTTTAGCATCCATAGGTCAATCGATCATTAAAATTGTGTTCACCCAATATTAGAAATGATGAGGGCTTTTTTGCATTGTGTACAGCATATGCAAAGGTAAAAATGGAAGACCTAGACAGTCCATTCTTCCTGATTTCCCCTCAGAAAAATGAAGTGAGAGTTAATGTTCAGACCGAGACAGTTTGGAAAACTAAATATAGGATCTTTTTATCAGACCCTCCGCTAAAGTGCGACGCTTTCCTGGGGACAATCTGTCTCCTCATTTCTGGTATCCTCATACTCATTATTTCACTCTGCTTCTCCCCCTCACCGTCACCTTGATTATGTGGAAGTGGTGGTTCCTGGGGGAGGAGTGGTGCAGGATGCAGGGTAATGAATTGGACCGAGGGGGTCATGGCGACAATGTCCCCTCTTCCTATGCTCGGTAATGAGCCAGGGTCAGCGGAGAGGAAGCGGCAGGCAAAGAGCTGGAGACAACAACATCCCGCTTCACCCAACAAACCTCATTAACTGGGCTTCAACCCCTGTAACAGCCCCGGCCTTTATACACACAACTAACTGGAGGTGAGGAGGAGAGGGGCCCGCTTTAATTAGTACAGCTATTAGTGCTCTGCCTGCTTCCATAACTTACTGGTGACATACAGCAGGAACTTTGGCTTTGCAAACTATGTAATTGTGTACTTATTTTTCTCTTATTACTTTTCCTTTTCCACAGGTGGTTTAAAAGCAAAACAGCTTAAACCCATTATGATCAACAAAAGAGATAAGCTCCTGTGGGTAGATGAATGAATCTTATTTCAATGACGCATTAATTGTTAGGGGGGGAAAAAGCATTGCTTCTTATTATGAAAGCCTCACTCTACTTTTCCTTGAAGGTTAAGGAGGCAGGCCTGTGGCAGTCCATTGAACAAATCACCTCATAAACACAAGTGGCCAGAGGATGCCTTGTGCAGGTCCTTGCCGAAAAAGTTAATTGGCACTCAGTAAAGGAAATCAAAGAAAGTTGGGTTTTTTTGGCGAAAAACTAGATTGTGGGTCAGAGCAGGTAAGGGCTTGTGTAAGTGCACTTTACTGTAATTAAAAATAAGAGAAGTTCATCAAGATTATGTTAGCCTTCCTATACCTCTCTTTTCCTTAAAAGCCTGCCCCTCATTGAAAGATAATGTCCTTTTACCACCCGGCTTCAGTATGAAAAGTGGCACCAGGAACACAGGGGACCAGATTCCTCATGCCTTTCTTCTCCTCTGGCTGTGCATTTCTTCACAGATGGAGTTAAATTATGCAGCACAAACCGTCTGGATTTAATGTGCTCGGAGTGTGGGGGACTCTCCCTCTCTCTCTCTTTCACACACACACACACACACACACACACACACACACGCCAAATTCTGGGCTAGAAAATCATCTTGGAAATGTATTTGACACAGTGATGAGCTAAATTTGCCACAGCCTCTACTGCACAAATATAAAAATCTCAGATGAGCACATGAGCAGTGAAGAGTTAGGCCACATAACCTCCGCCCTTCTCCTCCTGATGTTGCATTGAGCTTGCTTAATGTTTTTCAGGTCAGCTGATTATTATGAGCCAACCTGATTTAATATACTTGCTCATTTTGAAAAATAGTCAGAAGATCCACACACTGTTCATTTGAAATTCAAACCACTTCGATATGGACTTCTATCACATGCTTATATTTCCCCCTCCCAACAACAAAGCCTCCCTAGAGGACAGGCCGAGTTCAGATAAACTCTGAATAAACGTGAGAGAGTTCCACACTGCTGGAAAGTTGAAGAACAACTCCAAAAAGACGGAGCGATTATCTCCTAAATGTCATGTTTCCCTGCATGAGTCACAGCGGTGACTCTTTACCCTACGATGGCTACAGATAAAAGCATGCCAAATCTCAGCCCCGGAGCACATTTGCATCCTAATAAGTCTCCCTATTCCTGTTCGACGTTCTTCTCTTTTTGCCATTTTCTTTTTCTTCAAACTTTTTAGACAGAAAACAAATTGCATTTCAACTGAGAAAGAGATGTGAAAATCTGAGCATTCAGAAAAAGCTGCTCACTGTGAGGAGCTCATGTTTTATATATTTCAGACTTCACTGGCGACTCACAGCTGTATAGAGAACAGTGTACTCTGCATGCACTGTATTACACACGGCATTAGTCATGCTAAACTGCAACAATGCAAAAACCTAAAGAAGAACAAAAACATCTCTGAAATCTTCTCATCAAGAGGTCCTTAAAGTGGAAATTATTACTTTAAGGTGGAAATAATCATTCTGGGATTAAATAAGGAGGTTGTGAGCAGGATGTTGGTCTCGCTCTCTTAAAATGTTGTTCGCTGATCAACTACAGTACGATTAGGTTTGGTAAAAGTCCAACTGGTTTTTCAAGTCAAATGTTTTAGCAGGTTATTATGAATCACACACAAACATGTACTACTAACACCTGAGCCCATTGGCTTTCTGTCTGAACACGCATTGTGAACAGCTATTGCCACATTTTCTCCAAATCTCCAATGTCGAACAAAGATCATCATTTTCACTTTATTACGTGTATAGTGTTGTCCTATCTTTTTGTCCAACCTCATCTTTTGGTAAGATTGATGAAAAGACTTTAGTTTGGGTAAAAATATCTACAGAATAAAATCAATTCTGGTTTCACACAGTGTTCAACATATCCATTACTGTTGTGGGATACATGCAAATAAGAGCACAGACATTTAATCGGCATAAGTACAAACTGTAGGGCCTGTGTTGATTGATCTATGCTTCTTTCTAAGAGGCCAGCCAATGCTGACCTGTTCACTCTGCTGCAGCTGTTTGATACCCGCTAACACAGCTGCTGAATTGCATTTTGCTCCCACCACCAGCAGAGCACCCACCTACGGACTCTGGTCCCCCAGTGGCTTTTGGGCAATTAGCATGTATCAATCCCTGTGCTCTCATTTGCTGCCAAGTGTTGTTACAAGAGGAGATGAGAGGCCTTGATGAGAAATAGTGCTCGTGTCAGTCAGCTCTCTCCTCTTAGAGGTGATGATTACATGTCCTTTTACATGTTTTAATGCAATGTCTCTGTTGGGAAATAATGCATATGTTGAGGTTAACACATCACATTCCCCTTCTGGCTTTTGTCTCTAACACTCATTAACAGCCAATACGCTCCAGCTGCTGACAAAACACATGGGACTTCCAACATTGTGTATTCAAATGAAGCTTGTTTTGAAGTCATGTGTCTGTGGGCATTGATGAAATAAGAGCAAGACTTTTTGCCAATCTATTTTACTGTTAATGTAATTAAAGCAATGCCGTTTGGCATCTGAAATGGCTGAGTAATTAGTGCACCAAATGATTATTGATGAACCATTCATCAGGGTTGTTGTTTGCAGGATGAGACCGTGTGTAAATACAGCAGAGTGGGATGTAAATCTGTTGATGAACTGCTGGTCATTTTTTCTACGTGACACACATCCTAGCTGGCAATCTATGCAGAGTATCTTCCATATATTATTTGAAGTGAACAATAGTTTGTAATTGAAACAGCAAATAGTGTGTGATCACTGGAGCTGTGTCCTGGAGCGCTATGAGGCAATTCATTATAAATGCATGTTTGTTATAGTGATTTCAGACAAAAATAGGAAGATTGTGTTCATAAATATTTAATTATGCAACCAGGAAATTATGGTGACAGTAATTACTGATGGAAGGCAAAGCACTGTGTCAGTGTCTATGAGCCAGCCACTAAAACACCATCTGCTAGAAATATAATTGAGACTTTGTGAGGTAATAAGGGTAATAATAAAATGTGAAGATACAGTGAAAAGAAAAGATACAAGCATGTTTAATCAGTTATAGAGCCCAGGGTCTGCAAAGGGACGAGTCGGGGTGGATTCTGTCTGAGAGTCAGTTTTAATATTTTTTAATAATGTGTTCATTTAGTCATTCCCTAACTTTAAGGGTGCTGAACCTATTTTAACCATACAAATCTAAAATGTCTTTTGGACCATAGCCATGATTTAAAGTTGTGCATATTTCCTGCTTTAATCTCCCTCAAGATCGACAATTGTGAAGATGTGTGAAGAAAAGTCATAAATACAGAGACAGAGATTCCTCCATTTTAAATAGACGATGCTTCTTAAATGCCACATATTCTCATCAAATTGGCATGGCTACTCAGACATTATATCTTCACATCTACCAGATTTGGTCGCAATAGCACATGCCTTTTTATTTTTTAACTGTATAGAAAGTTAAAATTTGAAAAGGTAATTTTCTTCAGCTTGGTCTAGAGATGTTCCGCACCAAATTTGGCCATGGTCAAATTACTCAAAATGTATAGGAGTAGTAGAAGTAGAAAAATAGATTTGTACACACACATTTGTAGATGCAAATGACCCTGGCTTACAGCACAAAATGTAAAGTCTGTTGTTACAGCGCAACCATCTGGCAAATTGAACAGCAATCCATTGGATCCACAGCAGTACACGCGCCAATTTGGAAGTGGATTAGTTGAATGTTTATGGAGATATACAAGGAAATACACACACGCTATTGTCTTTGTGCTATTGTTGGGGAACCAGACCAGAACATTCCTTTAGGGGACCACACTTTCTGAAGGTTGTACAGAACTGAAAATAATCAGGCAGGATGAACATAAAGAGAGACGTCAACTCAAATAATGTAAAGGCCACTGACCAGCCTAGGAGCAGCTTCCTCTGGGCTTCGTTATATTTGTACACACACTGCCTGGACACACACAAACACACAGAGATCCCTTGCTTTACAGCTCATGTAAACCCTTTCATCTGCCTTGTTGTTGACCGATGCTATGAGCTTGCCTGCCTATAATATAAGGGTATATAGGACCCTAAACTGTTTATTCCCTCTGAATCTATTATACAGTGATTTGAGCCTGAGGTCATTTTTAATCTTATCCCCTTGGACCCTCTAACCAGCGGAGACAGAAATACACCCTTTACAGTAGGTGACGTCATCATTGACGTCTTCAATGACTACTTATATCCCTCCCTAACTAACACATATTCATATAGTCTAAAGTCAGTTTTGCTTTGTCTCACTCAGGTGTCAGACTGAAAGGAACCCTCAGAGTTTGAAGACAAATGTCATATTTTCTGTCTTTTCATCCTGGCTTTTAATTCTTTTTCTGGAACTTACTCCAGTAATATATCATATATAATGATCACAGGGTCATTTCACAGCAGTACAGGTATGTGCTCATTCAGCTGCAGCACTGACCGTCAGTTCCTGTGGATAAGAGAGGGTGCTAACTGCTTTATCTTTTCAATGTAAAAGATAATGTACTGGCTGTACAGATAATCTGATAATATTCTTCTCTGTGCACAGAAGGAAATTTTCTTCTGAGAAAACTCCTATCTCTCTCTCTGTTGCTTTTGTCTTGCAGGATTATCTGAAGCATGCACAAAACTGGGGATAAATAAAGAATAAAACAGAAAAATCAATGAGCCACATCTAGATAGACACAAGCTATTTTCACCCTACATTGTTATTCTCTGTTGGTATTTACAAAACATCCAAAGACCACAGTGTTTCCAGACTATGAGCCCAATTATGGTTAGCCTGTTAAACCCTTTGCCATTGATTTCTTTTCAGGCTCCATGTGCCAACTCTGATGTGGGTGTGCTGAGCTGGAATCAGTTCCCCCATAACATTCTGAAATGGAAAGCCCCGTTTCAGCCTCTGCACCAAATTACATTTTGTCCTTGTGTCAAGGGGAGTTGTTTGTTTTTGTCGAGTTTATCTTTGTGGAAAGGTCAAATGAGCAGGCCTATAGTGTCCTGAGCAGCCTTTTCTTCACACATTATGTATGGGTATTCCACCACAGTAAAGGCCTGGGATATACAGTTGATATAAGAACACAGGGCTTCTCTCTTCCTGCCAAAATGGATTTTAGAATGTGTCAACCCAGGAGCAAGTCTACTAAACTGTAAGTATAAGAGGAGAAAATGATGAGAAAGTAGGATAACTGTGAGCCGTGAAGTTTGAGAGATCCCAAAAGTGAAACAAAAATACAATATTGGCAAAGGATGGATTTGGCACAACTGATGCTGACTGAATGTTTTTCTTGGGTGCAGCTGAGAGAATAAATCAGTGTCAAAGTCAGAGCTAATGTGGAACACGTGATGGGCAGTGACAGTTTGAATGATGACTGCATTATTGAGCTATAAACTGCAGTCCCAATTTGACAATAGTAATGGTATGCTTCCTGGACAGATTTTGAAAGGAAGCTATATGTCAAACTGTGCTATGTTTATGAGACGCTATAAAAAAATACTTTCATTTCACAGTTTGAGATTTTCAAATAGTGAATGTTATCATTTAGCGGTCGGTGGATGTGAGCACTTTCTCATGAGATGATAAAACAATTTGATTAAATAAACCATTATTAAGATTGGATGCCAATAACAATTTGCAGTTATTTGTGTTCCTTTATTTTTCGTGTAATGCAATTTCCATTAATTTGGTGGCAATCAATTTGATCAAACTTTTCAAGAGTGAAGAAACAATGATATGTGCAGCTATGGTAATACACTACCACTCACTCAAATGTGCTATTTAAATGCAAATTCCATTGATGAAGACGCGTAATTTGATTAAGATTTGATCATACAAACATTGTTTTCACTTGGAGCTGCTTGGAATGAGTTTTATGGCTAAACAATAAGGAGGAAATTCCATGTAGAAACTTCAACCCTAACCCTACAAATGCACTGTGCGGAGGTTTGGGGAAATAAATGAAACGAATATAAAATACACTTAATTTAATTGTGTTTATTGTGATTAAGTACCTTACAGTATAAGAACAGCTGTTGACTTGCAATATTTACTGTGTACATCTTTGTCAAATGTCAGGAGGAAATAAGAGGTATGTGTGGCGACATAAACCAAAATGTCTGCCTGCCTGTTATATTGAATTAAAGGCCAGGTAGAGGCCTTTCTTCCTGGAGGAGCAGGTTGTGTGAAGCCCCAAAGATGACTCCCTCGGGTTCATAGTGTTTGAACTGCAGTCTCAGTGAATGTCCTGCAGTATCTTTAGAGCGGCCGGGGGGCTCGATAAGGGAGGCAGGGATCACAAGGGTGTGGAGAGATTGAGAAATAAACCATATTGCATGTTAGGAGGGCGATAAATGACATAAATCCAGCGTGCCAGTCAACACGCGATAACAGGTTATAGTGGGGAATAAAAAAAACCCGGGGGTGAGGGGCCCGGAGAATAAAGATAATTATTTTTGATAAGGCGGGAATGGGAAAAGGGTAAGTTGATAAGCGCAGGCAGGGTGACTGAACACTGTTGACACTGATGTTCCTGCATAGCCAAACACTTCCTGCTGGCTGCAGAGGGGAGGGGACACATGTTTTTATTGTCAGTTGCTTCACATTGTGTATTTTATCTAAAACATATTACGTCATTTTAAAAGAAAGCTTTTCCTTTACTGTTAATAAGATGTTAATTCCAGATATTAATTTGTTATTATTCCAAAATAGACAAACAAAAACAAGGGGTACAAGGTTCAAATGCACTGACACTACATAATAAATAGTTTTGCCTTGACCCTGGATCAGTATTACTACCCCAAAGAGTCAGGAAAGAAATGGGTGGAAAAAGAAACATGCAGATGAGAAAAAACTGTTCAACATCAGAACTCTCTGAGCATGGACACCTGATAGATGGTTATGATTTGTAGGGATCAAAAGTGTTTCTTAAAGAGCTTTCAGCTAATGATGGAGATGGGAAAGCTCAATTTCTGTTCATTATTCCACTGTTTGAAAGAATAGCTAGACAGTTGGGGAAATATACTTGGTTGGTTTTCTGCTGAAAGGTAAGATTTCGCAAAAATCAATACCACTTTCACAATTTTGCCCTGAGTTTAGAGCCAGAATGCGATTAGTCACTTCTACATATAGATTCAGCTCATTTTAAACCCATGGTAAACATTTCTTTGTGTACAGATTTAACAGAGGAGCAACATACTTTGAATCTCAGATGTGATGGTGAAGTAGGACTTTATTTTAATTCAGGAGCCAGCTTTTCTGTCTTAGTGCTGAGCTAATTGCCTTCTGGTACAAGCTCCATTCTTAATAGACACTCATGAAAGTGCAATATATCATCCCATCTAACTCTGGGCATATAAAGTAATTATTTCCAACTATAACCCTAAATCTCAGAGTCAAAAGCGTCTGATAGTTTCTGTCAAACACCAGGGAGAAAACTTTTTTTGGGGCACTAAAACCTTAAAATCAGGAATTTGATTTAATAAATTTAAAGTCTAGTCAACAACTTTGATGAGGTGAAACAAGTTTAGCATCAACACTGACTTTGTGAACTGAAAAGAAGAGACGCAGCTTTTTATTTTTTTAATAATTTGACAGCTTAGCTGCAGATTTGACTCTGAGCTGCCACAACTCTGAAAAATAATGCACCCATAAATTTGATGTGCCTAATGTTTGTGACTGCACATATTTTAAATAAATGATAGCCCAACCTTTGTCTCTGCAGATAGAGAGTAATGTATTCCCTTCTGCTTGTATGCCTCCTATGTGCCTGTCAAACACTTGCTGCACTATTGGATAAAGTGAAAACCATTGAAGCTGAATTGTCAGCCATATTTTCTATTCAAGAAATGCATCACATGGTCAGGTCAGTCTCTTCTGCCACAGAATTTCTGGACTCCCATAATTCCCCCAAAGAAACCAAGGGAGGAAAAAAATATATATATATATATATTCTAAGAAAAGTTCTATGCAGACAATACTGTCATTTACAATCCACATACATAATGTGTTATAAAAGTTAAATTCCAGACATCTGCAGAGGAACAACTGAAGATAAGCTTCAAACGTTCTTTACATTGGGTCAAGACCCCAGGTTCAGAGTATTTTTTTCTTAAGTCCCATATTGGAAAAACTACTTCCACTAGTGTGTTTTTTATCATAAAGCAGGTATTAGAGCTTGAAATACTGTGAAAGTATCAAAACGCTGGAGCCACAGTTGAACGTACAGATCTGGAAACACTGACCAATAAAGTGGTGCAATATTTTTGTAGTACAAAACCCCTGAATAAGCATCGCTACCAGAAGCGATTCGATTTTCCAATTGGATTTTGGATCATTGCAGATCGGCAG
Organism: Eleginops maclovinus; assembly: GCF_036324505.1. Classification (NCBI taxonomy): domain Eukaryota; kingdom Metazoa; phylum Chordata; class Actinopteri; order Perciformes; family Eleginopidae; genus Eleginops; species Eleginops maclovinus. Next base: position 4,284,978 of record NC_086369.1, read on the forward strand.
GATAATCTCCACATATTAACACCACTTGTAGTAGTTGGATCGCCGAAAGTAAAACCTACATTTCCGGGTTTAGGACTCATTCCTGCACCACTTTAAGGAAGCTGACTTGGAATCTCTGGGATGGGGGCTTAAAGAGACAGGGGCCAAAAAGAGGTAATACAGGTATGTTCAGACGGACGGTATAAAAAACAAAGTCTTACATTTAAGCAGATAAACATTTTCTAGTAGAAAACTGGCATAAACTTATAAAAGTATAATAAGGCTTCCAACCTGCAGCACCACCTCGAGAACCAGCACGATACATTAAAGTCAAGCGGTGGGCTTCATCAATCATGCCGCAGTCGTAATCGAACGGCAGAATTATGAGAAATGGATCCTGTCACAACAACGGGCCTCGGTGTGGGGGATGTTGCTGAGTGTCAGACTGAGGAAGACCACTTCCACTCTATCAAACACACTCCTCTCCTCGGATTTTAGGACTCAATGCAAGATTAAATTACCGGTTAAAATGCAAATGTCTTACTGCACATCCCCAATACATCCCTATCATAAATGAGCTGCATTTATGAGCGACAGAGAATTAGATCTAGAAAGGATGGTGCAAAGTAAACAACTTTACCTGAAGCCAGGCCCTTTTGAAACCACGACTATAAATCATTAATGATTCCCGTCTTTTCTCTGTTTTTCTGCACAGTGCCTGTAATCTGCCTGTCTGCTGAGATAAGCTGTTTTGTGTGTTAAAGCCCGGCCGGCACAATGAAATTAGCAAAGCATAATCTCATAAACGTAAGGATTTTTCAAACCTACTGCACAGACTCAGGGATGGGAAGGCAATTAAGCTAAAAAAATTAATTCCCTTGATTAATCAGTTTAACAATATGCTTGTCCCATGATATCACATACTCCGATATATGAAAACAGTTCAAGAGAGTTTTGCACAAGAGTTTGCTTTCCAATCTATACAAGTATTTCCAACTCTGTTCATATCGACCTATCTCTTTGATCCAAGCTGCAGTGGAAAATGTAGCTTTCATGCCAATTTGTTTTTGGTTCAATTGGATCTCAATCTATGCAAACAGAAGCAAACATTGTAAACAAAACTAACATGGATTCAGAAGAAGAAACTGTATATTGGACATGGCTTTTTAAAATGCTATTTCTGAAAACAAAAGTGCATCATCAACTTCAGCTTTGGTATTTCACCCAGCTTTCTGAAATGCTCATGTAGAAACTGACACCTGTACATGTAAACTCTTAACCAAAGGTGCATCTCTCCCTTACAGCTTGACTTCTTCTACACTGATTGACAACACAAGATATATCTGCCTTTTCCATGTTTGTTTTTTCAAGCTATTTGATGCTTGGTAAAATAGTGAAATATTTAAACACCTGGACTTTTTCATCATGCCACATCATTACATCAAACAGAAGTATCCTAGGTTTTCATCATTTTTTTTTACACTTTTCTTCCAACATATTTGATGTCTGGGATCTCCAATAGACATCAAAATAAGGTTCTTTGGGTTTGGACAGCACAACACCAGTAAATAGAAATGAAAAGGGTAAAGCAGCAAAGGTTTTGGAGTGCAGGTAAACATTCGAATGTGCATTGTGTGAACACAAACTAGAACTTAAAATGAGGTGTTTTTCAGGTATAAAGTAGAACGGCGCTTCAGGGATAACATATACAATGATGCAATGTGTCAAAAAAAACATAGTGATGGTTCCAAAAGTCAATCATTTAAGAGCTACTTTGAACAACACTGCTAGGTGGGGTTTTTTTACATACTAGTTTGCGTTTACATCTTAATCTTTGACTTTAGGGTAGCGTGCAGACGTCTCTCAATGTTAAAAACCCTCTAGTGACAATTTTTCAAGTTAGTATGGTCAAGGTCAGACATTTCTGGGACATAAACGTTCACACTTTGGAGTTAAAAGGAATCCATGAAGCACATTTTCCCTTGTCACTTAACTCTGTAACAAAACAAAAACTGCACACGTGACGTATGTCGTTTGAAATCCCTTTCTGGAATATTGGTGGCTACCTGACGAATATAAGTCAACAGTTAAGCTTTAATTTGACATACTGTTCAAATAAAACTCCCACACCTCACACACGTGTACAGTTCTCTAATTAGGCAATAAGTGAAAACACATGTCTGGGTAATCATTGGCTTTAAATAACACTTGGGAGTAGCTCAGACAAACCAGTGCAGCAGTTTGATGTCAGTGCATATCTTACCACATTTCCCAGCCTCTAATTCTTTAAAAAGATGTGTGGATATCATATTAGGCAGCTCGAGACCAGTGTGACAGACTCTTGAAAGAAAAAATGTTATACTGATCCAATCTCCTGTCCAATTAGCTTTAGGAAAGTTTGTAGAGGAGACATAGTGTTTCAGTGAAGTGCACTTCTGAAGACGTGTCAATGTGTTTTCAGTACACTTGGCTAAAAAAAGCTGAGTCTGCTGTTCACCATGACGAAAACGATTTGAACACATTAGATGTTTAAATCTACAAAGATTTCTTCTTCTCTGACCTCAGAATATCTTGGAAGATTTCCTGTGGAGTTTTACCACAATGTTGCCCAATTTTTGTCCACGCCTTCCTCACATCGATCGGGGCTGCTATTATATACCTCCAGTTGAAGTTTTTGCAGAAAAAGGGAGGCGGAAGAAGATTAAAAAGTTGAAAAAATGTGTTTTTATTGAGGTCTGAATCCAAGCCAGCCGGGCGTCAAAGGGTTCTTCATCCCTTTTTTTTAGCAGCTATTTCTCACAAAAAAACACGCTTTGCTGAAATCAGTGAAGATTACAGTGGCTTTCACTTCAAAGTGAGCATGGGGGGGGGGGGGTGTTACTATAATAATGGAAATGCACGTTTAAGCTGGTATTAGTTTACATGTGGTACAGGAGAAAGTATATTTAGGACTGATTAAATTATTCTGGTGTAAACACCAGTGTGTCCTTTGGCTTTGAAGTAAAAACCATCCTAAAGAAATCTGAAGGACTGTCAGGACTCCAGCTGAGATTTCCATCGAGTTCAAGGGCATTAATTCAATACAGACACTGGAGAATATAATGCTATTCAAGGAGAATCAAGTGAAATCCAGTGGTACAGGCTGTCTCTACTTGTTTGTCCTACTTTGATAATTGGACTTTTGTGATTCAATTTTTCACAGTCATTTTTAATTTTTTAAATCACAAACCCAAGCTTGAAATCGAACAAAGAGGCAGGGCTAGATGATGTTTTCTGAAGGATTATGTCCTGGTGAATATTCCCCTGTGGGCGTCAAATGATTGACAGTAAGCAGAGTGGAACGAAGTGAATGCACTGTTAGAGAAACACTCGACTCAAGGGCACAATGAAAAGACAATAAAACTCAAAAGTGGTGACAAAACCAAACAAAGACTTTTATAATCATTCTGATGGATTGCCTAACTCAAGCAATTTCCAGATCTGTAGAAACTAAATCAAACTCCAAAAGAAAAAGTGACAAAAGTAACAGATATTTAAACTATGCTCAGTGTATAAACGGGAGCAAATGATTGACACATTCTTTCTGTTTAAAGTCCCCTCAGAAATCAGACAGATCAATCAATGAGCTTATTTTGAGTTTAAGGCAGAAATGGAGGCTGTTGTTTTTTATTTATATATAAAGGAAAAGGAAAAAGACAGACAAGTTGAAGATGTTTTTGAGATTGCACCGCGATTAGCACTACACTCACAAACCTGCTGACATTTGGTGTTAATCGCCTTGTGCCTTTAAGGTGTTTGTGCAGCTACACCTCATTGATCCTCTTCGGGATTTAAGGGTTTTATATTGATGTAGCGCTCTTTGATTGCTGAGGAGAAACATCACTTAAACTGTTTGTACTTTGGGATTTTTACAAGAGATGAGTCAGCACTCAAAGAAAGGAAAAACTTAAGCAGCATTTAATGGATTTTCAACAAAGCTGATCATTTTTACGGTATCATTAGGTTTTCTTGATTGTTACGTGTCTTGTTAAAGTTGGAAAAATATAACCTCGGAGAAAAGCTTTATCACTTTGGCTAATTCTTGATGATTTATAAATATATTTTGTATTTATTGAACATTTGACTTATGTTTATTTCTTTTTTGTCTTATTTTGTTTTAAACGGAGCAACTGGCACACTATATTTTCCCCTGAATGAATTAAGTATTCTGATTCTGATTAGGACGACATACAGACACTGCTGCTACATATTTTCCTTTTACAGGTTATGTCATCTTGTGTTTAATCTGTTGTTCTCCCTCCATTTACATTCTGTCACACTGAATCCCTGTCAGCTTGCAGCGTCCATTAGCTGATTATCATCAAATTTGCACTCTCAGTGGAGAGGAGGCAGCTGGGCTTGGGCTCGATCAAAGAGCGGAAGGTGTTTTGCCTCATCAGCCCTGATGAGAAGAAGCTGGAGGTGCAGACCCCCAGCCCCTGCCTCTTCCTGTGGTTGAGTGGCTGGGAGAAGGGCCAGGGGACATGGCAGCATTGCCGGGCACCAGCTGGACACACACACAAGTTAAGAGTGTGTTTTCACCTGGACACTTAGCGCAGGTTTCGTCAGCCAGGCCTGGCACACTGCTGTCCCCTCATTAGAGAGGAGTAACTCCACCATCATGACAAAAGTGGATCCAAGTAGAAGCATTACAAATATGTGTTTCTCTATTCTAAGGGACAATGATCACTGTAACTATTTTAAACTTTTGTTCCGATTACTGAAATATGTTTGGGACCATTTAGTAGTTAGAGTTAAATTAATTTAGTTTAATGTATTTGGTAACAAACTTTTTATATTTGGCTTTTTCACAACACTAATATTACATCGGATGAGCTTTTATGGATGAATCTCACACTAAACATGTCAAAATCACACTTTCTCCATCTCATATCTTCATCAGTGTTGTATAACACATTATAAAGGCACGTCTGAAAGGTTCGGTGCTTGTCCAATTTACCAAATAGAGCCCGTTTTCATTCATGTAATAAAAGGACAGCACATCCATCGTCAAGGTCCATCTGTTTTGATCTAAAGGTTAGCCTGCACCTTCCCACACGGAGTACACTACTTGGGTTACCAAACCTTCTATTATTTCCTATTCATTTAAATGTACTTACATCAGTCAATTCGCCACACTGTGTATTTGTATATGTACTGTAGGACTGCATGAGGAAGAGCCGGAGCCATAACAAGCACCTGACCTCTCTCAAATTCCTCTTTTTCTACTCAAAGAAATATGTTGTGAATGGAATTAAATGAACGAAATGAATCCCATTAAAGGGTCACGGGTTCACAGCCCTGGTATTGAGAATGTTGTGTCAGTGTCACACTGTCATGGCGTTACTGGAATGGAACAAAGCCATGGGTAATTTTAATAGTAAAGCCTGTGCTTTATTCTGACGTCTTACCTGCTTTGAAAAACACATGTTGTCCTTGTACTGTTGTTACAAAGAACTTTTTGTTGGCACAAATCATTGCTTTTGTGATTCAACTAATTCAATATTAATATATGAAAGTCAAAGTAATAGAAAACAGTTAAAACAGGAGGGAGGTCAGAAAGCATGGATCATTAAAAAACTAGATTTCATGATTAACATAAGTTTGTGTAATCTTAAATATTCCTAGAATTTGATTTGCATGTTTAATAAGAAAATGACACAAACAGGTGTATGCTGAATTGAATTCAGTTGGTTCAGAAGTGTTTAACTCGTTTATTCTAAAAGTATAGAAATACATGTCCCATTCTCCCATAGGGCGAGTTTTTACAACAGAAACGACACATGCTCAAACAAATCCATGAGCGCCTTTGGTCGTTAAACAAGATTCAGAAGAATGCTGGAAATCTAATTTACGGCTCGTGGGCCAGAAGGCACCAGGGACGGGTCTGAAAATTCATTCAGCCATTTTTTCTTCCAGCGCGAGTTTGATTCTTTTTGTGTGCCCGCATACATTAGGCTTCAACATCCATCTCCACTGGCGCTACTTGCGTGGCACAGGGGAACACCAGCTGTGCCCCCCCATCTGCTGTGGAGATAGGCCCGAGCATTTAGACCCCCGAAAAAAACTCTGAGAAAAACAACAGCCGGCTAAGAGGCAGCTTGTGCATGTCTGGCTGTCAGTTTGAAGGTTGTGTGCAGGTCTTTGATATGTGTACATGTGTGTGTGTATTTCTTTCTTTCGCTTTATTATGAGTTTGGACACAGTTGCCGGGGGCTTCTTATAGTCCGCGGCTCACACTCCATCTGCAGCCGTCGGTAGCGTGTAGCTTCAACACACTTTGATCGCAGACACTTAAATGAAGAACATACAACAAGCAGGCTTCAGGGTGGTACTGTGTTTGTTCTGCATCTCACCACACTGATTTTGATATCACTTTCACAAGAAATGAACCCCAAATTCACCAAGTCCTCACCGATGGTACACACGGAGCCTAAATTACATAATAACTTCTGATGAGGAAATGAGGACCCATGATAGAGGAGGAGGCTAAATGTTACAGCAGCAATTCTGGGGAATAACAATCACGCTAGAGCTGTCAGTGTGCAGCCTACAGCACACACACACACACACACACACACACACACACACACACACACACACACACACACACACACACACACACACACACACACACACACACACACACACACACACACACACACACACACACACACACACACACACACACACACACACACACACACACACACACTCACACTCACACTCTTGGAATTACCACTGGCCATGAGAGATGTGCAAGGTGCTCATAACTCATGAATGATTCAGGTGAAATAATGTAAACTTGCTTCTCCCGCTTTTATGGACGTATACTGTATTTACTCTGCACATAACAGCTCTCCCTTTGTTGTGCAAACGCAGCCATATTCCGCCTGATTGCATTTAAATCAACAGGGCATGTCAAATTTACATTTCTTCAAAGAGACTTTGGGAAATATTTCAAAGGCTTTGAACTTTGACAGCTGACATAAAAGAATAACAGAAGGAAATACAGAACATTTATGACTATGTATGAGATCCATAAGCTTGCAAGAAAAAGAATTACAATACTGTGAGGTTAGTGAAAACGGGCGGCCTTCTGTAATCATGATGCCGTTGTCTTTAGTTAAGAGCTTTTTATTAACAATTAAAAATACCACGGCAAAGTTCAACATGACCAAAACGTGCATACATGAATGAACTGATTTCATTGTATTTTACAATAATGTAAAGGAGTCATAATAGGTGACATTTCCATCATTGTGTGTTTCTCTGCGTTTTGATTGACAGGCTTATCTTTGTGTGCTTTGATTAAACAGGTCGTGCATTTTGCATTTCCTACCTCATATCTGCACATGGCTGCAGCCAAGCGAGCTCCGAGACATTCCTCTTGCAGCCTGCATATAAGAAAGTCAAACATGCACATGCATCTATTGGATACATTACGAAGGGTGCACCAGATGAGTTTTTTGAGGGCTCACTTGAACTGGATTTCATCTACACAAAAAAAAGCAGCGTCTAGATGTGAGTGTGTCTTTGCATTCAGAGAGCTTCCTCCAGTTGGGCTTTAGATGATGGAACAGTGGAGATGAATATCAAACCTGACTAATCTCCCCCCCGGTGAAAGCACCCAACTCCTATTCTTGAGGAGATTAAACCAAACACTGGACAGATCTGAGTTTGCGTGTACGATGGCTTTTATTTCAATGCATTCATATATCAGTGAATTATATTATAACTATGATTATGTATATTGATTGTTTTTATCTATTTTTCTTTCGTTTACACATTAAAATTGCCTTCAGATTTTCAGTATGTTTTTTATTTTGCGTCACATCCCGTCAAAGTTGGGTAGACCTGCTAACGATCGGAGAGATGGGCAGAACTGACTATGGCAAACACACGAACGCTTCTGTGTTTTCTGTTTTGTTTTGACATCCTTTTTTTTGTGAACATATCAATCAGGTCTCCAGCAGCCTTGTTCAGTCCATTGCTCAAAAAGAATTTCCCCTACAGCACACTCTGGTTACTTATGCTCACTAAACACAAAAACAAAAAGCCAAACATTAGGAAGACCACCTCTAGAGCAGGAAATGTCTATACATAGCTTAAATCCCATCCATTTGAACAGCTTGTTGTCATAGTAGTCATTTCAAAGGAGGTAAAACAACAATTACTTTTCAATTAACAATTACTCCCATGAGGCTTCAGCATCTGGAGCTAGCTTTTTGTTAAATGCTAATTGATTACAGCGTGGAAATGTTACTATCCAGTCCCAGGTTACAGTATGGGACCTCTGCTAACAGCCGTGTAAACATTGCTCGAGATGGGTTGTTTTAATGGTTTCTGCTTCATGAAACTCACGGTCGATACATACTGAAGTACATGCAAATACTATGTGACAGGGATACTGATTTCTCTGTCAATAAGAATTGTGTTGGAGAGGTTTTAATGTACTACAAAGCGCACCAGCACAAACTGGGACAATTAGATGTTTTATTGAAAAGATGAAGGTAGTTTGTCGCCGTGAATGGGCAATGGATTTTTCCTATTATGAAAGTGATGACTGCTGTTGTTATCATTAACATTTTAAGATTTTACAATCCAGTGATAATCCATTTGGCTCTGTTTGTCTGCACATTGGATGGAAAGCCAAAAAGAGCGCTAATATAAAAAAACTGATGATGTATTTTTGGATCCAATTTGTCTTGACAACATAATTTGAAAGAAGCTCTTCCCCTCCGGGACTAGTTTTTGTGTGTAATTGAAATTAGAACAATCCATTTATTGGCATGTAATTCCGTGTTTACACAGTGTGTGCACAAACATCAGCATATTATTTACAACCCCTCGCCTTGACCAATTAAAGGCAGCAGTCGTTATGGCGTCCATAGAAGCCGCAGCAGGGGAAGCACATTCAGAGGTTAATTGCATTGACCCTTTGTTTTCCTCTTGTTGTCATGTTGTTCCTCTAACCACTGATGCCATGTGTTAGCAGTCACCATGGTGATGGAGCTACGGGGTAAATACTTGATTTGGCTATTCATCAGCGTCATTGAAGGATGCAACATTTTCACTGTACCCACTGAACGGACAGCTCATTAATTATCAGATCGACTACGAAAATCATCTACTGTATATGCAGGGTGATATGTAAACTGCTGATTCCTGTGCATGTAAAAAATGCCTCCTGATTGTAAAGGGCATGTGCTAAATTGTATGGAAACAGACAGGAGTTTGATGTTGAAATATTGCAGTGAAAAGAAATAGTGTGCATGCTTTCAACTTCAAAAAGCCCCTTCATAATTCATGAGAATCAGTTTCCCTTTCTTCTTCTTTTTTTTTTTAAATCTGTGTGGGTTATGGTTGTTTGGAGAAAATGAATAATAATGTAAAAAACCTGCTAACCTGCAAAGTTGCAAAGATATTGGGGCTTCTTTTCCATTGGGTATGCTGCTAGCTGCAAGGTGAACTGTACTGAAGGAAAGAAAGACATGTGCTGAGGATCCTTTGACTTCCATCACCACTTTTCCTTAACCTCAGGTGAAAACATCACAGGGTTTAGGAAAATAGAGGGGAAAAAAGAGACTGCACCGACACTGGGAGACGTCATTATGATGAGACAGAGGATATTATTGACTCAGCTTGGAAGTACCGTAGATGCATCTCGATACTTTGGGCTTTAAAATGATGGAAAACAGTGAAAGTATTTTTACAAAATCTCTCCTAACATTGACCATACTCCACAGATGAATCCCTATTGGTACGATTGTATGAAACGTTATGAATAAATAATAATTAGTCAAATATGTACATAACTTGTTAGACCTACACATTTACAGCTCTACTGGGACATGTTTCCGTCCAGTCTGCTCTGATTGGTTAGCTGGCTGACTCTGTTGTCTTATCAGGTACAATGTGTTGAAATGTGCTGGCCAGTAGAAGCATGAATGTAACGTAATGGATTCATTATGTTACAGAAGTAAACAAAGGAGTCCTATGAAGAATTTCAGGCAGGAATTTAGCCTTTGCAGACTATGTACATGCACAAAAACGTATATAACACACTACAGGAATGGGAAACCCCCAACAAGTGTATCAGAGCCCCTTTAATTTAAAATAGCGTATCCGTCATGATCTGCATTTGCTGACTAAGATCGGTTGTTCCCGCGAAAGGCTGGATGGTGCGTCACTTTAAATGCTGCGACCGCAAGGAATTATGAGACAGAATGATCTCATTTCCTTTCTTAAAGATGGGCTGGTGCATCCTATGCTAAAGGAGATAATATGGGAAGCATCGAGGCTCCTTTCCTTTTCTTTCCAGTTCCTTTGCCTCAGTAGGGAACCTTCCTGTGAGAAAAAGACTATTCAACCGCAGCCCTGGCTTCAGAGGAAATATTGTATTTCATTACCAGTTTTGCCTTTTGAATAGGTCAGTTTTCTGTCTAAGTGGGACTATATAACACATTCATTTACTATAATAAACACTTCCACTGGGGTCAAGTAAAAACAAGATCCCCCCCATAATTATGGTCTGTAAACACCAGTTAATTAGAGGCATTTATTATTTCATCACCATTTGAGATGGAAATTGGAGAGTACGTCTGGGGTTTTAGACTCATTCGCATTCACATAGAGATTTCAATTTCGGAAAGAATGCCTGTGCAGAGTGAGGCATATTGTGCCCACCTGTCAATTGCACCTTCAAAAACCTGCTGGACCATCATGCAGCAGTGGAATAGGAGGGCATATTAAAAAGGTCATATTATTTGAAATGCAAGGCACCTTTGAATGCAATGAGGACCCATTTATTCCTGACAGTAAGAGAAAAAATCAAAAAAAGACAGAGAGGAAAACGTTCATAATCATCTATAATTTTGCGGGGAAAAGAATCAATTTTTTGACAGTCGTATTACAGCGTGAAATACATTCCTACGCGCCACTATGAATAACAAAATCAGGAGCGCAGTGTAAGTGGGTTCCTGCAGTTCAGTGGTGTTTTAATGCTAAGTGGTTAGCCAGCACTGTACATGTGTCATCACAGAGAACAAACATCATTAAACTTATTATTCATTGCAGGAGCTTTGCAGAAGCCCCTGATGGCACATTAACAACCGTCTACTGAGAGACGCATCACTCTTCAGTGGCCCTAAAGAGGCGAAGGAAAAGCATTCCCATTGACTCGCCCTCCTCCCCCAAGCCCATTAATGATAATCATTATTTCCCCTTTGTTCATTATGATCCACACTCCTCCATTAACAAGGACTCTATTATCCTCTGCCACTGTAAGTTTTGTGTATCCTAAAAGTGCCTCTTTCCTCACATTACCTCAAGGCTCGCAGCAGGGAACAGATATAATAAGTGACAAATGAACACTCACTTTGGATACCCCCCCTTTCTTTGTTGTCATTATCTCTTTTCTCAAAACCACTTTCCCTCTCGCATCAGATCCCAGTCAATCACATCGCTTAAAAAGCGCCAGTGGGGAAATCAGTTGTGCAACCATAGGACGCAGTGCGTTAGTTATTTTACTCTCTGCGGTTCTCAACGTTTGCACCGCGGGCACTAAGTGTCACTCACATCTATTGTTTCTAACTTCGCTTTGATTTTTTTGTGATCCTCGGTTCAAAAAAACGCTTTCACTGAACAGATTTCAATATTTGAAACACAAGCTCGGTGTTCTTTTGTATGTAAAATCTTTATCATCAAAAAGCCCCTTGAATAGACCAACATTGACAATTTATTATACCAACAAGTTTACTAGAATTCAAGTGCTTTCAAAAAATATAAAAGATCTGTACTGTTTCTCCTTTCATCCCTAACTCTTTTTGGTCTCTGCGCTCCTGCTGTTTTTAGACATTTTAATCAGTTTGGATGAGAAAAAGTTTTACTGTATCTGGCTTTTTCATTTCATTTCATTCAATTTTCTCATGTGAGCTTCTGGAGATTCAGGTCGCGAGATCCAGAGTCGTTTTTGTGTTTACTAGAAACGTTTTGGCTTAAAGTAGAGTAACGAAGGCCTCTTCAAGTTGATATACTTCTACAACATAGCACAACCATGTTTTTCATCCCTTCAGTATAGTTTTTTAAATAGATGGTTCCATTAAAATATGTTACTGCAAATTAGGTGTTTAGATCCTCTCCATAACCGAATGAAACAAATTAGAGAATCATTGCATACAATAAACCAAAGATTACATAAAGCCCTTTGTCCATCTAAGTATTGTATACACTTAATCACAATAATTATAGGCGGAAATCAAATAGGAAAAAGGACTTTTCAATCACAAGTAAAGAGGCCAATAACCCAAACGTGTCATGTACCAAAGATGTTATCATAAAACTATTCGGTTTTTGACTATTCAATTCACCCTCTGCTGTCAAAAAACTATTTGGTGGACTAGTATTAGGTGAGCGGTGCAGGAGTTAGGACAACATGACAAAAAAGTATAGAAGTTTTGTAGTTTTTTGGATTTGTTGATGATCACACTTAAAATACAACGCTACCTGTCTAAATTTATCCCCCTTACTTTGTTTTTGGTCCACATGTTCTCTCACCTGGTGCCAGGTGTTTGCCGTCAGAAACAGCATTAAGAGGGTCGATGGAAAATCAAGATGCCAATCACTTTTTGCCGCATCACTGCCTTCAAGTTGACCATGAAACCCAATCTGGACGCTGATGAAGCGCCTGTCAACAGCAGAAGCCTGACAAAGACGAGTCTTTATAAATCACTCCCCCCTCGCTGCAGAGGAGTGAACCCGGGAGTTTTACCTTTGGGTGAACCTCCTGGCAAAAAGCAATTTGTCAATGGCTCATCTGCATTCAAGCCGTATCATGTGTGATGTGAGACTGACAACTCCATCAGCTCATTCTGCAGCAGAGTGCAGAATCAGTACACAGGGTCGATGGGAAGGTAGGTCTTCTTGTTTCCATGCACCAGAAAGGCTAGAGGGGGAAACGGCAGTTTAACTAAACAGGCAGAGTTAACATTACTCCGTTGATTTACACACTCTGGGAATATTCATCACTGCAGCGCTCTGTAATTGACCCACTTCGCCTACTCCTGATGCTCCGAGTGACACCTTCCCACCCTGTTTCTCTCCGACAACACCAGCTACCAGCCTCCATTATTTATTATTTCCTCTCAGCGTGTACTTGAAACAAGTGCATGTTCAATGCAGCAACACTGAGATGATGTTGTCTCTCTGATAGCAGAGCAAACACACGTGGACCTTTTAATGTTGACAGTGTGATGAGAGTATTTAACTATCACACACAGAGTCCAGTTTTACAAATCAGTGTTTTACCGGGCAATACCATGGCTCGAATTACAATGGCAAAGTTGATGATTAATTCTGAAGATATACGGGATGATGGTTATGATTACAGACCATTAATAGAAGTTATTTATTAGTGGTAACACAAGCAAACAGCATGGTGAAAAAAGATAAACGCATTAACAGTTTGTTCTGGTTTTTGTCCTACCTGTTTTTCCTGTTAAATGCAGGCAAATGACAAAGAGTTCAAATAAAATTAATTCTGCTTCAAGTAATATTTGATTTGGCTCCCTATAACCAAGTTCCTCATAGATACATCTTTACAGTGCCATTATTTCAAGACTATTAATCCCCTGTAAGCAAAAAGTTAACTGAAATAGTTTTTTTAAATGTTATCAAATTGGTGGTAATAATTAACACAGTAATTATTAAACAGAGCCAATGATTTTCCATGTCTGCCTGTCTGACACTTTTGAAAAATGAGGTGCAACTCCCTTATTAAAGACGTGTTTTGACTGTTATTGTCACTGGAAATTGATGAAGGTCATTCACCCGACAAATATTTTGTAGTTGTTTTTAATAAAAGTGAGGTTTATTCGACTACAAAGGCTGCTTAAGTTGGGTTTTCTGCTGTGTCAAGGTGGCTTAGTGTGTAATGTTGCCTCCAAATGGTGAGTCTTCCTTCACCGTTGCTGTCTGTGCCAGAGGGGTAAACCCCCCAACAAATGTCAGCACACACGTTATGTTTGGGGATAACATCTCATTCTGCATTAGAACCGGAGGTCAGAGCAAGACACAAGCAAGGCCCCAAACAAAACAAAACACACACACAAAATTCCATTACAGAAAGGTGTATATATCAATTCTGCCTAAAAACAACAAGCCCATTACGTAACGGCACACTGTGCAGTGGTGATATGCGCTGAAATTGATAGTGACTGTCATAAACAAAAAACCTCCAGAGGAATCATGACATCCATCACAGCTCGGGATGCAAACGTCTCCACATTCCCGTCGCAGGAAAAGACCAAAGAAGAGAACAGATTCCCCAAAGAGGAACTAGTAAAAACACTTCTGCAATGGGGAGAAAACAGGGGACCCATTAGGGGCGGTGGAAGAGAATAATGTCTGTTTCTGAAGAGGGACAGGGCTCCCAGGAACTACGAACACAAACACTAGTCGGGAAATCACTGACGCAGCGGGGCCTGGCTCACGCGCTGTGAGAGAAAACTGTTGTGACTGGAGGACGGCTGCTCAATGAAAACACAATCACCAGCACACAGCCAGCAAATATCCTGGTAATGAGGAGACGCACAACAAATACACTCAAATGCTGCCCAATGACGCCTGCTGTCTCTAAGTCGGGAACATTTTCAGATACAATTGATGCATCGCCATATGGGAATATTTGCTGTGTTTACAGGAAACTAAATGTGTCACAATACTCCTGTTTCAGTTTCAATCAATACGGTATGTGATCCAATTTGGACTTTCAATCAGTGTAGGAAAGTACGTTACTTTAGTAGAACTTTGAGGTACTTTAATGGAGTATCTTCCATTTATAATTCTACTCCACTACATTTGGAAACCACTATTATATATTTTACTCATTACATTAGTCTGACAGCAGATTATTAGCAAATACAAGACAAACATCAACAAATAAATGCACCTTTTGACATATCATTATGGGTTATATTCCAGAAGCAGCATAATTAACATGATCACTTGTATCCATCTTTACCAGCTGTAAGAGCCACATGAATGTGTTAATAATAATAATCCAGTAATTTCATTTATATGGTTCTGGTTCTGACCTTAACCCTCAGAAGTACTTCTAATTTTGGTACTTGATCAACAATATTTTGATGTCAATACTGTTGTACTTTAACTCAAGTAGTGCTACATTTTAAAAGTATCCGGTTACCAGTCCACTGATAACTAGAGCCTGTTAAGAGAGCTTTGGTTGATTTATCATGGCAGAAACACTATGTCTCATTCATTTTTGGAGGGGAGAATATTCTTAACATATTCATATTTATGTTTTCATTAACATGTTTTTACATGTGATGCTTCAACATTTCTCATATGTTGTTTGCACACATTTTACTCTCAAGAGATAATGCATCCCAAGCATGAATAAAGCTGGGCGAGTCTTTTCATCTGTTTTTCTGTCGTGGAGTACCTAAAAGTATTTGTATCTCACGTTCACCATGACCACTTGAAGTAGCAATAGAAAGCGTTTTTGTTTGACATATAGTAATAAAGTTATTGTTGATTGCATAACGTAATGGCATTGGCATAAGTTCCATACAAGCCTTGGTCCTCAACTCAATTAAAGTCTATAGTCTGCCTCCAGGAAGTCCTTTTCATTTAAAAGCCCTACTCTCATATACAGTACACAGCATCACTACATACCAAAGAGCATTTTGCAGGGAACTGCCAATCCCTTTGATGTAAGTTAATGAAGAACAAGCTAATATGGGATGTGCTATATGACATTACATATGCAGTTTATTATTCATTACACTGATTTAATTGGAAATTTGACTATATTTTAGAAGGCATGACATACGATTTAAATGGACATCAGCCAGTGAACCAAAAGGCATTTATTTTGACTGTGGTAAAAGCAAAATGTTTGCTTTAAACTATTAATATGTCATCAGGTATTTTTGTAAGGACGCATGGTTTTGTGTTAAGGGTTCACAGCGAATCCAATGCAAATCCATGGACTGAGCTGTTAGCATAACGTTTGCTGACTTGCATGATTCTTGCTAGTACAACCATGAACAAAAAGACAATGAAAAGGTAATGATTACATTTTTTGGTTATGTTGCCATTCCCACGACAACACTATCTGTACAGAAGCTCGATTATAGGTGCTCTGAACATTTTCAAAGCTGACTAACTTGTCAGGTTTGATATGGCAGTAAATAACACACTGTTGTATTGATGTTATTCTTAGACAGCTCCTTGTCAGGGTATTTTCATTTCCACTTTTGTTATACCTGGGGTGGATCAATCAAAAAACCCCTGTAAGCCGCAGATCAGTGTGAAGCATAAAGCCCTGCAGTTTGCATAGCTGAACAGACTAACAGTCTCCTCCTGACATTACTAATTGATAACACACAGCTTTTATAAAGCATGCATGAGTGTGATGACACCACTGTTACATATAAAGCAGACAACACATTCACTTAATGTTACAGCGTGCTCCATTGGAGAGGCATTACAGAACATATGCTCACATTATTGTAGTGAACACTAATTTGGGGTGCCATGTGTAGCGTTCTGTGTTTCTTGTCATAAAGAGGATGCTTTCCCGCTCGTCCCTGTAATGTCTGCTGCTGCTTTCTGTTTTTATTTTAAAAAAAGAAGATGAATAAGAGTTTAAAAGCCAGTATGTTTTGACCGAGTAAGTTAAGGGAAAGTGAAGTCATGCGGGTTACGATGGTGGGCTTAAGTTTTGCTTCTCTAAAGATAATATGATCCCTGAAAAAATGTCCTTTGAGCTATTAAGCAATCCATTGCCCACCAATTTCCTCATAATTAATATCCATTTAAATTAAATTGCTCCATGCTACATTGATCCCAGGTCAGAGAGTACATTTAATCAGGTGCCTTCCTTTAATACATCATTGAGGTGGCCTTCTTCTACACTATATTGCAGAGCAAAACTGATAAACTTAACTGCAATACTTTATCCGATATGTATAGATATTAGTGACTCATATCAACTCAACGTGACACCTTGGTATTATCTGTTTAAAGTATTTAAAGTACTTCACTCCACCAGCTGATATTTGAAAATCAAGTACATTTAATTGATCAAAACTACGGTCTTTACTTATAATTCTGGTTAATTAGATGATACCTATGGCTACTGATGGCAACAACATCATATTAATACAGATCGCACACTTTTTTGTGTGTAAAATTGGGTTTGATATAATGAAAATAGTGAGAGATATCGCACAAACAAGCAGTGGAGTCGTCACATTACCGAGCAAATATGCACAGAATTAGCATGCAAGCTAACTAGTCACATCCTGAGTACTCTTTCCATCACTGGTAATATCTTTACGGAGCTATGGGAAACTTTTCATTCCGACCAAAAGCAGTAAATGTGCAGCATAAGTTCCAGAAGCATGAAATAAGAGTGATTGTAAAAGCTGTGAGGCTGAGCACACCGCTGCTCTTCATTTAAAACTCTGAATGTCATGCCTGGTGCAGGAAAGTGCACGCATTGCATCTCTCACTTAACAGCAATCTGTCTGCGAACGCCCTGTCTGCTGCTTCTTTTATTCCACCCTACCCTGCTGGTTTTTCTCTCTGTTTTTCACTCACCCATCTCCATCCTCACGTTTTCTCTCTCACTCTTTTCTCCTCACCTCATTTGCTCCCCCTTGAGGCTTTGGGCCACACAGCATGCACAGATCCCACACATGAAGCTCACACCTCCCCTCTCTTGGCATGCATGGGGTCATGAGTCCCTGAATTATTACAGTGTTGGAATGCATATGAATGAGCAATGCATGGCGTATCCATTTCACACATATTATATTATAAATCATTTGGACGTACTGTGTGGTGTTCTGAGAGCATACGCTTGGATGTTCTTGAGGTAAAGATCACAGGTTCCATCTCCACTTTATAAAATCCACACATTCACAGCTGAATTGCTTGCACTGATTAAATAGGAGTATCTCATAAATATTTTAAAAAGGAAGGCCGTGGAAATAAAGAAACACATTTTAAATTGCTTGTTCTTCACTTGTGTATTTGAATGTCGTGCTATTTAATGCATGTGCCTCTCCTATTTAAAGACAGTCGGCAGCTATTGTTATTAACAAACCCTGAAAGCCAAAGAAATGACTGCTTATTTAAGCAACTTTAAAAGACTTCCTCTTCTAGGCGCAATTGTTAGTCAATTAGCAACTTGAAAGGGTAAAATGGAATTGGGGTTGTTACCTCATGCAGCCTACCTTAATAATGTTGGTCAATACTACTCAAACTACATATGGAAATCAAATGCATCCATTCCCACAATATATTCCTGTTGCCTGCAGCATAATCTCTTCATACATTCAAATGGATTTTGGTAATAATTCTCTCTGGATTCATCACATAGTGCTACTTCCTCTTAAGTATAACACCTGATATCAAATTCACCACAGAAGGAAGGTTTCCTTGTTACCATTGTTTGTTGATCAAGGCATTTACCTCCCTCTTTACCTTCTCAACACACACATATTGATTTTTCTTAATCTCCTGTAGCACAATACGTTCCAACAATAATGTCCACCAGTCTGAACCTCATTGCTAAAAAGCACTAAATTCATGATATGTTATTGCCTAGAGCAATTTTCATTAACAAACCCTGAAAACCAAAGATGTTTCCCTATTCAGATGACTTTGGAAGCATGAGTGAAGTCCTTGAATACTAATAGCGGTTTCTTCGAATGTGCAAACCAGGGAGGGTGAAATCAGTAACTCGCTCACTCCTCACAGGATCTCCTCGGGGCACAATATGTCTTTTTGCTGTCAGCCTGTGACCTTTGTGTATCCCTCCCTGATTTCTGAGTTTGTAGAGCTGCACTGTGTGTCACACTCGGCTGAAAAAGTGCAATAGTCTCCATGCTAAGGAGACACTGGTGACAGCATGAATCACAGGGGGATCAGTGGTGTACTTTTATGGCGTGTGAAGGGCTGCAAGGCATTATTTAGAATGAACACGGAGGTCTGTCACACAAGAGTTTTTTCTCTGCTCAACTAACCCTATAGCGTTTGATGAAGAGCGAGAGCAACGCTTTGCAAAGATTCATGTTAACCTCTGCCATTTATGAAATGTATGTCAGAGTCAATAACGGCGTGGCTGTGACTGGTTTATTAAGGTGCATTAATCTCTCGCTCTCTCGCAATTTCACAGTCGAGGTCAAATATCACGATCCTGACCTTGGTCGTCCAGCTTCATCAATCACAATCTGATGAGACAGGAATGATGTCGCCAGTCGATCTACATATCAATCACAGCACGTACAAGGCTGATGTGACCCTGATGGGATTCATCAGACTCAACCAGAGTTGGTAGAGTGGGTGTAAAAATGTATTCTGTTGCAGTTACTAATTACCTACAAAAATGTGTAATCAATAACTTAAGTATCACAGAATAAAAGTGACTTGCTGTTTCTTTAGGATAACCTCAATATCAAATGCAACGGCTATAAATACAAGAGAGAATACATAATATATTATGGAAGTCATCAAAACAATATAAACTTAGAAAATAAATAAAAAATGTAAGTTGTTTTTTCTTTCCTTCTGTTCTCATTCACGTACAAATTCTAACTACAGTAGATATTTATTTCCTGATGCAGCCTGTAGAAATGTGAGAAAAAAGCATACAAGTTTAATAAATACACTACAAAGTGAAATCTATAAAGCAAATGCTGTAGGCTTATAGATTCTAACTTCTAAAGTGTTAGCCTACAGAACCATAAACCTTACAAGGCAGAAATAACACATACTTACTACGATAAATGTATTTATTGCACCCACGGTATTTTTAACAAATCAGGTGTCCACCTACAAAACGCTTCTGTTACTCCCCAGACCTGCATTCAACAACACTGTACCACACACACACCTTTTTTTAAACAGAAACAAACGTGTTTCAGAGCTTTCCGTTTCAATATTCAGTAACACAAGTTGTCGCATCTTGGGGAATCTGCTGAGCACGGTGAGGAGATGTACTGTATTTCTTGCAAGCTGGAGCAAAAACTGTCACACGAGTATGAAGACAACAAGATGAATTCAACCGGGGCCCCGTAAACAATGATCAGGCCCCAGACTTGACAGGACCCAGAGAAGTATAGGGCTTGTTTTTCCAACAGACTTTTCTATGAAATCAATAGTTGCATGACCACTGGAGTGTAAATTTCTCTTTCTTCTTGCTGGGATTAAGATCACTATTGTAAGAGATGGTGCACTCTCCTGTGACTTCGCCTGACATTCATTGCTGGAGTTTTTTTCCTCCTCCTTCTTCTTTTATTTGATTCCTCAGGAGGAAGCTGTTTTGTTTTTCCCCATCTGGCTTCATTTCATCATTCGTTTAGCCAAGACTGGCGCACATCCACTGAAGCAGAGGCATGTCACACATTTGCAGAACCGCGCCCAGAGGATGATATGATAGAAATGATCAGTTGCAGCATTTCCTCACATATGGCAGCCCTTCTTTCTGTCCCTGTCTTGTCCTGAGGCATATTCTCATATAAAATACAGTGTTTTCATCCCTGTGTGTGGATATCTGGATGTGCAAATGACAAACATTCCTAAAAAGGCCTTGAAGATGTCCACATTCTGTATGAGATAAGCTTCTCTGTGCACACATATTCACCTATAACAGCAGGTGTCGTGCTTTAAATGCAAGGTATTACTCCAAGTGTGTGATATCAGCTAATGTCCTGTGGCTCTGAGACAAGTGGGGTCTAAAAACTCATATTTGCACGGATAGTTATCTTTATAAGGTTATCTGGCTTTATGAAGCGGTAAACCTTGGACTTCATTGAGCGAGGACAGTATGGAAGTCAAGATAAGGGGAAGAGGCTCGACTGGAGTTTAAGCGTCATGCTTTTTATTGAATCAGAAAAAAGGGGTTGAGATTGTACTCGGCTACATGCGTTTTATAATTATGTGTCAATTTGCAGCTTTATAGCTCAGGTCTGTAATGATATATCAACAAATATATTTACCGAGTGTGTTTTAAAACAAAGAGGTAAGTATTTTGTCTGAAAATCTGGTTTGACTGGTCATATCTTTTGGATGAACGATGACAATTCAGTACATCATTTATTCATGTTTGTGTTGGGAGAAGCTAATCGTGCTAAAGCCAGCTAGCATGGTGGTTCGGAATAAAGGCTATCCCCACTGAAATCAGGAGAAGTGACGCAGGGTGAAGAGCAGAAAGGAGGAGAGCTGGGTCCAGATTTATGGAAAAAAAGATGTATGCTGCGTCTCCCCCCACTGATCATGGACAACGTAAAATAACCGGCTAATAATGGAACAGCTACGGCGTAGGCTAGGAGCAAGATGGAATATCTGGAGTGTAGTTTAATCTGCTTTACGGAATCATGGCTGCACCAGGATATATCTGACAACAACCTTTCTATGGCTGGCTTCCAGCCTGTTCGGGCAATTTCCATCAACATTTCCCCAAGGGTTATTAAAGTGTTTTGATTGATTGATTGATGGCATTTTCAATAAAGACCAAGATCAAAGAGGTGAAACAAATTCACAACGTTGACGCTGAAATCTGATGTCTTTCCTGTGCTCTGAATGTGCAGAAAAAGCAAACATCCACATAAGAGATGTTGTGAGGTTGCTTTATTTCTAAGTAGGCTAGACTTCACACAGGAAATAATAATTTGAAATATAAAACAAATGACGACAAAGAGCACAGAAGGAAGCTGAAGTACTGTGTTGTTTCTTGTCTCTTTCTCTGTGCAATTGAAATCATTTCTGCATAGCATGTTGCAAGCCTTTGAGCATTTGAAACACTTCTTGAAGTTATTCCAAATGGCCTGGATTGCTTTCAACTTGAAAACATAGGGATCAAAAAAAAAGAAATCACTCAGGAGACTCCTTCAGTCCAAGTGAGCAGGTTTTAATTTGTTTTGCAGTCTCTCTTTCTAGTGGAGTTTCGATCGAAGGTTAATGAGGACAATATTCCTCCCCATCTGATTTCTTTCGTCTGTGGCAGAACAGAATGAAGGCAGAGCATTTGGCTGGGTGCGGGAAGATAATGGGATAAATGATTTCATCTGCTGGGTAGAAAATGTACTGACAAGCATCACTTTCTACAGGAGCACCTACAGCTGCTCGTTATGACCCTTTTCCCCTTCCATAAAAATGATACCAACCAAGATGTAGTCTAGGATTCAGGTGTATCACATGTGGAGTTGGTTTTGTTTAGTTATTTCCCCCCTTATGCGCTTTGTTTTATTAAACAACTAACAAAGTTTTAGGTCCAATCAAATTATAGAACTGCTTTCAACATGCACTAGATTTCTAACTTTACCTGAATTTATAGGAACGTGTCCAGTTCTCTTAATTCATCCATGACCCCATAATAAACAGATGTATAAAGCGGGGTGCCTGAATTACAAGAGATAAAACATTTGGACATTTGACAAAATCCATGAACCCAGTGTAAAAAAACTCCTAACAGAGCAAAACAATCACGGAAAAACAAAGTTTGATCGCCAAGAACACACTGCAAAGTGTGTGGAATCACAATACTGCTGCAGTGTCCTGCTTTTCACCCAACATACGGGCAAAGAAAGTGAAATGATTGCCGCTTGAGCGATGCTTTTCTTGATGGCAACACTCTTCCAGGAGATTGCTGCCGTGCGTCTCCTGCATCCCAATGTCCTCAGATACTAATTACATTTGCAGCTTTATCGGAAATGTATTAAGCTCAATTTGCCACGGTAGCTCCTGTAAGGTCACTTCTGTTTACTGTTATGAAATCTCACAGGTTGTATAAATTCACTACTGATAACCTAACACAGGTGCCTGACTAATAAATGCACAGTCCCTGTTTCGTGTTGATGGCTGTTTGTGTCTTGTTAACCTTTGCGGAGCTATCTTCATACGTATGCAGATGGGGATTTTAATCTCTGGTTTCTTATATGGCATTTAGTAGACATCATTTTAAATGAATACAGATGAACAGATTACGGCACAGCTCATTCACGCTTTGCTTTTCTTGCAAATGTGTATATTAACTGGGTAACTGTGAATATTAACAAAGAAAAGCCTAAGAATCAACACCTCAAAATACAGATATGCAAATTCCTGAAGGGTAAATGATTGATAGAGATGTCACCGTGCCCCGTGTTGCATTGTGGGAAATATGAAGCCGCATGCATCTGATGTAAATGTCAGGGACTGGTCCATTTGGCTATGCACACTCACATAGCAAAACACACACACTTAAGCACTACAGCTACACACAGGTGACATCGAATGAGTTTGTGAGGGTTTAATGCTTCGGCCTTAGGGGGCAGATTGTGATTGCATCAACAATCACTAAATGTAGCTGGTGGCGCTCTTACCAGCCTGTGAATTGCTTTAGCCAATCACTTATGCTAACACTTATATTAGCCTGCAAACAGTAGGTGTTTATCACGAATGCTAATGCAAGTATACACATTTGGGAGAGTTCCAGTAGTTACAAAGTGGATATTCGAGGCAAAACAGCTGAACAGTAGTCTCCTTTTTAAAAGATTCAGACAGCTTTCAATGGGCGCTGTGATCCAACTCCATTTCCACAGCTACCCTCCTGAAGTTTGAAACTCAAAACCGACTAAATCAGAACGGGTCAACAAGGACGGCCAATTTCAGAAAGTAAGAAAAGTAGAGAGGTATTTGTGTAGGTCACACCTGAAGAAAGTCATGGTCGGCTGTTTCTTGGAGGCCAGAAAAGGAAATAAATGGCACTGCTGCTGAACCCTACTGTAGGTTCTGTAATGTTGGGCTGTATCAAGTCCTCTGGAGCACAAAGTCAAAGTCGGTGTTGTTTCAAGTCAGCGGACACACAACAACACTTATACGTTGTACACTTTTAACGCTGAATGAAGATTAATTAATGAAGTGTTAATCAAAAAGTTGCTAGTGCTATGCTCCACTAACTGACAAGAGTGCGGAGCCAAGAAATAGTGATGAAGTTATTTAAAAACCTAACAGCATCTCAATTTACAAGATAAAGGCTTTTGCTTTCTATAATAAAAAAAAATGTGTACAGTATAATTTAAATCAACAAAGTCTTAATAAAGATATTCTTTAAATTCTTAGAAGTGCTTCGACCTCCAGCAACTAAATAATAATTAGGTTATGAGCGTGTTGCACCCCCTCATAAATACTGATATAAGTATCCTTGTCATAATGTAGAATATTATAGGACTGGGTTATGAAGTGATTTGTTTAACACAGCACTGCAGCAGAAACAAATCTGCACTCATCACTCATTAACGGTGACAGTTCATTGTTGCAGCAGCGTACAAACGTGTCCCTCGCTGCCATGGGATGAAAGATGAGCCTTTGGCTTTGAACTTGAACTGTACTTGCCCTTTTTTCCACTCTCTCAGATCCTCATCTGAGAATATAGCTAAATTGCAAAGCGTTTCATGGTATCTCATATGATGGATTTGAAGTGTTTTGAGCAACTCTGAGGGCGTGCGTGACCTTATTCACGTCGGTCACGCTCAATATATCACACCGAGGAGTTATGTGTTTGGGGAAGAGTATCGATTTTTTTTTATGTGTGTTATTAATATGTTGAACTGCATGTGAAAAACATGGACACTCACCTCTCCTTCACTGCTAAGATGTCCAGACGATTAAAAGTCTAGTCTCTGATGAGCAACACCTTGACTTACTAACTTTCCTGTCTCTTCGTCCCACTTTACTTCCCAAGGAACTGGAGGGGAACAGGTTTGCACAAGGAAAAGCACAGAATTACACAATACCAAGGCTTTCATGCATGTGTGTCTATATTGTGATATTCTGAAAGAATTCACTCTTATGGCATTCCTAGAGACTCTTAAAAAAAGAATATATAGTTTTTCTAAGTTAATCCCAAGCTTTGAAGAAATGTGTTACTGTTTCTTCATTTATTGTGGTGTTCAAACTAAAATATTATTTTCTTTACTTTATCTACACACACATGTTGTATCTTTCTCATATATCATGTGTGATATTTAATCCAAATGTTTTTATTCTAGGAACCTTTTCTGACTCTTTTAGATCGGTTTTGTTTCAGGAGTCTGGCTCATACTGTTCATGTTCCATAATATTAAATAAGCATATATTGATAAGCGCAGTTTTAAAAGTCACTGGTGCATATTATTAAATTCCCTGAAGATAAATATATGAATTGGTTGTTATTATGCCATATGTTTTACTATCATGTCATTTGAATCTGTTGCTCCTGACTGCAGCCAGAGGAAGCGCACACACGCGCACACACAAACGCGCGCGATAGGGGATGACTGTGGAGTTTATATTTAAACAATTAAACATTTACATAGCATTATATTGTCTTACATGTTTGGAAGAGTGCATCTGGGGGTCAGGCTGGTAAGAAGGAGGTGCAACGTCTCCCTCCCTTTAATACTGTGTTCTCGCGTAATCTCCAAATCACGTGAGATGCGTGTTTGTTAATTACCGTGTGTTGCAAATAAGCTGCTGGGTCTGGAGGGGAATAGTTATTAACATACTGACCATCCCTGATGTTTATTAATGTATGTGTATAGATGTTAAGAAGTGGAATATTTGTTTAGGTTTTGTATTGATTTCATTTCCTCATTTAAAGTTTAAGGGGGAGGGGCTACAGGTTTACAAACGGCAGCCTTTGCTCAGGTGTTCCGACCTGGATTGCAGCAGGGCAGGTAACAGCTGTTTCCCCTCCACTTTGCATCGGGATTGTATGTTGATTGTATTTGTATTTCTATCACTGAGGAAGTGAGGAGCTTGTTGTGATATACTGGACCTTTTATTGAGCAGTTGTTTCACTTTAATATTCTCACTTTTGCACCTTTTGAAGGCCAGTAAATCAATCATGTCAGTATATTTTCACAGAACATATCTACGTTTTTGAGAATTTTAAAATCGAAACCCTGAACAGGAACTCCTCATTCAAGACATTAGCATGATTTGGACTTGGGGCTGTCTTGTTCTGCAAATGTCACCCCCTTAAATGTTTTTGCTAAGGTTAAAGTTAATCTTCGCGTCCAGCAACAAATACCAATGACCTTCCCTGCTCGCATGAAATGAATGCCAGGTTGCATTAATCATCCCAACGCATAGACAAAATGTCAATTGCTAGATGCAGAGTGATCAAAAGCAGACAGGGGTGTTCTTTAGAAAGATGGCTCCCTCTGAAGAAAGTCATCACAACAGGTATATTCTTTGATCAGTCCGCATCCATTCCAGTCTCAGCAGGTGATCTCTGCTCCTTTAATCAAGCTAATGGTGTCGGTGCGGCTTTCTTTTCATCAGATATACAGTTTTATCCGCATACGCATATATATTTTTTCAACAACAACAACTAAAATCCTGAGGCGGTAGGTGGTAAATGGCTGGTTGGAAGGTTATAGACATTTGCAGGTCATTGAAAGGTCACAAGCTGTTTCTCAAAAACAAAGTAACAAAAAAAACGATACCCTAGAAAGTTTGTTAACTTGATCATGGTGTTTATTCATCACATCATCTCAATGAGTTAACGTAGCTCTCTTATAGATCTCTGTTTTGGTTTTTCATGCTCAATTCTTTCTTTCTTTTTGTTTGTACCTGGCAAGTACGATTTGAAAGACCTGCACATGAATCCAAATAAAGCAAATGTTGTTTTGAGTCTGCTGGATGTGTAGAAAAGCGACTATTTTGTATATTATTTATATTATTTAAACTTGTTGATGCTGTTTTAAATTGTGCACAAAGAAATCCACACATTATTATCACAATGTTAGAACAAGGAATCTTTTGAATTGCAAAAACACACATTTTTCTTTCTCACATTCGTCTTCGCCTCTTTGGGGGCCACCTTGAGTCATTAACTATCAGTCATGATCATTGATGTATTCACTTTTATCAAAATGTAACAAAAATAAACCATCCCAGACTTTGGGAGGAACTTCCTTTAGATAAATCAGGTACTTTCAAATAGTGACAGAGGATGCTATTGATCATGATTGACCGAGGAAATAACATTTCACACCACAACAAGGACTAATACAGCAAATACAAAACAATATTTATCATCAGCGTCCTCAGTGCAAGCGGTGGAATATTTAACAGAAGACATGCAAGCCCTTGGGAGCTCTGAACATCGATCAACCTTGTATTAAAGCCTCGCAGGCCTTTAAAAGTTGTCACGCCTTGTTCAGTGTCTGTAATGGAGAAGCTTTATTTAAAAACTCTTGTCAGAAAAGTCTAATTTCATCCTCCTTCAGGCCGTCCAAAGAACCGTCTTCCACCCAAAGAAAAAGACTGCTTTCTCCCCCGCACTATACTAATTTACTTTGACAGAGTGATATTAAGGAAGAATTGTCCAAACGGGTTACTAATGCATCACAGCTGCAGGAAAGTGAGCCCAATCTCGAGTTGTCCACCACTGCCATTAAGCTTTGTGTAAATTACCATCTTAGCATGTAATTGTTTAACCAAGATTGATGTCTAAATTTGCCCGGCAGTGGCATGAAACACTCACTTGTCCATGTCAAACCCACTTTCCCCCTAAAAACACCAAAAACAATGCTTAAAGCAGCATCTGGCTGCAGAGACAGTTTGGCACTTTAGGTGAGAGGTAGTAAGTGGTGACTTTAATGAAGATGCATCGCGCCTATTGCAGATTTATCTCCTATCGTATGGCCCAGCAGATGCTAATGTAGTGTACAACGTCCACAGCAGAAGCCCCTCATTTCTACACACCGCTGCATCCTCATCACGGCTCATACAGTGTAGATGCGAGCAGCAGGTCTGTTAGCTCCCCCCTGTACCTCAGTGGGAGTTCACAGTAGATACAGGATTACAACCAAGTGTTTGTGTGTGTGTGATGTCTTATCTGGCGCAGCTTCTACGGCAGATGGTTAATTTTTTATAAGTATTAGAGCCCTTCAATCACTGTGGTTTTCAGAAGTTATTTACACTATGCCAGTGAAGACAGACTGTGAAAACTGACAGCAGTGTTTCCCAGGAGTATATAGATGTTAGCCAGACATGCTCTCTACAAGGACACTTTAACAGAAACGGATTGAGTAATACATTCAATATGATCTTTGAACTGAATTTATTCTGTATGACATTGAGAAATACACATCACAACCGGAAAAGAAGCTGTGAAAATAAGCTCACCTCTCCACAAGGAGTGATGTATCTCAGCTTTCAAATCCTTTTATAAACAAGAGCACCGCAAAACAGAACAGACAAAGAAATGGACAAATATCGATACATAAATATGTTCCTTACAAAACCTTATAAATCACTAAAGAAGAAGTGTTTGAAGTTTACCATTTCAAAGTACCTAAAAATGTCCTTGCATTTCTTTCCGTTCTTTCTTTTTGCGAAACACTGTAACATTGATATTAATAGCTGCTGCCAGAACTGCAGAGTAATTGGGTATATTCTAAAGTTGTGTGTAGGTTTGAGGTATTCGTTCTTGAAGTATTCCAATTTGATGATTCCTTATATACAATAATGTGAAGATGCACAGTGTTTTCACAGTATACTGTATGTTTAGCCTGCTTTTGGAGCACACAGATGTAGACCACAAATCCAATGCATCTTTGTCATAGTAGTCTGCGATCCTCAGTATAACATAAAAACGTATACAGCTGTAAATGACTGCCAGGATAACGGAATACCAGTAGTCTGAACATTTGGATGCATCGTATCCTGCATGTATTTCTAATGCAAAACACGTGCATTGGCTATGGATATCAATACTGCAGCGCGACAGAGTAACTGGGTACCTGCTCATGTTTTGTGTGTGAGTAAGTATGAGGTACTTGTTCTAATCTGAAATATTTCAGTTTGATGTTTTCTCTATATTTCTACTCAACGTAACACCTTGTACCTTCAATTAGTTTTTACATATATTTTTCTAAGTTTGAGCACAACCTACTCACAAATTGGTCCCCAGAAATCCCAAAGTGATTTTTTTTATAATATTCTGCCTCACAGCATTAAAGTGTTTCCAGTTGGATCTCCCTTTTAGTAAGCTCCCATCACCCGGCAGTATAAAGTGCTTGAACTATCACAGAGCAGCCAGTGGCATCAGTCCTTGTAGGATACCGCGCATTAAGCACATGGCCCGTGTTCAACTCACTTCTGAGTCAGTCAGCAGTCTGCAGATATCCAACAAGTACACAGGAGACCCGAGACCCTCAAAAGCCTGATTGTATCCCACGCCTGATTTCAGTGCTAATTCAAGCCTCACACCCAATATCATTTGGCGGTAATGTGAAGGTAAAGCAGTGGCAATCTCAAAGGGATCCTTCAGTCCTCGCTCCCATATGGTCTGCTTTCAGCCAATTTATATTTAGTGTCCTATTTAACCTCTGTGTTATCTGGAATTCCCAGGCATGAAGGACAGAGGATGAAACAAAATGTTTATTGAGTTGTAAATATTGTAAATGTAATCGTGACGCTGCGCCCCCCCCTTGCGAGGCGTTTCCAATTATGGAAGGGTAATAAGCCTCCTTTGTCAGGTCAAATCGTGTGTCTAGCTGTATGATTGCAGCGGTGCTAAGTAAAAAGCGAGCGTAAGTGCAGTACAGTCGCAGTCTCCGGGAGGAATTGTCCGGCTATCTGCTCTCCTGAGCACGCAGACGAAGCCATTCCTTCCGAGAAAATATGCCTGTTACAGTCAAAACAGGTCTTTAAGTCTTTATTAGAAGTATCCTTGTGATGTCCTCATTCCTCTCTCTGGTCATTATAGTCTAATTCCGCCTCTGTGTTATTGCTTTCCGTCCTGTGTTAATATAGTTAATATTTACAGGGAGATTGTGTTGTGCACACACTTGAGCAGCTTTATGGCAGCGTAAATAAAAACCAAAGATCACACACTGACAGGCATTTCATTACTGATGAAAAGACATGCATTTTAGTTGTGCACCTGTAAGGATATTCACATTTTACCCATGTTTGTGTACTGATGCACAGTAAGGAGGCATTTTGTGCGAGTAAATGTACAATTTATGAGCTCGTGTAAGAATGAGTTAAATGAGACATTCCCAGCTGCTGTGTGGAGGGAAATAAAGCACATCTGTCCAAACTTAACGCTTGAATTAAAGGATGCAGACATGGTTCTTCATAAACATGCCACTCTTAATCTTCAGAAAAATTGTCAATGCAGCCTCCTAACACTGGATGGCATTTACATTTTATCTCAATGTAATAAATTAAGTTTAAAAGATTGTCCAAGCAAGTTTATTCTGAGTCACAGTCAGACAGGGCATTGTATTTAGGATTCAGACTGGCTACATCATACATTTATGCCAGAAACGGAGAAATGGAAGGAAATGGTCTGATTTTGATGCTAATAGTCAGTCAAAAAAAATTAAACCGACATATCATTGAGGCTTATTTTGAGTGCAGATGTTATTGCATCTGTCTAAGGTTGAATGAACAATTATTTGAAATATTGATACTATTGCCCTCAACAATATTGTCCTTAATAGGAAATGTATTGAAGACTTGCATATAGCAATGCTCATTTGGAATAGCAGGGTTGAAAAGAAAAAGGTAGTGTAGGTCAAATACTACTATACTAGAAAAGTAGTCTTGCAGGCAAAGAGCTCTTGTGTTTTTAGTGAGCTGTACATTGGTGGTCCTCTAGAATCATGCGGCGGACTACTAGCTGGAGCATAAATGGAAAGACATTTGATCTTCACACACTTTGAGAAGTCAGCTAGCGATAGCATCAGGTCATTATGCCTTGTGGGGATTCATCTTTTTGAAAGATGTGCACAAATGCTATAGGCCGAGGGTCTTTGGCTTTTTGTACCTCCTCACTCAAAGGATCATCGAAGAAATCAGTAATAATTCTCTTGGGATCATGAATGTCTGTACAAGATGTAATAGCAATCCATCCAGTGGATGTTGAGGTATGGAGGAAGCGGTAGACAAACATGAAATTCTAAAGTGGGAAGATAATTGTTTTTCTTGAAGAAGAGTTTGTCCAGCTAAAGCACAGTCTCTTGCTTTTTAAAAAGTTCATACAAGTTCAACTGGGAATAATTTGAAATGTAAAGTGCACTGCTCTGAGCAGACACACACCTGCCGTAGGTGGATGATTGAAGCCCGCGTTCACAAAGGTTGTGAGTGTGAAATTACAGCCTGTAGGTGTGCCTAATGGATGGACCAGCACCTTAATGGTAACACTGAGCGGCCGGATTTTAAGAAACGGCTCTGAAAGTGAGCGGTAGGGTCAATTTCCATAAGAGCCATGTGTCCTTATTAAAGTTCAGCTTTTGAAAGACATGACTACCAGACTGTGGATGGATTTTTCTGTCAATGTCAGCTGCAATAACAAGTCAGTGTCAGACAATACTACATTTAGGGTATTTTTTTGCCATGATAAAGACAAGTGCATCTGACAGCTTTCAGTTAATTATGTTTTACATTGGAAGCATTTAGCTGGGCGACCTGCATGTACTGTTTGAGTCCCCGACGCCAGCAAACACGGTTGTTAATGCATCTCGTGGTTTTTTGATTGCCAACCAGAAAACTAAAATACAAAAGAAAACAATCCTAATATGTAGCCACTGTCAACGCCATAGGGAGATTTTAGAGCCAGAGTAAATCAATCCAATGGGGTTAAAGTCATTCATTGAGATAATGTTACTGAAATATGATTTGGTTGAGATCCAGTGGATAAGAGCCGTGAGTTCACTGTCATAGTTGCAACTGATTTGCAGCTGATTTCGCTTGAACTGGAATATGGACTTCAAGTTTTGTGACATTATAAGCTGTCTCAAATAATTCATATCTATCCAAGAATGTGTTTCTCTTGCATCTCTGTCCCCTAAAATGTCTAAGTGTCCCTAAGTTAAGTGGGAGATGTTAGCAAACTTCCTAATCTCAGATTCAAACCTGCAACCTAGGCATGCCAGATTTGGTACGGATCAGGAATTTGCATATGGAGATACAGATCAAATGTTAAAACCCTAATAATTCTAAATGTTCAGTTGTTGTGGGCTTCAAGGTGTTCACTAACGTGTGTGCATATCTGGGGCATGGTTGTAGTTATGTCATATTTAAGGATTCTATTTCTCATCTGATGTACATGAACTCATGTGCCACACAGTTTACCATCACAATTATTTTTACATGAATGTTTTGTCCTCTTATTGACTGTAGGTGTACCTTCTTCTGAGGAGAAATGCCCCCAGGCAATCCTCAGCAAGAAGCTCCCAGACAGGATCTGGCTAACAGCGGAACAGACACTGACTTCTTTTCTCCATCAGGGAAAAGTCTACATTTTAACTCTCCCTGCCTTGTTCCTTGTGAGGGGGGGTCAGTAGACACTGAGCTGTACTTAGTGAAAGATGTATGAGCACAACTGTGCAGACAAGAGCCTAAGGGGAAGAAATGTAAAGTGGGAGGGAAATCATTAGCTTTGTTTGCATGTTCTCTCTCAATTACGTGTCTCCCAAGTCTGGCAGAGCAGTGAAAAAAGAAGAAGATCCGCAGCTCGGATTACAATTTATCACTGGCTTTTCTGAAAAAAAGCATGTTCGATGGAAGCTGCCTGAATTACAGCTCTCCGCTCAGCCGCTGCCCAGGCCCAATCACAAAGTCACATTTCATGGCGAGGGGGGATGTAGGCGCCTCCGCATTGTGACAAAACTATTGCTCATTCCACCTCTCAATATTTATCATTGTACAATTTCCCCCCACCGCCTCGCTCTCCGAGGGCATGATTTATGACACGCTCACCCTCAGCCTCATCAGAACCACGACGTGTTCATCACAAAGACTTCTCACAGGCATCGCTTTTGTTTAATCCGAAAAGTGGGAGAGGGGAAGAAGGAGGAGAAGAAGAAAAGCAGCAGACAGGGAGGTGGAGATAGATGGGGAAGGGTACATCTGGAACCGGAGAGAGTGAAGCGGACTAAAGGGAAGAGAGAAAGAAGTCGGCATCCAGTTATCTATACATCAAAGAGGTGACACTGCCTTGCAAATTTGCTAAAGCTCATTTGTAATGTTTTCCGCTTGTCACTGGCCTTAATGCGCACAGCTCATGGGAGTCGCAGCCTGCCACATGATCAATGGGAAGAGAGGGAAGTTACATCTCACCATTAAACGCTTTTGACTCGCAATATGCAAAGCCCGGCTGCTATGACTGATGCTTTTCTGCGCCAGCTGGGGGGGTGTTGTCAGAAAGATTATAAATTGCACTTTTGGTGCACAACGAAAGGCGCACTCCCCTGCATGTAAAAGCAAAGGCTTTGTTGAGCAGTATTTCAAAGTCACCCTGGGCCTTCGAAGCCTCTGTAGACTCTGCAGGCGGCTGGGACTGCAGCCAGCTGTAATGCGAGAGGAATCAGAGCTTTTTATCTATCCGCTTTGCTTCACACACACCTCTAATGATTATGCAGTGATTATTAACTGTCTTCAGGGTCGAGAGGTCCTTCCTTTAAATCAGAGCCTTATTGGCCAAGATGGTCATTTATGGATAAAGAATAAGGACATTTCTTTGTACCTCATGGAGTCCAGAGGAGCGATTCTGGTTGTGATTTTTAGCACCTGTATAAGTTATAATTATGAGTGAAAGTCTGCATGCATTTGAGTTGCTGACTGTGGATTTCCAGCAAATCAGGAAGAAATTGCACATTGGAAAGAGCCTAGATGCTAGCTGTTCAAAGTAAACAAAAATGTCATCAGAAATAATTATTTATGTACATTTAATAATTAGAGACTACAGAAAATTCTCTCAAAATTAGCAGTGGGAATCATCTAGCCTAGCATACCTGCTTAGCCTTTTTCACATTACAGCGAACACTTCTTTGCTAACCTTTCACCATGGTTTGTGCCGAGTGTAGCAGACCTTTTGACATGCCTGCTAGTGAATGCTTTAGCGTAGCTTCCTTGGCAGCTGCTGCAGAGTTTGTCCATGTTCTGTGGTAGGGCGAGAACATGCAACCACTTTTTCTGTGCTTTAATCATTTGTAGTTTTGTAAGATCACTGCTAACTGGCTAACGTAGGTTGCGTCCCATAGCACGTTCTGTCTTTAAGATACCTTGTGGAGTAATACTGGTAGACACTTTATTTCATTCATTTTGTGTAGGCATGTAAGTATGTGGGTGTGCACTTTTTGCACACATATGTTGCTAGAAAGGAATCTGTCCTCAGTTGCTATTCCTGAGGTTTCTTCCATTTCTTCTTCTGGTTGAGTTTTCGGTGTGGGTCAGAGAAGGACAGACTGTGATTTGTAATATTGTGCTGCAGAAATACAATTAACGTGACTACACTCACATTCTCTCCACTGAGTTCAGTTTGCCCCCTCCTGAGAGTGGCCAAATCAAGTCAAACACGATTAACATTGCATTCATCATGGTTATTATACACTTATTGGATCTTTCAGGGAAACAACCTCCATACTGAGGCATTATTAAAAACAGTTCAATCCGCAAGGTAATTAAAGTCTATCAAAGCATAATCATCAATTATCGATGTGTCGTTATCTAGTTTTGGCTTCCACTAAACACCCCGACTGTTTAAATCCAAACAGAATTTAACATCCTCAGATAGCTTGTGGCAGCAGAATAAAGCAGACTGTGATGGGAATAAAAGGTCTTTAATGTGCAGCGTGCTGGGGGTTAGGGACCGTTTGAAATCACCTGATTATTGGTGATAGAAAGAGGACAAGATCTCATTAATGGTGCATTTAGACATAGGGGGGATCCAACATATGTTACGACAGAAGCTTAGTGCTCCTCCTACACAAGTTTGTTTACAAGTATCCTAAGAAATGTATATCTTTGAATACCTGAAGACCCCTTTTTCTCTGCTTTGCTGTTGCATTAAGAGCACTTGTTGCTCTTGGGTCCTATTCGGCCATTACAATTGTATTTTATTTGTTTTACTTTATGTATTGACTTTGTATAAGACTTTTTTTACTTTAGTATTATTATATTTATTCATTTTGTAATTATTTTGCTTTTTGTGTGCTTATTTGTATGCTTCAGCACTGACTTGTACTGCTGGACTAACCAAAGTATGTGTCATATAAACACGCAAGATACAGCTTGACTCCAGCCAGGTATATATATTCTTTTTTCTGTATTAACACTTTTCCTCGGCACATCAAATCCAAACACGGCACAACCCCGGAGGAAATCTAGGCTTGATCTGGCCCAATATTTCCTCCTGATTCTAACATTTCACTGAATATATCCATTCAATTTCCTTCTGCCGGCGAAATCCATTTACTTTGGAGTGACTGCTTCACCCTTACCAAGCACCACAATGGCAATAATGATATAAATGACCCTTCAAATGAATGGAGATCTCGCTGCTGTATATCAATTCCACTACTTAAGAGGAAGTTGGGAGGTTTTAAAGCAAACCTGGCTCCTGGTTTGGAGGTTTTTTAGAATGTGCACGGTGGCTGAGGCTCCCAGAGGTCCACGCTGAGAATTACTCTGTTATGCTGTTTATTGGTCCTGAAGGAAAGGTATTCCCAGAGTAGTGCTTCTTCACGTGCAGGCAAGCCTTTTAGAAGAAGACCTTTGTGCACTGACAGTCACTACTGATACACATCACACATCCACCCACACACACACACAGATACAAGACAGGAAACACCCACACATATTTCCACAAGCAACAAAGGACATGTAGATACACACTATAGATTTACAAACACTCACCTGCCACACAACTGCAGATGACCTAAATTATTTCCAATGCATTTGATGCTCAGTGTCAGTCCAGAGAATGAAT
Source organism: Eleginops maclovinus (assembly GCF_036324505.1). Lineage (NCBI taxonomy): Eukaryota > Metazoa > Chordata > Actinopteri > Perciformes > Eleginopidae > Eleginops > Eleginops maclovinus. The sequence goes on from NC_086369.1 coordinate 4,320,784, forward strand.
AGCAGAAAGAAATGTCAGAGAGATAAATGCATAAATCCATACCGAGACATCTTATAACTGTAGAAACCAAACTGTGTCCATGACATTTTTAAACTTTCTGACCATAAGAATCCTCCAGTGGTGTTTTCTTTACAGATCTGGCAGGTTTAAAAAATCAAACCCTCTATTGTAAAAAATGCATTGACAAGACATCCCATTTTTATTTTCCAACCAGACCTTTAACATACACAGCCTTTATTTACATGTTCTCTCCTTCTTGAAGTGTTAAATACAAACCATTATATGGTATTATTTGTACGCATGTACAGAGTTATTGTACAGGTTAATAATGTTACACATATGCATTAAAAAATGATGCAATCTTTACACTTTATTAACATTTCTGATGAAAAGGCAGATATTTTTGTTATGATTTTCGGTCAAATATAAAGCTGGACAACACGCGTTACTATCAGCTTGATGAATTGTGTATAATCAAACTATACTTGTTTCGTGTGTTATACACTCAAACAGACACACACACTGTCTCCCCACACACCTCGCTGCAGACAGATTGGACTGTTTATGCAGCTCCCAGGAGATGAGCAGTATTTTCTGCTGTTCCAGGCTTTGCCTGAATAATCGTTGGTTATTGCTCCATACTGAGGCTACTGTAGTCTTATCGCACCATGTCACCATTAATTAATTGATGCCAATCAGCTGAGAGAATTAGCGTAGCCTTCCTTTTGACTTAATTAATTACCTAAGCCCGGACACTTGGGAAACTCCGGTGCAACACAAATATTTGTCCTTATGTTGCAGAGGTGATGTAGAAACTGCGGCTTTTAAATATGTGTTCATTTTTAGGTTGAGAAAGTTGACAAATTGAGGATGAACAGTGCGAGCGATAATATTCTGTACTGCATGTGAAAGCACACAGAGAACATATAATAGAGCGAAAATCACATGAGAGCTGCGGTAATTGTATTCATTATAAAGTGCAGATGGGTGCTGATCTGCAGATTAAGGATAAAATGTCTCTTTACTCCCATGGAGGACATGAGATTAGCTGCTAATTTAGCATTCATTCGCTGGTTCATCAAGACATTCAAGAAGCTTTTAACCATTGATTGATTGTTAGTTTTTCTTGTCAGGGTTAAGGCTCATTGTTAAACAGAAAAGTATTATTTTGTGTGCCTTTCCATGTCAGATGTTGTACCTTAGCAAAAGGATTTTAAAAATGGAATCTAATCATGTAATATAATTGCCAATTCAGAGAACGGAATGAAACGCCGACAAATATTCCACAATAACTAAATGGTAGGTCACTGTGTTCCACATCTAAACTACTTGATCTTTTTTGGTTATATATAAAACATTTCGACCTTTTGGACTTCATGGACTTCATAACCAAATGGAGATGCAAGGTTAATAACTTTGTAGAAATGCTTTTAATCCACCTTGAATGGCATTTAATGTGGAACTAAGTAAAACTCTTACCTGTCTGTAAGTAAAGGCCATAAATGAATTGTTTATCTGAACAAAGGCATGAAAAATGCAGATTGCAAAACTGAAGCAAAAAAGACTTGGCTCAAAACAGGATTTGGAGTGATCAAACGAGGTGAAAGTCCAACAATGAAACATTAGAGGAATCAAAAGTTGTAGCATTTCAGATATAAGAACAATAGGAGCAATCAAAATGAAATAAGATAATCTCATCATGTTCATTTTATTTGGCATTTCCCAAGCTGTCGGTCACATTATCCTTTCAAGTAAAAGAAGTGTTTCTTAGGATGGGGTTGTATTATAAGGAAACCCAAGTTTTAAAGGAGATTCTTGGTAGAGAAATACCTGAAAGCTTCAGAAACACAAACTAAGTGGGCCTTGTGTTGAGAATCTTTTGTCACACCGTTATGTTCATGGTCAGCAATGATGCTTCGAGGCTCTTAGTAATAGTATTATTATGAAGGTCGGGTAATATCCATGGAGGGTTAAATTAGGGAAGATGATCACTTATGATGAGCTACTTAATAAGACATTGTCAATGACAATACGTTTGATTCTGCATCTGAGAGCCACTTTTTCTGAAGTAGGTCATCTTCTTTTGTGAGTCTGTTTGCAGGATTATGGAAAAGTTACTTGCACAATTTCCATGAAACTTGGTGGAAAGGGATTTTGATGCAGACGGAAATCATGTGGCGGATTCACCTAGTGGTTAATCTTTTGTAAACATCGTGAGGCATTTGCAGTCATGTGATTTACATGAAAAATGTTGGTAGACATTATCTGTCTCCTTTGCTCTACTTTGTCATACAAGTACTCGTAATATTCATAGGCATAAAAACATCTTTGTAGTGTCCATTTTTCCAAGTAGCATGTTAATGCAGCATAAGCATTTGCGGAGGTCTGTGCTGTTCAAGTGCCATTCTAGTTAAAAACTAAAAAGGGATTTCAGTTTCCAAAACAAGAGCAACAATTCCCAGTCTGACAACCTGAAACAGTCAAAGACACAGACCCTTAGAGAGCGAAGGGGTTGATAACAACATAGAGCTACCAACAAACTATAGCACAACTGACCTTACGTCCCCAGTGCTAAGCTAAAGGCGGCTGATGTTTGGGGTGATGACATTTAGTATTCTCATTTAGAGACTAGTAAGCAACCACAGTTTAGAACAAAACGTGGAACAAAGTGTTAAATTCTCTTCAGCTTGTGTTAATCACAGACACAGTCAGTTGTTTAGCTAAAAACAAAACATCGACTCTGAAGAAAGGGAACCTAAAGAGGTTGAATGCTGACTCATTTCCAGGTTTTAGGACTCATTCCTGCAACACTATATCAGGGCTGATCATTAACGTAAACAAAACATGCTTGTTTTTTGAGTTTAGCCACATTAGTTCTTTACAGTTTTCACTGACTTCTTTGCTGAATATCCCCCCTGCATTCATACATGCCCCCCCATCACCACCTTCCTATCTTTTCTCAGGAGAGTCTCTGTTACGTCCCTCAGCCGTCTTATTAGCATCATCACGCTCTATTGGTCTGCACTTGTCATACTGATACCAAACTAATCAAGACTAATGAATTCATTTAACTGATGATAATAATGTTATTAAAATGCAAATTGTTAATTTCTTTTAATTGCCCTACATCACATGTAATCCATCACAACAACTTCTATCCTCGGCACAAACCTCTCCGCCTCTTTCCCACTTTGCTTGCACCGTTTTCTGAAAGTATTTCTATTTCCCAGGCCGTGTTGGTTAGTTCTGTCATGGTCTGGTTAGAGATGCGATTGTGTGTCGTATCATTTATTCTTAATCTTCTTGTTTGTGTCTGCTCCAGTGGTTGTGAATGGGCTGGTGACTGTAGAGCTGTAATTGGAAAATGCATGACTGATTTGCAATGATGGAGCAAACATGGAGAATAGCATTTTTATCAGGATTCCCTCCAAACTGTACGGTAACAGGCGAGCAGTAACATACTAACTCCTTTCAGGCTACCAAAGTCCATACAGAAACCAATAAAGCACAGAATGATCCTTCTGACTTCATTAACGTGACTTCATTAATCAGGGTAAACAGCCTGCTTGATGACTGCAGTTTTAAATGTAAACTTTTCTCTCAGGCAGATCACATCAGACTGTAATCAGAGGAATTATGAGTTTGGTATACCATTAAAACTGCACAGTGCAATCACAAGTGTTTGAAAATAGCTTATGATATTGTTGTTTACCTTAGAAGCAGCTCTTGACTCTGATGTATGCTAACAAGAGATTTGAAGGACTTTTTGGATGGATACAGTAAGCAGAAACACATAGTAGCCGTATCAATGTACCGAAAGAAAACCGAGTAACAATTTCTGATTTTGACAAAAATCGAGCAAATTAAAATACCCAATTAGAAAAAACCCTAACCCTTCATTTTAAAGCTATAGCATTTCCGCATTCAAAACAAGTCAAATGTATGTTTAGTATTTTGTTAAGTTTTTGTTAAAGTGTCCTAACTCAAATGACTGGAAGATAAGTCAAATATTCCCCTTTGAAATTAATAGAAATAAATATAAGCAATTTCCATTCTTACACAAATGTACAATTATTTCTCTACAAATCCCAAATTTAAGGGCCACAAAAACTTCTAACCTTCTTGGGATCAGAAACGACTTTTAAAAGATTAAAGATAGAAAGAAATCCGATGCAAACTTGTGCCCCCAAGTTCTCCAGCTTTACTCTCCAGAATACATCTGAAAACGATTATCGCTCTTCAACCCTGGTGTGTGTGTGTGTGTGTGTGTGTGTGTGTGTGTGTGTGTGTGTGTGTGTGTGTGTGTGTGTGTGTGTGTGTGTGTGTGTGTGTGTGTGTGTGTGTGTGTGTGTGTGTGTGTGTGTGTGTGTGTGTGTGTGTGTGTGTGTGTGTGTGTGTGTGTGTGTGTGTGTGTGTGTGTGTGTGTGTGTGTGTGTGTGTGTGTGTGTTATTAATGCACAGTATGTCGGTGCCCACAAAAGAAAAATAGCCACAACCAAGAATCAATCAACAAACACAATGCGGTGTGCATTTAATCCCAAAGGGTTTATGACCTTCACAGCGTAGAATATCAATTCATCTCAAAATGATTTTCAGCACTCCATCTTCTACTGTTTTCTTCCAGTCCATTGTCAGTCCCACAACATTTCTTTCATTTCACCTCAGGCAGAGATTAATTTGGGTCTTATCTAAAGTCCTATATATTTTCAATTGACTGTATTCTATCACACAGGCGAACAGTGGGAGAGTTATAATCAGTGGTGAACACACAGGACATTTAGTTTAAAACATGTGGATATCTATGGAGATCTATAAGAGCTGAAAGACTACCACGAAAACAAGTTGTATTTTCTGCTGCTATTGGCAGGGCCGGTCAACACTTTACATTAAGTATTGAGTTTGTGAATGCAGGTCAAGAGAATACAAACATGTTTTGAATCCCTTTTAAAATGTCCTCACTAGCTAAGTTCCAGACCTCTTGATTCAGTATTTTCAGTCATTGAAATTAACCCCATTTACACGCAGGAATTTTAGAGGAACTAATTTTTAAGGAAATAAAATGTTCTTTCAGCTCATATTAGTCTGAGTAGCGACATCTCTCTTTTTTTTGTTTTTCTTTTGCATCCTACTGCAGGCATGTAAATCTTATTGCATCCTTCCAGCATCTCAATCACACCTCCAAAAACATCGCAAGACCTTTCCACAGGAATTATTTGGAAGAACTGATCACATTTTGGGAATCTAAATGGTTATTCTTGGTTAAGTTTGGTTTTATCTCCTAAAAACATATTGAGAATGTTAACTTTTTAAGACCTAGGTCCATGCAATCTGAGAGCAATTTGGTCCTGCAATAAAAGGGGCTATTGACAACTGATTCTGCTTGTTCAGAAAAAGCCAACCAATCACAGCTTTGTAGGCGAGTTTAAGAACTGAAGAACTTAATGATGGATAAGATCTTAAAGCCCTACTCCAAGAATGTGAAATTAAAAATGTGTAACTGACCTTTTATTGGGATCATTTCATGTGCTTCAATTAGTACTGGCATGCTTTAACCTTACTTAGTGAGCACATCTTTGAATGAGTCACGAAAGCATGTGTTATCTCTACAATGAGGAAGTGCATTCCCTGTTTTAATATGAGAAATGATACCATAGTCTGAAAAGAGTGAGACAGAGCGAGGATATCTCTGCATTGTTGAGTGTTTTTGACGTGAAGCTGCAGCAGGAGAGGATCCTCAGTCTGGGTTTCTTCGTGGACATATGCTGTGAGAGGTTAGCGTTCAGCCTTTGACTTTGCAAATCATGGATCAAATGAACGTGACGTGGCAGAGGAAAGGTTGTGGCCTGGCTGCACCTCAGAGCTCAACCCTGAGTGTACGTTGTGTGTGTGTTCACGTCTGTGTCAGTTTTTCGAAGTCTGACGCTGTTTTTCAAGGTTCAGTGAAACCGCAAGCAATGAATTAAGATTGCGTGTTAACCTGAATAAACTGTCATTCTAAAAGAAGGATTTGTACGTACATGTAATCCTTACGTTCGTAATGACTATAATGGAGTTGACATAGTAATCCCATACAATAAATGACAGCTTTTACCTTCTCTATAAATCTGCTGTCATATCCCTTTACCTGCCAAGACAATTGTGAGGAATATTGTCAATTTAATCCAGTTTATCCATAATTGCGCTTCATTGATTGATAATTGGTTTGATTTACGTGCAGCGAGACACTAATTGGAGCTTGTGGAGGTATTAGAGCGGTTGTCTTTTCCCCCCCTGCTCCTCAGACGTCGATTGTTATGTCGAGCTTGACAGACAGATGAATGGAGTTTGCAGATTTTACTTGGGTGTGTGGTGACTGAATCACTCATGTGCACACGAGGAAGTGATAAAAGTCTTATTTCTAGAGGAATACACCTGTTGTAACTTTTGCGTAGAGCATTTCAGCTAGGTAGCCTGTAAAGCAGTTCACATGGAGGACTTGTTGCATGGACAAAAAGCAGGACTAAAGGGTGTGATGTTTATGGGCTAATACTGACACAGATCATTGTGCATTATGTATGACCTTGTGGGTTTTAATCTGTAGCCATTTTCATCCCGTTGATCTCTATGAGACGGGAAGGAATGGCTAATTGTATTGCCCTTTGAGTGTTATTTCAGGTGCCATAATCAGAGGAGTGTAGAGGCTAATTCATGACTGTGTCTTCAGATGGCTTAACGGTGTCGTTTCACCTCGGAGGAGTAACGATTATTGTCACCTATGCTGAACAAATTCACCAATATATTGTTAGAATACATAATAGTTCAGCTTTCAATCCTTTTTTTAGAGCCTCCTGGGTGAATTCTCTCTATTAACATGACAAAAAGCCATGCTGTTGAGCCAGGTTTGGACATCAAAGCGCCAATCCAACCTAAGCCAATTTTTCAGACGTCTTCAGGTGTTGCTAAGAAAATAATAAGCCTTTTTTCCAAGTCCACTGCGTGTGGATAGTTGTTTTTATCTGAAACACTGCCCCCACCACTTTTCAAAACAAAATGACGCCCATGCTAATGGATTGCTAGCTACCCAAGACATATTTTCACCAATCAAACACTGAATTAGAACTTGCATGCAGGAATAAAATGTGTCCTCTCAATACTGCAACCCCAGCATTACTGCATGCTGCAACATCACTCTTCCGCCTTCAGTCCACTCTTGCATTGCTAACCTAAAAAAAATGAGCATGCCTTGATTACAGAGTCCACGCTATGGCTCCTGTAAATCTCATTCGAAGCAGAGCCTTTACAACCACTGCTTTACATAAAATGATGAATTCTAACATTAGCTGGAACTGTTCTTACACTTGCATTAGAGGAGATGCACACACCTCGGAAACCCAGCCGAAGATAGATGTTTTCTCCTGACTCCATATTGACACCTCGTGCTAACCAAGTGGGCAGCAATGATTTCACTTGATAATAAGTCACCTCAATGCACGAAACCATTTTTTCCCCTCTGAGGCATTTATTCCTGCCGGGAGGTGATAAGACATTGGAGAGATAACAGCTTTGGGGACACCTTGTTCGTTACAGTGATTATGGTTTTGACAGCTGAGAGGTGAGAGGGACTGCCAGGTATTGTCTGCATTACCAAAGTCCCATTATCACAGTAAGAGTTTTTGCATGCTTCAGCTAAATGTTGGCGTACTTTCTACCCTCACTTCAAGAAGTAAGTATAAGTACATTTTGCAAAACATGGGAGATGTTGTTCAGTTTGTTATCTATGATTGTCCTTGATATTTTGCAATAGTTTGTAGGAGTCTTATCTTTTCATGTTTTGGTTAAAGGTATAAACATCAGTGCCATCAGTTAGATGGAGCATGCAGAAGCCCTGACCTATGAAAATGGTCATTTCAGAAAAGAATGTTTTCTCAGCTAAATTTAAAGGATGTTTATATAGAAAGTGAATACCTCCAATGTTCACCTTTTGAGATCTTACTTTAGTTTACTATTGAAACATTAGGCTGGTTAGTAAATCGAAGGCCATGCACTGAAGCCATGCATCCTGAAGGGATGATTGTTATACAAATATTGAAATGCATCACGCATATGGGAATACTGAACGGATTCTTTTTTTCAGTCCAAGAAATAAAACAAGAGTACATACTGAATTGCTACCCAGTTTGGAATGGCACAGCAACATAAAAGCTCTTTGCTGTTCAAAGGATGTTTCAGCACAGCTGGGATATATCTTGATCAATCTGAAACCTTGCACAGTGCAATAAAAGAAAGTTACTGTCAAGCGCGGAATTTGGGGAAAAAGTTGGAAACTTTTGAGTAAAAACGACTTACTGCACCTATAAATGTGTCACATGCACACCAACAGTCTCTTAGTGAGTTAGTCCCTGCTCTCCAAGGTTTGTTATAAAAAAGAAATCACACCAATAATCAACCTGCATTCAGAATCCCGTTAGTATTATCGGAGGTGTTAATATGAACATGAATTCCTGGTTGATAAAACTCTAACATCATCTACTGGTACAAAAGACAGAAACACCTTTCAATGCTTGGAATATAATTACAGCCTCTCTCTGTGTGTTATTTAAAAATGAGAGTCAGGAAGCAGCATAATGGGAATAATCCTGCTGATCATTTTCAAATTAAATTTTGGTGTTAATGGTGAGAGGAGTTTGTGTGCTCATCTCTTGGAAGCAAATCCTCCGTTTGTATTACTCCCCCCAAGGCTTGATGGATGTGATACAGATATTAGATTTCCATCACTTCACACTCCGGAGTTGCTGCCACCGGGTGACTAAATAATTGAAGACCTTTCCCATAAAAACACAATAAATCAGTTTGAGAAAAATGTTGCTTTCTCAAATTTATCAGTCAATATTTCAGAAGTGTGGATGAGTCTATCCCCAGCAGCAGAACGGTTCTGTGAGCCGAGGCCTTCCAATGACTCACTATCACTGAAACATTCATTCAGTAAAAGTATGTGTCACATCTTTTGCTGTTGGAGCGTAAATATTATATTATAAATATCATTTCATTTTTAAAGATTATATCTACGTAGTCAGTCTCGTCACGCTTTAACTCCCTCGTAATTTGTCGAATATGTATTAATAACTACATTTCACTCAAATAATACATAAGAATACAGCCTTCATATAAATGTGTATGATTATATTTAAGTGCAATATATGTTTGTAGCCTTAACAGCACTTTTAAATGTGAATTCACAAGAGATGTGTCATTTGTTTGTAATATTTACTTTTTATTTATGTTGTCCGTCATGCAGATAAAGTAATATGATGGAAAGCCCCAGGACGGCTATTAAATAAACCTTGTGGTGAGATTCTTGACTGCTGTTTCTAAGAATGGTCTTTATTTGAGCTTTAACATTTTTTCTTTATGTGATTTTAAAGGTCAAGTTTGATGTTTAGAAACTGGCTTCTGAGTCATGGCTGTTCACCTCAGAGCTTTTGGAAGTACATTTTTCCCAGAGGTCAGGTTGTACATTTGAGAAGATATATCTAAAATGTCAAATAGTTTGTTCTTCTTCTTCTTTGAATCATAGTCGTCATTTACACCGGAGGATTCTGGAGACATCTCCCCACCACTTTCTCAAATGGCCGATTTTGTCCTAGTACTACTAGCAGTAATATGCAACAGGAATATGTGTCCCTACCACTTTTCAAAGTGACACCCATGCTTGTCTTAGATGTGAAATTTAAGCGAAATATTATCCAACAATGTTTGTTTAGGGCATGCTTACCCACATATTAATTAAGTCAGCTCATTTAATTACAGGAGTGAATGAAGCATCACTGCAGAGATTACTCAGTATATGACTCACTGCATTTGTTTACAAGTAAGAGCGCTTTGCCTTCAAAATCAGAGTTATTAGTCCACTTGACCCTCCCTCGGTTGTTTTCTTTATCCCTCTGTCTGCTAGAGAGTAATTATCACCGCTGCTCATTAATTACACATGGGAGTCCATGGCCAGACATCAGAGCGTTGCCCAGGTGACAGTTTCTGTCAACTGTATCCAATTTTGCACAACGTTCTTGATTTGTTCAATCAAGGCGTCACAGACAATTTGTCGTCCGGCAGCCACCTCGGAGCTCTTCACAGAAAAGAAAATTAGAGTATCCGTCAGCCGTCCCTAAGGGTCCTGCCTTTGGGAGATGTAGCATCCTCCCCTTCTGTTGACAGACCTGGCGCCTGCCTCACTTGTCACTGTAATTAGTTTTGTTTCACTACTATTGTGCTCAGCAGCCCTGCTTTATTGCTGCGTAGCTTTGTGCAGCCGGGGCTCATGCCACAGTGCTAAAGGAAGATGGCTTTAAATGCCCTGACATGAAAAAAACAAGTATTCTCCTTCACCATTGATTCCTCCTCCTCTCAGCAGCGTGTAATAAGCAAACATGCTCCTTGTGTCCAACTTATTTGTGTGTCTCTGCAAACCACAATTACAGGCCAGTGTTCCATTGATGGATCGTGGATGGCTTTAATTAATCAGCTGGATAATGCTGCATTCAGGCTCAGTGCGGATGGAAGAGGTCATGAGGGGACTTGGCCCATCACGGATGGAGGGGGTGGGGGTAAATCTCAGGGCTTGATCAACAGCAGCAGTGTTTTTTTATCAACCCATGCATGGTCTCTATGGAAGAACTTATCTGGTGTGCACAGGATTTTGGGACATGGAACAGAACAAAACACAGGATCAGACCTGAATATCTGATCTGATTTTTTTTTACCTGTTTGACATGAATATGTTGATCATTTGACCTGGGATTATTTTATACAGTTGTTGCCATTTTACCTCAGGCTTAAAGACATTAAGTTAGGACTGAATATGTGTTCTGCTAGTCTCATATGGAGTACCACAAGGTTTTATGCTCGGTCTTTATTACATATTCTTCCTTTCTCTATCTCTGTTACAATTTCACATTTCATGATTGTTTTTAAAAAACGATCGCATGAATTTGATTTGATTTGATTCCAATTGTATTTGTAACATTACGTGCATGTAAGGAATAGGCTGCATGCTGCAAGCTTACATTTTCAAAGTTCAAGTGATCAGTCAAACACCTTTTTTTGTTCAAGCCCAACACTTTTTTTACACCTAGAACCAACAGCTCCCCTGCAGCCTTTCATTCGGCTGTGATTGCGAGTCATCTCTGTCCCCAGATGTTAGTTAGCTCTAGCCGCAGTCCTTCCTCTAACACACAGGTATCACATCCTCTGACTACAATAACAACAGTAATGAGTGGCACGTGGCAGCTGCTCTGACTGCTCCTGGCCTAAACTGATTCTCAGCCCCCCATAATGGCTTTTACTCCCAAGACCCCGGCTTTTTCAACACCACACACATGTTGTGGGTTCATTTATAACCGAGGACAGCCTTTTAGTAATCAGATAGTGGTTCGATAAACGCTGAACTGCTGACTCCCTTGAGGAAGGCTTCTGAAGGGCGATTTACCACCTCAGTGCTGATGTGATGTCTATCCTCTGTTGGCTCTTTGTGTCTGTGTATGGAGGGGGCGTTGGGGCTTTATGTCTCTCTCTCTCCCTCTCTCTCTTTCACAGGCTATAAGTGTGTGTGCAGTCCTTTGAGAAGAGGTACGCATTGTGTGACAGCATAACAGACTGATAGGCCCAGTATCCCCTTTGGATAAAGCAAAAAATGCAGGAAGTCATGATGCAGCCTGTCTTTCTGTCCAATGACAACCCAATTTACACCTTTTAAAAAGACACAGCAGAGAATAATGGCATCTATGACATTTTTTCAATATAAATAAATATTTCCCTGCTCTTAACTGCCAATGAATAACACACAATAGCGATTAAACCTCCACTCATTTTGTGAAAGCTTTTCCATTTGCTGCCTCTAAACACTCGGCTTCTGGTAGGCCTTTAGTGGGAATAATCCTCCAGGCACACGGCAGCAAATGGAGCTTGTCTCTCATGCGGCAACAGCAGCATATATCTCTTAATGAGTACAAAGGAAGTGAAGACGAACGGCAATAGCTACAACGTAAAAGGCACCAGCAACAGGAAGTTAACTTAAACGACAGAACATTTGAACATAAATCAAGTGTTTTGCATGTCTCTCATGTAGCAACAGCAACAATTATCTCTTCATAAGTATAGAAGAAGAGACGATGTTCGCAAAAGTAGCAAAAGCTAGCACTTAAAACACAGAAAATGCAGAAAGAGGAAAAGCGACAAAACTTTAAATTAAAGGATGTGACTAAACTGAAATGTTGTCCAACCCATTAAAGTTTCAAAAAGTATATATGTATCAATGTTTTCAATATAAAATGCTTTGTTTTGGTAGAATGGCGTGCAAACATACAAACATGCTGCGAAATGTATTCATAAGCATGAACTCATTATACAAACCTCATATCACCACATTATTTCTGCCCTGCTCATGTGAAAGAGGATCATTCTAACTCGGAGCACAGCACACTACCGGTGGTAGAAGAAAAAGGTACTTCTTCCCACTTAGTGATCCCTTCCTTCCTCTGTGCAGTCATATGAATAAATATGTGCATGTATTCTTCAGTTTCTGTTCTAAACAATGTAGGCAGGCAGGCAGAGGAGGCTGTGTGTTATTTACATTTTCCCTTTCTGCTCCTCTATGCTCTGAAAATTATGGACTCATGATGACAGCAGCACAACAAAATTCAAGAAGCTTAGCACTAGTAACAGGCTTGAGAGGAATGCTGTGTGGCTTTCAGTGCTCAACAATACAAGGAACATATATACCAGATGCATTAGTTTCAAACACAATAGCACATACAGTTATCTGTGTGTCATATAGTGTGTTATGTTTTCCTTTTATAGGTAAATATATCCGCAGGGATGTCTAAAATAGTCCAAATGTGGTTGTGAGAATGAGTTTTTTATGCTGCCACTGACAGATTGACAGGAAGAGTTGTATGTTGGTTCTTTACCACTAGGTATAAAAGCAAAAACAAGGAATGCCACAGTTCCAAGGTGTTGCTCCAGGGAGTACATCACCTCAAATTTAACAGTAGCTGATTTGACTCGAAGATAAGTTGATTTATCTGAGCGTTACATGCTGCTATGTTGACAGTGCCAGAAGAATAATTTACCTAGTAGCGATATGCACACAATTTAAAAATACATCTGCAGCACTCCACACACCTTCCACACGAGGATAAGGGGCACAAATCTGCCTGAGAAACCAGATGGAGACATTATTCCATGGTTATGAAAGCAGCTTCATAGGTATATTTAAAAATAGATCATTAAAAACATAACCCTGATAATGTCATCATGGCGCCACTGAGTTGCATTATGGGAATCCAGTGAAGGATATGAACAAAAATCTGGATATTTGGGTCCTTTAAGCATTGTGATGCGCTAATGTTACGTATAACAGCTTAAAGAAGGCCATGAATATTTACTCTACTGTTACCTGGAGTGTGACTATAATCTTGGTTAAGCTGGTGTTCTTCCTTTCACAGTTTCTCCTTCATGTTGTGCTTGTTATGTTAATCTACTGTAAGAGGATTGACAATAGCTTCAAAACAATTTTGTTTACCTGACACATTTATCACATATGTGAGTGAGAGGGGGCGTTCACACACCTGCCGACCTCCCTGCTGCTGTGGGAGGAGCTTGTTGTTTGCACACCTCCCGCAACACCTGCATGAATGAACACCTGTGTAGACTCCTCTTGAGCTACATACCTTCAGCTTACAGGAGATGGTTTCTGTTCCCTGCATGGCTTGATCATCTGAGTGATGGGTTGTGGGAACAGTAAGGTGCTGCCTGAGGCATCCAAGAAGGGCTATGTAAGTGTGGTTCAATCGCTCGTGGCCTTTAGTAAAGCTCAGGGTGATGATGAGTCAAAGAAGCATGCAAAGAAGAAGAGAGCTCCATGGTTTTCCACCAGTGCTAAAAATCTCCAACCTGCATCAAACGGACAGCAGCAGATACTCAGAGAGGGACGACAGCAGGACAGAGTCGCAAAGTATAAGGACAAGTTTGATCCACGTGTGATGGCAAGGTGAGGGGAATTCCTTTTCGTCGTTTTTAATCCTTTAACCCAGCAATGCAATATTACACATTTTATTTCTGTAATGTCAGTCAATTATATTTTTTGCAAACATCAATTATGTGAAATTGCGCCTTATTCTGCCAAAAAGCTAATGAATAATACAAAAATGTTGAAGATCTTTTTAATCATACTTGACAATTGACCTGCTTTTGAGTTTCTTATTTCTCATTTGAAAGACATAAAAGCTACACTGTAAACAAGTACTACTATCTCAGCCCTGTGAGCAGCCGATTTTCATTAAAAAAATAGATCTTTCACAGCAGGACGCAAGGTGAAGTGACTTATTAAAAGCATTCACAGTGCTCATGAAAGACTGCTAATGTCACCGACTTCTTTCATTCAGTCAGCCTGCCAACACCAAGCTTCATGTCGCACAATTCATTAGCAGTAACAGTGTTCATTTGAGAGGCCTAGGCCTTATTATACCTGAAGACTGGCATCCTGTTGTCAGATGAGAGAGTAGAGACAATTAAAGCACGGAAACTGATGTCAGTGCACGTCTCCCTCTACATCTGATTAGTGGAGGCTTATATATTGCCTTGTTGTGGATTTAAATCATTGTGTATTCTTGCATGAATATCCCTCATGGACTTCACTATACAACATGCAGATATCTCCCCATACATCACAGCTGCAGCTGCAGTGAGGGACGTTCGGTGCTGTGCAACATGTATCATGAGATAATGCCGAGGTAATGCTGTAATGACTCATCTTTCCCCTCTTGTCCTGTCAGATACAACATCAAGGCTCTGATCGGTCGGGGGAGCTTCAGCCGCGTTGTGCGCGTTGAGCACAGGGCGACTCGCCAGCCATTCGCCATTAAAATGATGGAGGTGGAGGCCCCAGAGGGCCGCGAGGTGTGCGCCACGGAGCTGGCCGTGCTGCAACGAGTGAGCCACTCGCACGTGATCCAGCTGATGGAGGTGTTTCAGTTCCCTCAGCGGGTCTACATGGTGCTGGAACTGGCCACAGGGGGCGAGCTGTTGGACCGTGTGGTCAGCAGGGGCCACTTCACGGAGAGGGACGCCACCCAGGCGCTCAGGATGGTGCTGGCTGGGGTGGCATACCTGCACAATCTGGGCATCACCCACAGAGACTTGAAGCCTGAGAACCTCCTGTACTACCACCCAGGGGCCGACTCCAGGCTGCTTGTCACCGACTTTGGACTGGCCACTTTTGGCGGCGCAGGGTCAGAGGTCGTGAATGGAGATAACTCAGGAGCAGATTCTTGGTCCCTCAGAACCACCTGTGGGACCCCAGAGTACATGGCCCCTGAGGTGTTGCTAAGGAGACCATACTCCTGTGCTGTGGACATGTGGGCCCTGGGGGTGATCGCCTACATCGTGCTGAGTGGATCCATGCCGTTTGAGGACGACAGCCGCACACGCCTCTACAGATCCATAGTGAGAGGAAAATACAGCTTCCATGGAGACGTAAGTTTGAGTATTGTAGTTTATATATTATATACTGTAATTAAGGTATACTCACACACTACACAAGAATCAAGACCTTTTTTGTCCAGCTTACTTCCTGTCGGCTAAGCCCAGAATTTTGATGACAATAAAGATTATTTGGACAGATTTTTCTGTGGCGTAAACTGAACCAAGGAGCCATAGTACACTGAGCTGTGATTATCGACACCAATTCAGTTAACACCAGCATACATGTTCTGTTTGAAACTAAGCAAAATAAAATAGTTTAGAAACAACTGTATTTCTTTGGCTGGTTGGAATTATTCATGCTTATGGATAAGACTATTTCTGCATCTCAGCCTTTTAAGTAAATCATCCCTCCGGCATTTCCATTTTGACCTTTGACCATTTCCCCACAACACAATCCAACATAATTGCCTGCATTAGAACTACCAGAAAAAGCTCCATTAGTTTGTCCTTTGTGAGAGCAACATTTGCAATTTAGCATCGAGATGTGCAGGTCTCTTTCATTCCTTTACCTGCAACTTTGTAAAGACCAAAATTGGAAATGCAAACATTTCGGCTAGGGTTTGCTTTTGGAAATGGGAAAAATGCGGCCTGGCATGTTTTTTATTCCATCCTGTCCTTCATCATACAACTGAAGTGGGTATTTTTAACATCGTATTCTGTCGAGCTCGGTGGCGACTCCGAGCTTGTTTTCTTTCACGCTGATTACACCCAAGGCTGGATTATTCACTGGGCTTTAAGCCGGGCTCGATTCTCAGGGATGCAGCCTGACATTTTATTCTGGCATACAAGAGGCTCCCTTACATAGGCCCTGGACTATTATCCATGTGTTTACCGCTGCACTGACCACCCACCAAACAATAGTGCAAAATCCTTGAGTTTATGCAATGGATTATTTCACGTTTCTCATGGTGGCTTTCGACACGGCCCATGTGTGTCCTTGGGAGCAGAGCTTAAAAAACATATTTCTTTGGACTTCACATATAGCATCTTACAGTTCACTGAGATGCAGTAAAGACATCGATGTGTGAATTCATCTCATGATAATATGAAGAGATCATACATGGCTGACTAGAGGTACAGGGCTTGATGGGAGAGCCATCAATCACATTTCCAAATTGACAAGACACTTATTCTCCGTCATGTGCAGGTATCCATCCATTCTGACACACACACACATACACTGCCGTAATAATGGTGTAATGTGTGATGAAGGTTCACAAGTATGCACAAAATGTGGGCCTCCGTCATCAGAAGGGTTCTTCATGTCACTCAGAAGGGTGCTTCTCTTCGGGACGAGAACCGTTTCAACGACCTGAGCTATTCCCATCTCATATTAAACTTGACTTGAAGAGTTTTATCTGAAATGAGCTGTCCACCAAGCTCAACAAAGATAAATGTGACCCGCCTTTCATAGATGTGATGGTGTAATGTCTTTTTGGCTCAAGATGACACGTGTCCAACGTAATTGGATGTCAATACAATGGGCCTTTTTCACAGCAGACATTTTGACCTGCCATAGTAAGAAAAGAACAGATGGCACTTATGGTATTACCAATGGCTCCAATCTTATTCCCTTTTAAATCGTGGCAATGAGCACAATACCAGGACCCTGAAACCAAGGCAGCTAAATTGAGTTCAGCCATCATTAATTTGATTACCTACACCCGTGCTTTTCCTACTGTGACATGTCCAAATGGAGTCCTTGAAACAGGTCTACGGACCAGAATAGAGCTCACATGAGAAATGACCGTCATAGTGTCAAGGGAGCTTTTGAAGTGATCATGAAACATATAATAAAGCAGATCATGATTATGAGCCGCTGGAGCCAAACGTGCAATGCATAAGAAGCACGGTACATCTATCTATCTGTTTTCAAATGTATTATGTCAGTTTGCTGCTAATGTGAGCAGGTTAGGCTTAACGCTGACATGTTTAAATTCTTTAATGTTCAAAAAGCTCTTTATTTCTCTCATACTGCCTGTGCAGCAGCACCTCTTTTCACCCTCTGTCTGAAACCAGAGCTCAGTCTGCTCTGATTGGTTAGCTGGCCGGCTCTGTTGTGATTGGTCAACTACTTTAGAGATGTGTTGAAAATGTCCCACCCCTTTGAATATTGCATACAATGTGTTGGAGCACTAGCCAATAGAAACTTGAGATTGCATAGTGATGTCATTATGACAAGGAAGTCAACTAATCTTGGTTCAAAGTCTGTGTTCCTCTTTTATGTCTTTTTCTCTATGATTCAGACTTGAAGGTTGCAGTGCATGTGTGTAGGGGCTTATATTCATAGCCTGCAGTTATTTTAAGCATGTGTTTGTTATCCACAAATAACGGATTGCGGAATATTGTCATCAAAAGCTCATCCATAAATATGCAGCGAACGAAAGAAGTGTAAAAAAGGAATAACTCTAGGTATCACTTTTCCAGATGGACATATAAAGATTCTGGAAGTTACTATTCTTCTTTATTATGCAAATGAATACTCAGGGGCTGCAATTACAAACATAACATCTTACAAAAGTATCAGTAACCTTGATGTGTTTATCAAAACAGAATAGGGAGAAGCTGTGTGTGTGTGTGTGTGTGTGTGTGTGTGTGTGTGTGTGTGTGTGTGTGTGTGTGTGTGTGTGTGTGTGTGTGTGTGTGTGTGTGTGTGTGTGTGTGTGTGTGTGTGTGTGTGTGTGTGTGTGTGTGTGTGTGTGTGTGTGTGTGTGTGTGTGTGGGCTTGGGGTTTCAGCATTAAGAAGGGGGTAAGACTCACTAACAAATGCAAACGGCCCCAGCCCCTGCCCATGGAACAGGTCCCTTTATATCCCCAGCAGCCCCCACCCCTTCCCTGTACTATCAAGACACACACACACACTAACACACACACACACACACCTTGGGTACATTTCCCCCACTGGTGCAACAGCCCCTGAAGACTTGTAGAGCAGACTCACACTGATGTGTTTACTCAACAGCGGGAGGGTGGGGGAGTCAGGGATGGATTGCAGGGTGTGGAAAAGAGAAAGGAGAGGACAGAGGAAGAGCGCTTGTAGCCTTGGGGGCTTTTCGCACCTTATCACTCAATCCGCTCACCACACGTAGCACGAAGCGTTTCCCTCGCTCAGAATCAGGGCATCTCATGTGATGTGTGTGAGAGTGTAAGTGGGTTTCTGTGCATGTCGTGGCAGTAAAGCACGAATCTGTGCATTAGTTTAGGCCAGAAAGCAGCCAGGTAACCTCCTCTGCATTCAGCCGTGTGTTAAGACTCCAGGTCGAAACCAAACATGGGTAATGGTTAGCCCAGTCTGCCCCCTTCTGGGCGCCATTTGAACATATCCATCCTCTGCATGGTGTGTTAAGCAGGGTTTTGGAGGGTTCCTTTAAAAATGTATATCATAGCAAATAGTTTTCCCTTTGTATAACAATAAAAGAGTTATAACCTGATTACGTCCTGTTACATTTGGATTACCTCTCTATCAAATACATTGCAATTAAAGACAAGAGAAGTTATTTATACATAAGAAGATATTTAAAATAAAGTAGGCAAGTAGTCAAAGTTAGGATACAAAGCGTGTACCTGTTCAATGCTTCTTCAAATTACATGTTGACTGCTTGGATAATGACAGCATAGAATTAGCTGGAAGGCACAGCTGGTTCCAAACTGTAGTGTTTTTCCCCTTTTTCTCTTAAAGAATTATGGGGAAAAAACACAATTTTAGCTACAATCCATGAAGATGAACCGGAAATCAAGGATACAGTTATCTTTGTTTGTATCCTGATTTCCAAATCCCGTTATCGTTATTCCCCTTGCCTGGTTTTGAAAGGCTTTCACCTGAAGTAGCAACAGGACACTGTTTCCCATTTGGACCCATTGTGATGAGGCATATCTAAAGTTGGCTTTGTTTCTCAGGAAATCCTGCCAAGTGAATCAGATCTGAGTGAATTGTGAGGCGGGTGAAAGAGTTCACTTCTCAAACTCGTGATCACATTAGCTTAATTCAACCTTCTAGCGTTTTCTTCATTCGTTGCAATTACTGCTCTGTCAGGTAAAGATGTAGCACGGTGCAAACACAGTCAGCTTCTCGTTCATTCTAACAAGATGTTGCTAAGCCCAGTAGGTTTCCCCCTGCTTATGCCATATCTGCACTCCCCCGCCCCCTAGCTCCCTTCTCTTGGTCGAGCTCAACAGTGATGTATAACACCGGCTCTCACCCTCTGCTGCAAACACAATAAAGCCTTTGTGTATTTTGACGTGAGAAATGTTCGAAATAAGGCAGAGAGATAAACTTCCTGCAGGTGGCTACGTTCCAGTACACACAGTTATACCTTGTCTTCTTTAGGTGCACCATGTTGAAAGCAGGAGGGAAGAAGACTTGATTTCTGCATTATTCCAACTGAGTAAATCATTCACCATCATCCCGCAGAGGGGGAAGAAGTACTCAGTAGAAATACTATGGTCTTAAAATGTACTGAAACTAAATTTGACTAAAGGATACAAATATTAGCATCAAGGTATACTTAAAGTGTAAAAAGGAATTTCATATTACTTCCATTTCTGATTAAAGATGCCCTTGTATGCTTTATTTTCCATTCCCTGTATGTTATATAGGTTTGTATGTAAATGGAATGCAAATGCTAAAATCCCAGAGCAACCCTAACCCTAACCCTTAACATGAGTGGAGAAGTATTATCCGCTAAACTACTGCTTCAACCACTTGAAGTACCAGAAGTATAGTCATTATGCGAAATTGCTCTTTTTACAGTTTGATTTTGCTGTAGTTATTATATTGTCCTGATTTTTTCTCACCTGCAAATATATTGAAACGCATTTAAATGTTGTAGTTGTTTGGTTTTTTTTAGAGACTTACACAGCGGATTAATGCTGCACCATATCATTTAAGCATGTTATGTCTTATTATGTTTTAAAAAGTCACTAGTAACTGGTATGTTTGAATAGATTTAGTGGAGTAAAGAGAACCATATTTACCTCTCAAATGTAGTGGAGTAAAAGTATAAAGTAGCATAAGAATTACTCAAGTAAAGTACAAAAATGATGTGGTACTTGAATAATGCACTTGGTTACATTCCACCACCATCAACAAAAGGCACCTGTTAGCCACGGCTGCCATCACATGTGTTGTTCATGGCACAGCGACAAGAAGCGACATGAAATCACCAGCAGCACTCGATAAGGAGGGAAGTCTGACTTGTTATTCGTGGGAGCTCAATCAGACTCTTTCCCCTCCTTCCCAGGGAGCCGAGTGTCACTCTGCCTGCCTCTCAGGTGTGAAATAACAACACAATGAGAAGAAAGTTTGAGTGAGAAGCATTTCGGCTCCGCACTCTGAGCTGTGCTCGCACACACACTCCTCTCCAGTCAGTGCAGCGTGAGAATAAGCGAGTCCCTGCTTCTTTGAATTTCTCTCAGTCTTGCGATTGTCAATTTCATGCTTGATTAATTGTCATTACTCGGCAAGAGACAAAAAAAGGGGGGAGAAATGCATTTCAGGATTAAAATGGAGAGCGAGACCTCCCTAAAGAGAGAGATTTAGTCGGTGCCAGGTTGAGCGAAGAATGAGAGAATTCTGCACACGCAGGTTTTACTGTATTTAGCTTTTATTCTCCTCAGACAGACACAGTGGAGCATATCGCAGCTGATTGGTGGAAACATTTGTTCATGTTAAAGACAAGCGATACACGTGATAAGTGTCTGATAATTACCTGACATTTACACAAGTCAACATCATGTAGAGGAAGTCATCCATGCTTTTTGATAAAGGTTATTGTGTTGTGCATGGGTGGATTATGAGACAACAGGAAAGACGTGCTAAAGGCTCCGCCACCTCACCTTCATAGGCGCAAGACACACGTACTTTATAGTCGTTAAAGCTCTTTTGGTTGTTGTTTTTCATTCTGTTTTAGTGTCTTCTTTGGGTTTGGTGTCTCATTGTAGTTATTTCATTACTTTCTAAATATGCTGTGACTCTCTTGTAGTTATTGTGTGCTTCTTTGTGGTATATTTGCGTCTGTTACTAATCATCTTTCTCTCTTTTGTGGTAATTGTTGTCTCCCTGCAGTGTTTTTGTAGTTGCTTTGTGTCTGTTTGCTGCTGTTATGCCTCTGTTTATTGTCATTACAAGTCTTTTCGTACTTTGCGATTTTGTAATTATTATGGTCTTTTGTAATAATCGTCTGCCCATATTTGTATTTTGCCCATTTTTGTAAATAGTTTTGTTTGTTTTTTTTTATTGTTTTGTGTCTGTTTTTTGGGTTGTTTTTCACTTTTGTCAAATCATTGTGAATCTCTTTCTAATTGTTTTGGTCTTTCTCAGTCTCGTTGAAATCTTTAACCTTTTTTTATGTTACTTTGAGGTTATTTTGAGTGACATTCTGTGTTTTGGTGATGGCCAGGGTGCCACTGACACTTTGTGCCCCTGAGCCTTTTAGGCATGTGTACTAATCCATCCATGGTGTTGTGGCCCAATTTTCACCTGTTCTTCTTTTATTTAAAATAGGAGAAAGGCACAAAGGTCTACACTTGTGGCAGGCCTCCGCAATTTTGATTTCATGACAGTGAACCACAACCATGATGAATAATTAAAAAATTGTGATTTATGATAATAATCCTGATGCCTTGTGTCCCGCTGGAAAGATGGCATGGCAGATTTCAAAGCATTCTTGAATGTCAGCTCCCCTCATGACATGAGGAATGATTTGCTATTTTAGTAAACAAACAGCAAAAGGACCCAGCGAGGCTCATCTGTGGTGCCTTTATGAAGAAGCTTATGCAGGCTTAGAATAAACATGTGCCCAAATCCCACACATACAGCGGGGCTGTCCTTCGTCCCAGGCTTCAAATTCTTTCAGCCAACACTGCTGCTTCCCTTTGACCAGTGACATTTAGCTCTCCTTTGAGGTTAGTTCTGCTTGTTGGGCCTGCACGGCACAGGGATGATAGTTTTAATTTTTGTGTTGGAATGAAATCCTGTCTTTGAATGTGTGCAGGCGCCTCGTCTGGATACCCAGCGGGCACTTTTACAGGACAGCAGGTTCCTGAGAGTCTGTGCGTAGGTTGAATTGACATTTGGTGCAAGTGGTTTTATATACACACTGACGGAAATCACTCTTTCTGCTTCTTCTTTTCCACAGCCTTGGCCCTCAGTGTCCAACCTGGCCAAGGACTTTATCCATCGCCTGCTGCCATTGGACCCCGCAGCTCGACTGACCGCAGACCAAGCTCTCCATCACCCCTGGGTAGCCAGCATGGCAGCCAGTTCCTCCATGAAGAACCTCCATCGCTCTATTTCTCAGAACCTCCGGCAGCGGGCATCCCGCAGCTCCTCCCGGTGCCCGAGCAGCAACGAAAGCTCTGCGGACTCCACCAATGTTGGCTTGGGAAAGCTCATATTGCTGGAGGGAAACCAAGAGCAGCAGCAGGGCCGAGCATCTGGACGACTTCCAGCCAGAGGAGCATCAACACCAGCCAACTAAAGCATCAGATTTATAAGAAGGCTAATGGAAGGAACCAGCTGCCCCATGCTCAGTGTGTATACCAAACCTCAGAGCTGCAAACAGGAAGCCAAAGGGTCTGGGACAGGTGTTGTGACAAAAAAAACTTCAGTCAAGCTTCTCTAATAACCCCCTGGAGGCTTCTTCCTCCAGTAGCTTCTCGTGGTCGGGTTAAGCTGTAAGTGAACATCTTTCAGTTTGGAGGGTCCAGGTTTATATTGAGACAGAGCTGTCCACCTCCACAAGGCTCTAGCCTGCTTTTATTCACACAGCTCAGACTAATGGCTCTTATCTACATCATTATGAGTCACCACATCACCTGCCTGAGAGGAGGCTTATACCAGATATGAGAAATAGGAGCTAATCTTAGAAAGGATGACGTAAAAGAAGGAAAAACTTGCTTTTTCTTAGATCTTTTTCCTTTTCTAAACAGTTTAAAACAGCCCACCAGACAGCAGGATGATTTATCTTTTATAAAGAAAGAAGCAAATAAGGCACGCTGTAGCCTTTTCTTTTGTTGTCACTCCTCCTACATAGCATCCCCCACATCACTGTGAAACAACTGAAAGCACAATCCAGATATTTGGTGACAGGCCACTTTCGAGTTAAAATGAGGTTTAAAGAGCCCGCTCTCTCCTCCATGCATTATGCAGGCTGTTAACAGCAGCATTCTCAAAATAACCACATTTCCAGTGAGAAGTTTTAAATTAAAATGCTAATGTTAGTATGCGAAAGGAGTGCATTAAACAGCGAGTATATTATGCAAAACACAATTACAAGTGAAGTTCAATCATGTTTAGCAACATCACACGTCATGTATTATGGATTTATTTCTCTTTTTATGTTTTAATCACATTTGATGAATGCTTTTGGTTGCAAATGATAAATCATGTATTAGACTGAACCTGCAAGGATTAATGGATGCCATACAGATCAGAAAAAGGAGTTTCAACATATAAGAAAATAAAGTTAGGACTACCTGTATTTTATTTTTTTGTTTGTGTATAAACACAATAGTTTTCCTTTTTCTAAGTAATACTTCACCAACAGTCAGTCAAAAACTCAAAAATAATGGTAAAATCCCTGATGATTTTTTGTGTGTACATGTTCTTATTATTTAGATGATGGTCTAAAAAGTCAATCAATCAACCAGGTGTTTTGTTGTGCAGCTAAAATAAAACAAATAAATACAAATTCTACACTGGAAAAATCCATTCTTGACCTTTGAGTTGGTAAATTTATTCTAACTAAAAGGCAAATACAACTATTTTCCAAAGTCTAATGTTTTAGTCTGAACATATTTAATTTAACTCAAGTTCTACAAACTTGCTTTTGCTTCAGCTTGAGCAGAAAGCTGGAAAATCAATCAAAATACAAAAACATAGTCACGCTTGACCTCGGAAATAAAATATAGTCAATGATTTTTTTGTGCAAAACCAGAAAAAATGAAATAATGAGTTCAGTGCTGCTGTACTCACTCTCATTCTCACCGATTCTACAAGGCTCTGGTTAGTGTCGAACTAAACGGCGAACACGTGATGTGATGTCGTTTTGAGGAAGCTCATGCATTATTTCTCTGGCAAAGGGGCATTGGAGAGTTGTTAAAGTCTTTCAATGGCTGCCCATAATCACTGACCTGAGATCAATGTCCCTCTGGGCAGGGGATGAGCACTGACGGTGTATTTTGGAAGTAACGTTTCAGCAAGAAGAAACAAAGAAAGGGCACCGAGCGGAGAGTGGGACGTTCCCCTTAAACTGCGGCAGTAAACGGTGCGTGGTGAACTTCCTTTTGATGAGCGCTCCACATTGTGCTTCAGAAAGAGTCACAGTAACCTCAGATTTCCTTTATTCGTCCCACAGAGAGGCAATTCACATTGTTACAGCAAAGAAATGAAAAACAATAGAACTTTATAACATAAAGAGACATGCACATAGTATTTCAAATATAAATTATTACGATTTTGAGAACTTTTTAGCATGTTTCGTGGCAATGCCTCATGTGACTGTGAGAAAAACATTGAATTGTTTGAAATGCTTTGTGCAATTTTCCTCTATATCTTGCATTATCAAATGACTGCATAGTCGAGGAAGAGGCGATTCGTTATGCATGTTTATTTTCTGAAAACAAAATTCCCCTCACAGACTGATAAAGACAATTCAATTGGATTAAACCGAAAGAACTCAATGATGGAAATTGGTCTTTTCTTTTCTTTCTGTTATCGTTCCATTCTCAGTGCCATTATCTTTCAAAGGGGAATAACAAACCAACTGTCTGCAAACGGACTAACTCCATTGTTTCGTGCAGCTACGGTGGTTTATCAAGTGGGCAGGGAAAGCAGCTTGATCTCAAAGAAAGTCCACGCATATTTACTTAAAAGCTCTCACAGAGAACTGCTCATAATCCTTCTATTATTTTACCCTGATGCTGTGTAATCAATGGGGGGTTTTATTTCCCCAGAGCCCGAAGTGACTCCTCTCAGGGGATAAAATGCAATCCCACTAGATGGATGCAAATAAACCTGCCATTAACTGTGGATCAGCTTCCACATTAATGGATTAATCTACCTCTGACCACAGAGGTTTAAAGGCCAAAGCTTGGGCTCAGGTACAGTACGGTGGATTTTGAGTAGCATCCTCAAAACTAATTTAGCTTGTGTGCAGTTGGGTCAATATTCCCCGTATAGGCTTTGCTCTCCTGCTGTGGTCAGCAGCGGCAGACAATTGAGGAAGCAGAGTGTAGCCAAGATTATATCCGATATCTCTCCCCGTGCTACATGAGGAAAAATATGACAGAAGGTCCTTTCTTCAGCTCCTCTCGGCAAAAAACTGAAGGACTTATTTGCTTTATCTTTGGCCTTAGTTGGAGGGATCATGTGCTGCTCAGCATCCTGAAACATAAGCTGCAGATCCACTTGTGGCTAAAATAATAAGGATAGAAGAGGGATTGGTAGACAGTAGCATCTGACCCTCCACCACGCAGCTGAATCGTTGAAAGTAAGTGCCCTTTTTATTTCTTTTGTATAAACCAAACAGCCAGTAGATCAAATATTGGGCTCTTTTGTGAGCTGCTGGTGTACAGATTATTTTCCTTAAACAGCAATTACAACTGCACTTCACCTTAATGATTTGAGAGGAAAGAACAGTTCACATTTTCAGTCAGTAAATTGCTTTCCTTTTTTTCCCTCCAGGTGAACGTGCTATTTGGCACCGTCCTGTTATTGTGCTGCAGATACAACGCCACAGGAACACAAGGTGGGTCAATACTTTTCTCATTGAGGATGCAATAAAAGTAAACTGTCTCATTATTCTTCCCACTCAGAAATTCTCATTTAGATTGTAGCCTGGATCCCACCAGTTGTTTGCCACTTAAAATGTGCACTTGTCATCTCCTCAGGCTGAGGCTGTGCTTGAAAATGCAGTTTGGGTGGTGTGGCAGGGGCGGGGGGGGTGTTGATCAAATGAAACCAGTTGGATAAACTGAAAAAGAGGAGGAATGGCTCTAAGAATGTAGTTTAGGAAGTATTATGCTTTTAAGCTTTCTTGTCTACAGGTAGATAAGAAGTTTACGCTCTTGAAGAGAATTTATTATTTTGATTGAATAAAAAAAGCAACACGTATATCCCGTGATTCATCTGGGGTTGTCTGTTCCTGCTTTGAAAGGCTGTAATACAATCAATCCAAAAGATTTTCTTAACTTCCCAGACTTTTATATTATTTGCCATGATAATATCAACATTACTGATGATTATTTATGAAAGTCTCGTGTTATTATTTGTTAGTAATTGTTTTTGGAAAGCAACAATAGTCAACGCTACAATATTGCAGCAATATCAAAGTGTGTTCAGAAATATTGCGGTATTCGAATGTCTCCTTATTGCCTAGCCCTAGATTATTTTAGCATTAAGAATGGGAAACAAGGGGAAACAACTCGCTACCAAGCCCACTAACTAACACATACATACATCTTTCTTTTAAACTGTACAAACAAAAATGTGTTTTTGCAAGATGTCTGCCAGTTTTCTCTTGGCTGGCGAGCATTAACTTCCTGAAGTCTCCTCTGACTGTCTCGCAACTTGAGGATGAAGGCGAGACTCAGAAATCCAATAAAAATCACAGCTGTGCAGCCAAGAAATAGTTTGGCACATAATGTGTTATAATAACTTGGTGAGCCCACACCTTTTTACTTATTAAAAGTCTGAGTAAAAACATTCTATATATACATAAATACATACTGAAAATGAAGTATAAGAACCTCTAGGTATTGCATTTACTTCAATCGGAGTCGAGCATGTGAAAAAGGTGGTACAGATGTGTATACTGTAGATGTGTGTGGATGTGGTTACCCTGCAGCACTCTTCAGATCTCAGGCTGCCTTCAAATGGAATATTTGACATTGTATTTCTTTGGAAATTCAAGTAAAAGACACACATGATTTTTTAAATGGTAAATAGTGAGAACACTGTCGCTAGGCAACTGAAACCAAATTGATAATGAGGAATGATAGGGTTTTTTTGGGGGCATTTCAATCTTAAGCTACTTTTAGAGTTGAATATTATGGAGACAACTTACAAGTAGGATATGTTGCATTCCTGCAGTGAAAAAGTCCAACTTTCTGCTTCTTTCTTTTCCACCGACAGACCATTCAGGTCACGGATTCCAGGGTTCAGGGGTCAGAGGGTCATGAAGAGTGTCAGCTTCAGGGCCAGACTGACTTCGGGGGGGGGGGGAACACAGTCTGTGTTCTTCTGCACAGGGATCACTGTTAACACAACCCATTGAACTGTCGTAGACCAGGAAGAAACTTCTCCATGCACAGAGTCCTTTTCCAAAATGATTGTGAAATGCTTTGAATTAATTTGTGGTTTAAAAGCAAAATCAGTCTTTATTTATTTTCCATAGTCGTAGAATTTGACCTACAGATTTAAATATTCTAAGAGGTTGTCCAGTTTGTTTCCCATTATTGACTTATATTCTATTTCTTAGGCTTTTTTTCTACTAGGAGAGGATTACAAAAGGAAATACTAGAGAAAAATTGAGAATTGTTTATAACTGTTTAATATTCTTCGCAAGTGCATAGACTATAATTACTAGTATATAACCAATCACACAGCTGTAAAGTTTTGTTATAGTTAAAGGACGTGTGACCCAACACCCCCACTATGCAAGTAACATTTGTTAGGGATGATTCATATCTTAAACAATATTGTCTGTATTTATTAATTATTTGTTCACTGCAGTTATATACATTTCGGGAAACATTAAGACTTGTATTTTTTATATATATACTTTTACATCATACATTTTCCAAGAAGGATTTTAATTTCATTTAAATGTTATCCTTGTTTTATTTTTGTCTGTTTTATCTTCTTACATGTTGGTCCAAATGTTATTTCAAATCATTCTCTGAAAAGAAAGGACGATAAACGTTAGGCCAGTGCACATGTGCTACAATGCATACAAATACTGTATGTAAAAGGGATCTGTCTGCCTCAATTTCCATTAACTTCTCACTTAAAATGTAGGCCAACATCATTTTTATTCCTTTTTATGGCACACCCTTGTGTCACATTCACACTCACACACCTGGGAGCTGCCCTGTACAGTAATAATCTCACCGCCGGATTCTGAACTGCAGAGCTAGTGGCGCTTTGGGATTAAGTGCTTTGCTCAAGGACAAATGGTAGCTTTTGAGGGAATTGAGAGCATAAGTTATTCACTTTCCACCCTTCAGTCCCCAAAATCGCTTCCCAAAACTTCTTACTCCCCTCCATTCATTCCCCGTCTAAAAGAGGATTTGGCGGATTTTTGGATAGGACGTTGACGTGGCACTGCAAGGGAAATGCTCAAAATGCCTATTTAAATTGACTCAAGTTCGGAACTTTAGTGGGGGGGGCAGTGTGCTATACAGAGATTGTTGTGTTTGGTGGGCGATATGCGGAGGAAGTGTGAAAAATGCAAACAATAAACAAGAGGGTTTTTCAGAATAATGAGCCTTCTTTGAGAAAATGCACCAGTCAATGTGGGAGGATTCTAACCTTGTTAAGAATTTTTAAACATGAGTATTTCACTTCAAAAATGTTCCAATGACAGGTGGTAGATTTCAGCCCTACAGAGCATGAATGCATAACATATTGCTCATCTGCACTCATTTGATAACATGCAAAAGCAGAAAGGTAATTCTTTTTCCCCGAAGCCTGTCAGAAGCACTTCTATCAGACACGGTTCTCCATTTGCTGCCAATTGGATGCTCATTGACTCTGATGTCTTTCACTTGCAGGAACACCATCGTACTTCCCAATGAAGTGTCAAGTGTATAATATGTGGACACCAGAGGATGTTCACAGGTTTGGTATTAAGCTTAAATATGTGTATGTTTTAATAGCAAAGTCACATTTGTAAGGTAACACAGCAAAGTGAATGAGGTTCTTCTGTAGGAAAAACACAGTGACAATTCAAGCAGCAATTTAAAATGATATGTGATGGATTTTCTTAGTTCATATACAATTTGTGTGGAAACGTTTTCCTATCTATGGTAAATATCTAATAATATTGTCAGAAAAGTGTCATTTTAAAAAGTAACTAAGAATCATTTAAACTGGGGATGCTGGAGACATTTGATAAAAGGGCAGATTTTATCCCCACCACTTTTTGAAGAAGTGTAATGATAAACTCATTTGTTTTGCACAAGAGAACATGTACATCTGGAGAAAAGGTTTGTCTGTTCACACTTGGTGTGTGTATTTCTGGGGTCCCAAGATGTGCAATTTGGACATGTTGTAGTAAACTTTCATTAGAAAATGTAAAAACAAACTCCCACTTTGCAGCAGCACAGCGCAGGCACTGCAAGTTAAACTAAAAAGTATTGTAAACTAAAAATAATTATCCCCCTTACTCTACTGACTCTGAAACGACCCAAAAACGTACTTGTTGTTTGGCTTGTTTGCCTGAAGTACATGTTGTGTTTTTGCTTCATTTACATCTCAGAGATCAGGATGCGTAGTTAAAATAAAAAACAATCTTCTGAGGATGAATCCCCCCAGACCCAATCAGGTCACCTTTTTCACAGCATGTTTGCAGCTATGTGTGTCACCATGGAAAACAGACGTGTGCAAGTCTCCTTAAAAAAAGACAGATGTTTTTGGCTTCCTCAATCATTTTTGCTCCACACATATAACGGTTCCTACTAAATACTCTGTAACACTGTAAATCCTGTGTCTGCAGGTGTTGCTAACGAATAGTAGGGGAACTAGTTTTTCCTTCATTGGAAAAAAAAGGTCCCCACCACTTTTGAAAACAAAGTGTACTAGTTTATATATAATTCAACATTTTTAAATCTGTGGATGTCATGTTATCCCCTCATACATCTTCCTGGTTAACTCATAGTATTGTAAGTTAATCTTGATATCAGTTTTATGTTTTTTTAAACTTCCTTTTTTTATTTTTACCCCGCTAAAACTTCCCTGCAACAGAAAAACAATCCGCAGAAAATTTGGAGAAGAAGTCAACTGAAGAGAAGCTGAGAGAGGGAGAGGAACAATAAAGGAACTTCATATGAAAAATAATTGAAGTGTGAAATCACCCGAGGTGAGGCATTAATATTGTAAGACTTAACACTCACAGTTTAATTTGCAAGACATGCTGTGATTCCACTTTAAATATTTCATCTATAAGTATAGTTTCATTAATATTCCAAGACACATTTGATCATTTTCTAAGTCAACGTTATGAAAATGTAATTTGGGGAATTATGTGAGTTTGCTAATTCAATTATGCTTTTGTTTTTTTTATGAAAACAAAAGTTTTCTTTAATTCTGTTTAGAACAAAACTATGTGGTGCAAAAGTGTCAATAAAGAAAAAGCCATGCCAGGGTTTCTTTTTGTAATTAATTAATTAGTTAAGTTAATTTACATTATTTTAATTACATTAAATTAAATCCTGTTAGGTAATGAGGGATGAATTGATTCAATTTGGATTTAATGTCTGACATCGGTGTTGATTCAATTTCATATTTTGTTATTTAGGCTGCAATGCGCCAAAAAAAAGACAAAGAAAATGAGCTTTTTATTATCTAGATAATATTCCTGGGAGTTGAATGTTGTACTTCTTTGCATTAAGTGAACAGAAAGAAGACTTTAATGTCTTTAATAATAATGTGGCAGAGGACTGTTTGTTTACCAATTCTTCTCCTTTGTGGAAGAAAAAGAAAGATTGATGCAACGTTGTGATATATCATTCTTACGAAGACCAAAGCTTAAGCTCAGCAGAATATCCACCACAGCAGTGTGTGTGTTTGTGTGCTGTGTGTCTACTGTGTGTGTTTCAACTCTGTTTGTAGCATCCATCAGGTAGCTGTGGTCCCAAGGAGCATACAATGTTTATCCTATGGAGCAGGTTCTGCAGCGTGTGCTAAATTGATTCCCGTCAGCAATCCTAGCGACGAAATAGAGGTCCAGGATTGTGCCGACAGAAGTCAAAGACAGTGATTTAAAGGTCAGCATCAGCAGCACAGTTCTCTGGGTGAGGCAGACGCTGACAGGCACACCCATAATGGGAATCAGCTGGAGTGTTTGCAGAGTAATCCAAACCCATGGCTTTCATCTCGTCATCGCACTGTGTTTCTGTATTGATGGCGGTGTGTGTGTTGGGGTGTTTGACTGTGCCTGTCTTGTGAGTTCACTGTATGTCCCTGTTAAACATCCATTTAGCTCTGTCATAGCCCTGATGTGTATTTTTGTTAGCTTCTTTTTTTTATGATACATGAGGCTTCAGATATTCAGCAGTGGAGTCTTTACCTCATGTCGTAGAACAAATCATGCCAGTCTCTGGTACCCAAAGCAGTAAAATACTGACTCATTCTCGGGTTTTGGGACTCATTCCTAATCCATTTGGGAGTGTTTTGTTTCTTGACCTCATTGCAGTCCAGGCTGCTGACAGGTGGAGTGAATATAGATACATTATCCATTTTTTTCCGTCTGGATAAATGACCACCCAAGGCTGAAAAAGGATGTGTGTGATGCAGGCACCGTTTCTTTCTTGAATGGTACTTATTTATCTATTTGCAGGAAATGGAAAGTCTGTCAGAGAGAGTGAATGAAATGAGTGATAGAAAGAGTTGTTAGATGGGTAGAAAGGGGGAGGACAGGGAGAGAGGGAAGAGGGAGAGCAGGCCTAACTCCTGATTACAGTATATATATTCTTGTCTGAGTGTTATGCGTCGTGTTTTGCATCTTTCATGGCTCCTACTCTATCAGGATTATCATTTGGGGGCTCACTTCGCTGAATCATTGAGACAGAGGAACATCCAGATCGTCTTCACTGTCAGGAAAAAACTGTCGCACACTCATGAGGTACAGCAGGGACTATCTGTAGTCATTCACTATTCATCCATTTCTGTTCATAAATCCATACTATGGAACTGAAAAGAGGCTTTGAATAAGATAACATCATTTACAAGTCCAGTAAAGGGAAAAAAACAGTACAGCATGGGCACCAAAATCAACCAAATTAACAAAATGGTAATGTAAAATAAAATACAACCACAGGTGTAAACTCAAAAAAGCTTCCCCTCCACCCCTGCTGGATTTTAGATAGAATGCACAGACTTTGAATTGGCTTAATTTTTCAGATCCCTAGATTGCCGCTTGGTTACATCCAAGGCAAAGTCTGGTGATGTTCTGCAATTTGTAACTGTTGAATGCAAATCCTAAAAAAACATTAGTTTATAGTTATAGCGTTCTCTTTCAGTCTTTAAAGAGCAGTGCGCTGTAGCTTTTTAGCAAACAGGAAAGTGGTGGTGATTGTTGGGATTTGGTGCTAGTGAGTATTTACAGCCGGATCGACTGACAATAGTGCCCGGGTGCATTGTAATGAAGAAACATATCACCCAGTGCAACAATGAGGCTCATCGAGCTGTTTTTAATGGTTTTCCAACAACAGTGGCATCCTATGTCAGGGATAAGCTATACCAGGCTTTGATAACACAGAGAGTTTTTAGATGTATTTATTTTTTATTGGGAATTATGCTTTGATAATCATACATCCCGTGAAGGTCAAGCAACATTGGAAACATTTGCATTGTTCAGCCAGTTTTCCCCTGACTACCTCCATCTATCAGAGTGGGGGATTTCTGACTGTCACCAATTGAAGCATTCATGCTTTGACATTGCGTTTAGTCGTGGATGCGAGAAGGAGTAGCATAGTAAATCAGCTGGTAACTGTCAATGAGCTCACATTCACATTCATCCTGCAGATAATAATGGAAGCATATAATGTAAGTGAGGCAGAACGGTCATTAGAATCATGTGTATAGCATGCTGGCTCCTCCTCAAGAATAAGATGTTAACTGATCTTTTGAGTTTAAGCACTGACCTTTGCAGTTGGAATGGAAACGGGGTTATCAGATCGCCTATATCGTACTATAAGGACCACAAGCAGAGGCACCGCGATTAAAAGAAGAGGCTTCAACATCTCCAAGGTTCCAAGATGGGCATTCATGTGGCTCTCTTTCTGTGTGGTTAAGTGCTGCTGTTAGCATGTGGCCATTCAGCGCCGGGGCGACGGCAATGCTAATCATGATAACCTCATTAGTAGAGCATTGTAATTTTGCGCAAGGAAGTATCCCCTCAAGTTGTTCAGTAATGTAAGCAATACGGTTTCTCTGTGGTGTTATTAGGCCCCAAGGC
This sequence comes from Eleginops maclovinus, assembly GCF_036324505.1. Classification (NCBI taxonomy): domain Eukaryota; kingdom Metazoa; phylum Chordata; class Actinopteri; order Perciformes; family Eleginopidae; genus Eleginops; species Eleginops maclovinus. The sequence continues at coordinate 4,354,480 of NC_086369.1, forward strand.
TGCAGCAAGGAAGCCAAGGTCCTGCTGAGCCTCCATACAGTATGAGTGTACTCACGTCAAAAGGACATCATTCCTTATAGTTCTTCATGTAGCTATGGCAACGGTGCTCTGGAGTTTGGCACATGAAAGGAGGTGAAGTGGCTTTATGACACCAATTTTCCTAACAAGCTTAATTTCATGTTTTTGAGGAAAGAAACCAGGGAGAGGTATTTGTTTCTGTGTTACAGAAGCGGGAAAATGCGAACAAGGGTGAGTCCGGGGCCGGGCAGTGGTAGACAGTAAGTAAGTACCTTTACTCAAGTACTGTAGCTAAGTACAATTTAAGGAACATTAAATTATTTTTTCAGCTTTAAATAATTCAAACCGTTTTAGATGTTCGTACAGTAGCTTGAAATAAGCCAAACATTTTGAAGTGCCACATTCTTTTAAAACTATTTTTTCCTCCTCTTTTTAATTTTATTTGTATTGCCAAGGGGCAGCTGGAGAGAAACTAAACCTTTTCAAATACTACATACTTTTAATTTAATTTTTTAACTACTTTTAATTTTCCATGGTGAAACAGATGGGTTTTAAGCCTATAAAGGAAGAGTTCTGCTGTCCTGATTTGAAGCTCTTTTCACCACTTTTCTTTCCATTAACTGCTACCTTATACTTCTCCACTAGCTCATAGGGAAATACTCTACATTTATTTAATAACTTTAGTTACTGTGGGATTCAGATTTAATAATACAAAATATAATCAACAAATCTGAATCCTTCTCGAGCCCTGGCCCATGCTGTGTCTTCCTCGTCGCTTTTAGCAAAATGTCTCATAATATATAATTGGAAACTATGCATAGCCACTGGGTAGAGAAGGTAATGGTTCATACGAAGTTAGAAAAGCTCAGTGTCCTACCACTCAGGGCTTTGTGAATAAATTCCAATAAGTACAGAAACCATTTCTGGACTACTATAATAATGTCGACACTGCAAGAAATCTAACTTAATGCCTGTACTGTAACTAATAACCATAACTTCGTGGAATTGCAGTAGAATATTTCACTGTATTCGTTTATTGTATAGCAGTATGTTTTCTTTTTCTTGTTTGCTTCATTTATTTTACTATTTGCAATCATTTACTTAATAACATTTATTTCCATTATTATTATTATTACTATTATTATTTTGGAAACAGAAATGGAGGTGTGATGCTCAGTCTCCCAGGTGGTTGGGTAAGTTGTAGATGTTAACTTTGATGTGTAAATGTTTTTCTTGGTTGTATTGTATTGTATTACATTTTAGCATCCATATGTTAGCACAGAATGTAAAACAACTACATATTTGGATATACTATTATATAACCGTCACCCATTAATATTCCTGGACGTGGCATGGTGTGTGTTTGTCGCCCAGTTAATTGTGGTGGAGCATGTGAGTGCACGCTCAGCTTGGATTGGGTTGATGGGGACTGTTACTGTAACTCCTGCCATGGCAACTACTCCTAAAGGCCCAACATCTGAACTGTGCAAAGACACTGTGACCTTCTTATTTCTGGCAAATTGAGCAGAAATTCCAAAAGAGCCATTTTTACTGGATATTTAATGATGAAAGATGCAAAAGTACTCTCTTCGCTTGTATACCCTCTGGTTCTGTCTGTGATTACACTGTTTGTTTTCACAGAAAAAGCATCTTTTGTGGTATAATCCAAAGGATTGTGAGATGTGGTGTCCCCACCTGACCCTCACACACTGGTTTTCAGGCTGGTGTCTTAGCAACAGTGTCTCCAACTCCAGCCTCCTCAGGTGTATGGAGGTGGACACTGAGAGCTGCACAGTACAAATCCTGCTGACGACTGGACAATCATAAGACTCTCTCAATGTTCATAGACCTCTTGAAAGGGATAGTTATTATATTATTGCATCAATACATCCATAACAATGGAACAGTTCAATACATGTTGTCGGTAAGTGCAGCTTTAGGGGATTTCTTTTCTTAAAATGGCAATTGGCAAGTTTTTACCAACCATGCTGTTCTATGTGTTATTATTGTTGGCTTTCATTTTCCTCAGAGTTCAGCAAACATTTTATTGAACAATCTTACTTTAACTTTTCATTTCACATTACTATATTTTTCAATTTCCCACAGAGTAATAAGGTATTCTGATTATTTCTGGTATCCCAAAAGTCACTTAATGCTGCTTTCACTCACCCCCTACAAGATTTAAAAAGCATATCATTTTCATACAAAATACATTTTTGGAATGAATATCGACAATCTGTTTCCTATAAAGAGCTCTGGCTTCCCCCTCAGGAATGCCCATCCGGTCCAAATGTAATCCTGATCACTGCAGAGCTATGAGCTGCTGATGCTGGGTGTGGCATTGTTGCTGCTATGGAAACTACTCACCAGCATCCACAAGAGTTTGCCTTTTATCAACAAAAAAAAGCTTGGAAAAGAGATGCTGGAAAAGGTGAGCCTTGCCCAAACAAAGCCTTCTGTCAGTGCCGAAAGAAAATGTAGGATTTTTTACTGGTGAAATTAAGATAGTAGAACAAGAGCATGAAGTATAATAAGAGCTGAGGAAAAAGCATGAGACTTACTAAAAATGGCTGCAAACATGCAGGATTGGATGCATATATATCATAAAAACTCAAATTTACAATAGAAAAAAGACTTACTCTGTTGACACAACATCAATATGTAAGAATGATGTTTCTATTGTGTTGCAGAGCCCATCTTTGAAGTGCCATCATGACAACTGTCAACCCCTAATGTTAAGAAATCAGTTATAGCAGCCAAGGAAACAGATCTACTTTTCAATCAGGATCCCTGTTGTGAAGCACGATGAAGCAACAGCCTTCCTCTGAACTCTTGTCAGCAGTTGGTCCAACTTGTTAGGCTGAGAGGGGTTTGAAACGGATGTGGATATCTGACTTTTCCTCCTTTAATCTCAATATACAACCCCGACTGCCACCTTAGACACATCCCTGCATGATGCACTGCACGCACACATTCACACGGCATACCCACATGAACTGCTTGCAACAGAAGGTTAGTTGTCTGTGGGATGCATGCAAAGTCAAATTAATGTATTACTCACATTTAATCTACAAAAGTATATTGTTTGCCATATTTCCCAAGAAGAATCCCACATATGCTGACGTGTGGCTCATCTGTGGAACTTTGCTCTCAGAAGTGATATTGAGGTTAGCATTATGCAGTGCAATCCCAGTGGAGACACATTTCTTTACAAAGGTCTCCACTGCCCTCTAGATGAGAGCTGAAGAGATTGCCTCGCTGCTGCAAATGATGGAGCAGCTTCACTTCATTTACAGTTCACCAGTCAGAGAAGATGCTATTCTGGACACCGACATGCAACCTAGACTCTTGGAGCTTTAGTATTCTGGCAAACACCTTTTGAATAATCAAACAGTGCACTGCAGGCTTCACATGGTGATGTACAACTGTTAATAAAGCAGCCAGTATATGTGCATCTACTTTGCCAGTGCACTGGGCTACATCGTGTAAGCGCAGAGGAACAATAGGATGTTCAAATGTAAATGGGTATTAGGGTTTCTCCACTGCCTACAGATGGCTGCTGATGACCTTGCTTAGAGTGTTCAGCAAAGCTTTATTAATCATAGCTATGCCTCCTCCAATCTAAGAGTCACTGGGCAGGTGTGCATGCAGCTTTAGCAGCTAGTGGGAGGTGGTTCTGCTGTTGGTGGTGGAACATCAGACAAAATGACTCCATATGCTTCCACTATGCAGCAGTGTCATCATAAAAAAAATGTGGCGTGCAATATCAGAGGAGGCAGCCCTGCCCTGCATGTGAAGGGGGCAGAGATGTGGGGGAGAAGGGATTGGAGGGAGGTGACCAGCCCTGGAGACAGTTACATAACAAATACTGCAACCATGCTGAAAAATCACTGAAGCATCATCTGCTGATGGCCTAAATAAAGGAGTAATACTCAGTCAGAGGTTGCATGTTTTAATTTAAATTAAGGCTATATTGTTATGTGTTGCTTTTGTGCTTATTTCAACGCATTACTTAAACAAAAGCATTTAATAAAATACATTATTATTGTTATTATTAGTGGGTGGGCGGGGGGAACAGTGAGCTCTCCACAGGTGATTGGTGGCGTGCACCCTCCAATCACACTCCGCCTGCAAAGTGGCTTGGTGGTCAGTTTGGATGTTTTTTCTTTTTTTTGTTGTCGAAGTAACATTAGGAAACTATCAAAGTTTACGGTCAGCGACAGGATAACACTTCCTCCGTTGTGGCTTCTTATTCCAAGCGACCTCTCACGGTGTGTTAGCGCGACTTTTTTAAAGGATTAAACATTTTTTATTTCCTCTGAGGCGTCCTGAAGGGAGCTAACCAGCGTTAGCATTGGGCTAGCATGACAACCAGAAGAAGAACTGCCATCATCATCATCCTCCCTTGTGGCTTTGCTAGCAGCAGGTAAGTTAGAACTCTGGCTCAAGGTAGTTTTACCCCTCTTTTCCTCGAGGAAAATGAAAGTGGCCGTTTTTAATTGCGGACAAGTAAGTTACGAGTTGAAATAAAACTGTTGGCAGCCTGTTAGCAGACTGGTAAATGGCGCAGGGTCAGGGGAACTGTGCTAGGATAGCGTTAGCATCAGCTAGCCTCGGCTGTACAAACAGCTGTGTCTGATCTTTGTGCTCGAAGCGATTGCTAACCTGTTAAAAGCTGCCTTGTAATCGGCTTCGTATCGGTGCATGGTTGTCCTCTACATTTGCTAAGACGATTTCTCTTTTTCTGTCGTGTGCATTGTATTTTCCCCTCTACTCTTCCAAAAAAAGGGTTGCACTAATGTTATGTGGCAAAAAAAACTTGTTCTGCATTAATTATAAAGCGAATGCATTCAAGAATAAAATAATGCATTAAAAAATAGCAAGTGTCAACTAGTGTGGGTGTGTATTGTGGATCAAATGTTGCTCCATATTTTTTTCCCAGTGATGCCACATATTTCAGTTTCATTGTGATGCCCAACAGAGAAGAAAAATATAACATGAAAAAACTGTTCATCATATTAACAATGCATTTTGATCAGATAAGACACTGTTAATGATGTGTTTTTATATTCATTCTGTCTTTCTTGCAACTGTGTGCTTCACAGGTCTCCATCATGGGCTGCAGCTGTGAGCCTATTGCTCCCAAATGGATGATGATTATCATGTCAGCCTCCAACATCTGTATCAGTCACTCATTCCCACAGGTATTGCCAGCCATCCCTGCAGGTTATTGCATTTTGTATCTTTCTTTCTGTTGATATGACTATAACATTTGAATAACAAATCGTGTTAACCACAGTAGATAAGATCAGGGCACACATTCAAAAGTGTCTACATCTTTTTTTTCCCCTCAGCATTGAATATTTAGATTTTTGGTATTTAGATGGCTCATCTGTAGATGTCAAACTTTAACCACATAAGTGTATTCATGATGAATATGAATTTGTTTTAAGTAGTTGAGCTGTCTTGCATCATATGCATCAAACATTCTATGTCTGTATATGGTTTGTGATATAGTCTGAGAATGCAGAGATTGTACTATGAATCATCTTTAGTGAAAAGTGCAAGGAGGAAGTTGGTCTTTTTTAGGCTGAAGACTTTCACTGCGGTAACCATTCTTATGCAACCCACTCTTCTGGACCACATTTAAATCGAAAACATACCTACATTTAACCTTGTGCTAAGTTGTTCTGAAGCCCTTGATTAAAAAAAAAAAAATAGGCTGATCATTTGTGCTAAACACTTTCAACAATGCAGAAATGATCAGCCTGGGAGGTGGTTGAGCCCTGTGATTGGTGAAGTAACCGAGACATTGATTTGAGTTATCATCCAGTCAGTGGCATTCACACAGTGAAAATGCAACTTTGTGAAAAGCAACTAGCTGATAAAGAAATAGGCATGTCTCATTTAACGGGAAAAAATGTAAACAACATCACAGTACATCAGTTATGTGCAGAAGGACCTGTCGGGATGCACAGATTCTGCATTCTGGAAGCTTTCGGTTCCAGCAGCAGAAGACCGTGCATGTTTCCCCGCCTGACAGCTAGAAACAAGAAGAGGAAGTAACACTGTTGACAAATTAATCATGTTGCCTGTCTGAGTGTGTTTGGATTTCTATGGCTTGACGAGGCGTGAATCCATGCATCCAACATGCCCTTTTCTTTTAGAAACATTACATTGCAACAGCATATTTAGGTTTTTGTGCATTGTCAAAAATACTGAATAAGATCATTAAATTAATGCAAGCATAGATTAACTTTTCTTGTTCTGTTTAAAGGATCATTTAATTGCAATACTGAAATTCTGTGCACATTTAATGAGTGCAGGATAGTAGTATGGTCGTGTTTGTACCACAGGGTGGCACTGTTTGCAAAACAATTGTATCGAACATGCAGAACGGGTCCTACTTTTGTTTGCAAATTAATGTTAACACACGACATACATTATATGATATGTGTTTGTGGGAGATAAAACAGTGATATAATCGATGATGATTGAACCATCACCGATTTATTGTATTGCCATGGCGCGACAAATAAGTGTGTTTTTTATCTATTTTATTATTGGCACGTTTTTTTTTCATAGAGAATAAATGTGATCTAGTACGTCAGAACAGGATGAGCCTGGGAAGTTCACATCCTTCATCAGCATCCATCCAGCCCCCACCCTCACTACACCCCCCTCCACCGTACCCCAAGGGTCTCACGAACGCGCACGCGTGTAAAACTGCGTGGGAATGGCTGTTTGCGTGATCGAGGGGGTTGGGCCGCTTGCAGCGAGCGGAGAGCTGCATGAGTTTGTAATGTCCGCCATGTTGGCCATGGCGTATTGAACCGGGGAGGATCAGCGGAGCCTGCGAGAAAAGAGACCGACAGAGAGCGACCGAGACCCGGGCCTTCCCGGCTCTGTTCGCGTTGCTACGGAACCTAATCTCGCTCAATCGACTGGCTGACTCCCACAGATTCATCCATGAGAACTCGAGGCAGACCTGCTGTTATTCCGAGCAGATCCAATAGATTTATGCTGCATCTTTTAATATAAAAATGAGTAAATTGTCGTTTCGGGCTCGGGCGCTGGATGCTAGTAAGCCTCTGCCCGTTTTCCGCTGCGAGGATTTGCCAGACCTGCATGAATATGCCTCCATCAACCGGGCAGTTCCCCAGATGCCGACCGGGATGGAGAAAGAGGAGGAATCGGTATGTTTTTCTATTGCTGCCCGACTGGCGGTGGATCTGTTTGGCGGTATTTTCACATCGAGAGGCGCCACTATGCTGCCTGCGCAAGGCTGTGCAAAATGGCCGCCATGTCTGCTCTTTCGTGCACACGACGGATCTCGATGAATCCTCAATATTTTCCGCCAGTTCCACCACATATGTTATTATAAAGCTGCACAGATTTGATTTTGTATTCGTAAGCCGTGTTGTGTGCGTTTGTTTCACTTGAAATTGCACCCGAAAGCACAAAGAAGTCACGTGATCTGTCTCTGCTCCACCATTTTGTTGACTTTCTCCTCGGTAAAGGCAGGCGGGGATAGGCCTCGGTTATGGTGTGATTTCCGTGCACAAATGCCAGGGGGAGACACTGAGCCCCGGCCCGGTTTGACAGCTAAGTGTTGCGTGTTGACAGCTCCTGCTCCGCCATGTGTGCTGCACACTGCCTGCACATGCAGTCGCCGGTTTGGCAGAAAAACCTTGCAGATCCTGTCCTCTATTTAATCATAGCATACACCTGCAGGTTTGCATAGTGTCGTTGGAGCATGATGTGTTAAGACATGCAGGGAATGGCTATGATAGTGTTATGCTAGAGGCGGATGCATGATCTCTTTGCACACAATGATAGCAGTCTGAATGCTGTAGCCATATTTCAAGTCACGTGATGTGCAGTGTAGGATATGTGCAAATATGTGCGGCTTAAATTATACAATTGCTCACTTCACTTAAAATATAAACTTCCTAATTCGGGCTTTTTTAAAGGAATAAACCCTCATTGCAGTTGCTTAGCTCCTGTACACCAAGAACATTGTTTTGCTACTTAGATATGTGTTCTTATTGTTAAGGATAAGTAAGAATGGCCAGCAAATTGCGCCAATAGATTAAAGCTGGTTTCCTTCAGTTTTGTTCAAAGAGAGTTTTGAGTATTGGGGATTCATTTGTGACATATTTCTGTGAAAAGTTTAAAGACTTTCATGCAGAATAATCTGTATAACCCAGACTTTAAGTGGCCGCTCTGGAAGCCTTGATTAGCCCTGTAGTTTATAGTATTATACTATTTCATTTTCAGTGTGTTTGTTTTAGCTTGTGTACTACATCATGCTAGATAGTTCAGATAGTTCTCAGGCTGTATGTAACGTTCTTGATCCTTTGTCACTATGAACTAAAGCTTAATTTCAATTCAAGTGTTTTTGTGGTTATTCATAGCACTTGTCTTGTATATTTTATAAGCTTGTGGAGTCTGGCGTCTACTGCCTAGCCCTAGATTTGTTCCCGCTTTTGTGTAATAGGTTGGTAGTACACATTATTCACATTCAACTTGCGTTTAAATATAGAAATGATTTACATGTGGCTGTAGACAGATTATGCAAAGCCATAAAACTATGACCCATTGAAGCACAGCTTGTCAGATTGGAGTATAGCCCAGATTTAGCAATTCGAAATTCATGGTAAAGTCAAATGGGGTCACTCCATTCAATTCCCCTACTGCAGAAAAGCTAGCCCTCCACGTTTACATTTTTTACTTGAACTGCTTTAGATTGGTTAAATTATTCATGCGCGTATGTTGTGAGTTAATAGGTCGTTAATACCTCTGGTGGTAGATAAAGTATAACTTGGCAGTGTAATGGCTGGTGTTTGTTACTCCTCCTGGCACCTTATCATCAAGAGAACCCCTGTATGCCGCTGAGACAAACACTAGGAAAGCACATGCAGGGGCTTGCAAAGTCAGCAGAAATCCCCCCCACCTACTGTACACACACGCACAGCGGCATTACATAACAGTGTGACTGCAAAGATAAAGAGGACACTTTTACTACAAGGCTCTGCATGGCTCAGCTCCCTGACCCACATCCTGTCCAGCAACAATGTCTCGCTCTGCTGAGTGACCACACGCTACCCTCAGCTTTATGTCTATTTAAGAAGCATGCAGACGGAGCTTTGTTGAAGTACAAGCATTGACAAGCACATGGAAAGAAAATATATTTCTGGAATCTACTCGTCCTACTTGGGGATATAGTTTGCTGATAGACACGAGAGCTGCACACTTAGAAAAACCCATTGTGGTCATTTTGACTGATATTGCAATTGTATGATTCACAATATTGGAGGTCTGGATCATTTTTTGCATCAGTTCTCCCATTATCATGGATCTGATTTGTTCCAAATATATTGTTTTTAGTCAATAGTAAATGTAGGCCTGATTATCTCTGCAGCTTTACATTTCTACATTAAAACATATATATATTAACACATATCTGATACCTGTCAGGTGAAGATTGCCTTTTTTGATGACATTACGAATCATTGTGCTGCCTTAATAGCATTAATACATTGGAAGCCTGTGTATCTCTTCTTTTTTGTATGCCTCCCTCATCAGCATTCATGATGTCAAACCTGACCGAAATAATTAACCTCTAAAGATCAATTTGTGCGCCATCAGTAGTTGCAAATGAATTAGAAATATGGCGCTTCATTCTTGTAATCTGTGCATGCACAATGTCTTGCACAACATCAAATAATTCACTGTGGCTTTCAACATGTATCAGAGTGTATGTAAGGCTTTGTATTCCAGTGCTATATTGCCGTTTGTAGAAGCACAGTTAGTACATTATGAGACTGTGGCAAACTGGAACATTTTGTGCCAACGCCTAATCAGGGAGTCTGTGATTGTTACATTTGCACTGATGGTTGGATATGTAGTGATTCATTGAGTGCTGTCTGGAGGAGCAGATGTATCTAGTCAGGAATCGCAAGGGTCAGTAGGACAGTGGCAGTCTCAGTAAAGTCTGATGTGAATGTATGAACGAGTTTGGAAGATACAAAGTAGGGCTGCTCTACGGAATCACCAGATGAAAAGTTGTGAGGACCTGAGCCTTTTAAGAAACACACCCTTACTACAGTTGTATGTTTTGTTTGCTACTTGGATTACGTCATGTTGATGTTTCAGTTGTAGTTTATTAAGGGTAACGCTGAGTCTCCTTTGACCTTCAGAAGTCAATGATGTCTTCTAGTTTGTCTCAATGTGCAGGTTGGTAGTGATAGTGACGTTTTCTCGCTCCCCACTTGTTTCATTGCATGCATCGCTGTGCATTTTAGATATGCATTGACTCACTGAGCAAATTGCCTTCCTCAAGACTTCCTCGCCTTCCCTGGTCGGCGTGAGCTGAAAACACCTGCTGGAGGCCACACTTTTGTTTCCATGGCAACTTTTGTTGGAGTCATCTATTTTTCTTGGGAACATTTAATGGAAGTAGTGCTGAAGTGGTGCTGTGAAAAATAGATCTTCGTTTGTGTTTCTCTGCTATCTGCATCTGTGGCCCTAAAGGAAAGCAGCACCGCCGCTGTGAAGGCTCCACGTTCCCCGAAAATTTTGTGAGGGGAGGAAAGAAAAAGACTATCACAGGTTCGATATTAGGTTATTTCCGTGAGTAAGAGGCCGAGCGGTTGCAACTTCCCTATAAGGGGTTTTAGCATTATGCACACAGCGTCCATTAGCAGCCAGCATTGTCATTCTGTTGTGTTTTTTCTTTAGGTGTTCTTGTACTGTTGCGGGGTTCCTGTGGCTAGCCTAAAAAGCACTGAATTCATTTATAATAAAGCCTCAATTGGCAATACAATTCTTTCAAAAGTCTTTAAAATGCTAAGTAGGATTCTATGACTGGTTGTTTCCCCTGAGATGTATCTTTTTTTAAATGATTGTCCAAATGATCCTCTCATTAATGTCACTCAGTTAAGGATAGGAAACCTAGCAACTGTCTGCTAGGTACAGTTACAAAAGGATGTTTATCTTTTACATTCATTGAGTGGCATTACGTCTTTAGAAGTCTTAAATGCATCTTGCTTTAAACTGTAGGAACCCTTTCTTGCCTATTATTTTTGTTTGTGTGAATAACGAACATGATTGTTTCACTGTGAACAAACTTTAGAAATTGGTTCAGAAACAAGCATTCAGGAGTGACGTCTTCAATATGAAATGAGTGAAACAGACAGTTGCACGAGGTCTTAGGATATCGTAGTATACTCGTCCCCATGTGCCATTCTCAAAAGCCCTTTATCCCTTCTCACACAATTCCTCAACAGAGGAAATCCCAGGCTGTGAACCGCGGTCGTGAGGATCACAGCTGCCAAAGATCAGGATATCTTTATATCTGAGGCAGCTCAGTGTAGCTTACTGAAATGTGCCGAGCATATATCCTCTGCAGACGCTTGTAAAGGCCAGTCTGGGCCAGGCTCAGGTTTAATTGGTTCCTTGCGCTCACTCTTGTATGCATGTTCCTTAACTTAGCCATGCTCAGAGTTCATCGGCGTGTCAGACAGTGTGATGCACAGAGGGCGACTTTAGGAGGATGTTTTTGACAAGCAACAAGAGAGCAAACCCTGTGTCGTGTTGGTTAAGCAGCAAAGTTTACATAAGGTCATGTCATATCTGCCGACAGCCCTTTGATGAATCAGTAGTCTGTCCTTGTGTGCCAGATGGTGCATACAATATTTATGGGTGTTTAGAAGCAACATATTTCACATTTAGATGATAAAAATATGGTGAGTTGCCTCTGGATATCCTGGTTTCCTGTCTTGTCTTGAGGAAGTGTGAATCCCTACATGTATTCCACCTTTACCCACAATGAGATTAAGCTAAATCAGAGTTAATATTCTAATGCTTCCATTTTTCTAAATAATCAGTGATTCCATATCAACACTTATCATGACACACATGTCATTAAAGAGTGTCATTTAAATGTGTATCCGATTCAAAACCCTTTCACTGTAGATGTACTATAGCTTTAGCTTTGTAATAATGGGTTAGGGCTCGCCGTATTCTCCAAATGAAATTGATTTTCCCTGCTTTCAAACTGATTTTGAAGAAAGAGCTGAGGGAATTGTATGAATGCTGAGGAGATTTTTCCAATTACATTTTTTGGGGGTTATTGTTAAACCTTGCTGAGATCTGGTGATGAACCATGTGTAGACCAGCGGTTTTTAAATGAAGGATCACATGAAACTGTTGACTACTTGCATGTGGTTGTGTTTTTGTGTGCAGTGAACAAGAATGTCCAAAAAGTTCCAAGAAGCTTGGCTGGACTCTCTGCGCACACTGCAACAATCAAAGCCAAACACAGCGTTTCTTTTTATCCGAAACCTGTGATTTGGGTGTGTAAACGTGCCAAATTCAGTGGTAGCATGCCAGCTAACCATTGCGACGGGAATAACGAATGATTTGTGAATAGATTTTAATTTGTGGGTTGTATCATAAACTCATTTAGAGCCACTTACAAGTAGACAGTGGGTGATGGTTTACCCTTTAGTCCCGGGGTTACGCTAACAATAGTGTGGCTAACGCAATAAGCTGTTTTCTTTGTGTGTTGGTTGTAGAGAAAGTGTTGATAATCTTACCAGGGGCAGATGGTCGAGTTTGGACGCATGCTGTGTCCTTTCATGGCAGCTCTCGGCCCTGATATGGTTCTCCTCTTACTCCACACAGAGCTACTCATGGATTCGGATTACACTTAAGGCCTCGAACACTCAAAACTCCCACGCAAGTGTCTAAAATTTATGGCTAAGGGCAATTAGCCAGGCACAGACGTGGCCTCGTTGATGGTAGTATTTGCCAGCCTCACTTGGTATGTCATTGACCCATATCTCTGAATCCAACCAAGAAACTCTGGCTGTGAAAGTAGATCGGTAACGTGTAAAATGAGTAGGAGCCCTGTTAAAATACTTGTTAGAGCAAGAGGGATATTGGTTTGTTTGACTGGATCTGCCATCTGTTGCATTAGCTGATGAGAGAAGGCCTGTAAAGATTGAGCACTTCAGTAAGAATGAAAGCTGTTATAATTAAAGTAGGTCTACACTTAGATTCTAGTCATTCAATATTATAAAGAATGCCAATATTTATTTAATCAAAGCCAGTAAGGAAAGAAAAATACAATCATTTCCTTCCTAATCATACCAAGTCGTTAATAGATGACACGTCTTTCTGGACAGTTGAGGCGTTTTCCTGGATTCTGGGAAGAAAATAATCTGGAGATTTGTAATATATGGCTCATTTTCAATCTGTATCTGCTGCAAAAATGATGTGGGAATCTTTAATTCAGGCCTGTCAGTAATATGATATTCTGGCATATTTTGGTTGGTGCGGGTTTCTTTTCAGCCTCACATTTTAATTCAGTGACTCACATTCTGCGCCTGCTGGGTTCAAAAGTCAAACTGTGTGAGTCATGGTCGTGCTGCAGAGTTAGTTAAAGCAACAGATTGTTTGCTGGAAAAACTTGCACATATTTAATCTATGATCCCAATGTGCAACAGTGTCTGTGTAGACTTGGGACACAATTCTTTTCAGACTAACTTTGTGACTTCTGTGAGTTGCAGTGACTAAAAACAATGAGTCACTGTTGTAAAGCGAGGGTTACCTGTGCAGGTCTCGAGATTCTTTTTCTCCAGAGAGCACATACTTTGAAGTACAAATACACACACTGAATGTGTGTACTCGCAGTATATTGACACAGTAATGCTCTTGCTGATGCTCTGCAGATCCTACACCATGCTTCTACCGGTGACTCATTTCACTTGAGATGCAGCATTGGGATGTGTAATGGTGTGTGTATGTATATAAATAGCTGCATAAGCTTAACATACTATGACAAATAATATGCTCTGCCTGGTAGGATGTGCCGTGACAAATAAGAGATACGGTTGAAAAATAAGAGCTAAGAAATGCCAGGAAAATAAATTTGAAGGTAGGCAGTGAGAGGATTTGGGGAGATATGTGACAGTGGCAGCCGTATCCTGTTTTAAAATGCTTTGTTTTGGGATATTTGCCAGAACATTTTGCACTCGTTATATGTGCAGGCCTTAATTCCCATTACATGCCTCAGGACTAATACAGAGATGAAGGAAAAATGAATAAGGGGGCACCAATTTATAAATACTCTTCTGATACCCATGTTCTTTTATTGTTATTCTTTTCCTCCTCTGAGCCAGGGAGACAAATACATGTTCATTTAAAGTCACTCTCTGGGAGCACAGGGACGTGATGCTCCGCTTCAAAATAAATCCTGTACACTTGTTGTTCTGAAATATCCTGGGTTTCTGTTCAGTAAATCTAGAAACAAATAGTTAGGCATGTTTTATCACCAACTAAATCAATCCTGCTCATTCTTACTCCGATTACACACCAGTATTCTTATTTATAGATGCATTTCCATGTAAAGAAGTGATATTTATGAACCATAGTTATTGTCCACGAGTTGACAAATCAGATCATGTTTTTCCTAGCTTGTGTGAATATGTTTTTCTGGGAGGAAAAACTACTTCTGTAAGAAGTGTGCAGACAGTGTAAGTAAACACCTGTTTCCTCTCCCTCCCCCAGGAGCACCATCTCCAGCGGGCCATCTCGGCGCAGCAGGTATACGGCGAGAAGCGGGACAACATGGTTATCCCCGTCCCCGAGGCGGAGCGCAACATCACGCACTACGAGTCCCTCTACCCCGGGGAGTTCAAGATGCCAAAGCAGCTTATTCACATACAGCGTGAGTAGAGCAGGATTATTCCTTCAACTGTGTTTGTGGCCTGTGAGCACGTAGTGGTGTAGTTGCAGGATGTGTCTGATTTCACAGGCTGCTGATTGAGAGATTTGTCTTTTTTAAATTCAGCCCCAGTTTTGTAAGATCGCATGCTAAAATGTAATGGGTGTATGTATGTAGGGATGCATGGATTTCTAAGCCCATACTGGTGTTTAAAAACTATTTGGCTAGTGCTGCTTTTTTTGCTATTTTTTTCATCGCCTTATCTGCAAATCAGATGACATGGGGTGCTGAAAAGAATTTGTCAAAATAAAAAATGGGCTAGAATCTGCAAATGCATTTGGGGCATCACGCGTCTATGTGCGGATACGAAAACCCCCCACCATGTTGGGATAATCAAACGCAGCATTGTTGCAGATTTCATATGGGGACAGGACATCTTTATATCTGTCTCGTGTGGTACCGCGGGTTTGTCGTTGTCCCTGGAGGTTTGGAAAGCAGCTGTGATTTCAGAAAATGTTTGCGAAGTGTTGACACGGTTGGAGGAGGGAAGAGTTGCACCCGCAGCACGCTTTATTCTAAATTGAATTTGGCATGTTTGCAGAAGGTGAAATGATAGCTTTGCAACCAAAAGGAAGTGCAGCCTGTATCTGCCATCTATCATTTGTGTAACTGCCTTAAATTCCACACTTCCCTCAGTGATGTAGTATTTTGCAAGTTTGTTTTTGTGGTTGCAACAGTGATTTGTAGAAGTTCCCTCTTCTGGACAGAATCAAACAAAACAGACTGGAAGTCGCATGAAGAAGTGAAACCCAACATATAATTACATCATATTTCTTTGTTTTGCTATCGATTCCAGCCATTACAGGTGTTTGAGCAGCAGCATGTAGCGCTGAGGAGTCCCGTCTGTTATGTAACAGTTTAAATACAGGGTGCTGAAGAGGATCACTGCATACCTTTCACGAAGCCTCAGGTTTTGACACGTTAATGCGATGATTAGAGCATAGTGACAGGGATTTCTCTTTCGCTGTTCACAGTATGTAATGGATAATAACAGACACTGTTCACATTTGACCAGACTTCCATGTTGTCTGGAGGATGTCCAGGCCGTGGCTGTAGATTCTGGCCAGACAAGCGGTAGCCACAGGCAATATTTATGAGAAAATATCTGGTGAAGTTCCCAGCCTGGATTCTGGGGTTTGCCCTGCAGCTTCATTGAGTTGGAGAAGGCACATAAACAAACACAAGCTCAGAGCTTTGTCATGATAAAGAAACGTGACTTGTGTGTATTGCCTGAAATGCACAATGCATAAAAACATGACATGGAAATGTAACACTGTTTTATGAGAAGGATTTTGTATATTTTCTTTGATAGGGCGGCACAATGTGGAAATGTAACTAGTGCAATTATTATAATGACTTGATAAAGTGTCATGAAGTCAGTTTTAACAGAAGCAATGCTGTGTCTACTTTAGGCAGCCGTGCTCCTGGTGATGCCTTTAAATGAGTGTCTGTCTCCAGTAACCATGTCTTCTCCGTCCCACAGCTTTCAGTTTGGATGCGGAGCAGCCAGACTACGACCTGGATTCAGAGGACGAGACGTTTGTGAATAAGCTGAAGAAGAAAATGGAAATCACAGCACTGCAGTTTGAGGAAATGATAGACCGCCTGGAGAAAGGCAGCGGACAGCAGGTATTTATCAGTCTGTGTGGGAAGAATACACTCGTTTGCATGTTGTTCACGTAAATGCATCTCTGGCTTTACTTACAGACTGAAATACTGTTTGTCATCCTGTAATTTAGTCATTCCAAAGGTGGATCGTAGCCTTGGTTTTTGGTTTCATAAATAGTTTGGTTTCTAATACTTTTTTTCACTCCAAGGTATTGCATTCTCTGACTACTCAAAATCATACACCTGTCAAACTTAGAAGTGTAAGTTTATGGCTGATGCCCGAAGGCAACAAGACTTGCTTAAAAGCTTTGTTTTGTAGTGTTGTGGCTGTTAAATTAACTCCAACCTGCTTTAAACATCTGGTTTCTCTCTGTGGTGTTTGGTAATTCTTTATTCTCCATGCATCCCAAGAGTAGTTGTTACATTTTCATTCCTCTGACTCGGTCTCTCCCCTGTTGCCCCGCAGCTCGTCAGTCTCCAGGAGGCCAAACTGCTGCTGAAGGAGGACGATGAGCTGATCAAGGAGGTGTTCGACTACTGGAGCCGCAAGAGGAAAACCTGCAAGGGGGGATCCCTCATCCCCACCGTCAAGCAGGAGAAGAGGGACGGCTCGAGCACCAGCGACCCCTATGTGGCCTTCCGCCGACGGACGGAGAAGATGCAGACCAGGAAGGTAGGAATCCGTAGGGTACCAGTTGTACCTGTAGCCTCAAAATTGGGTCTTGTCTTTGTCCTGAGACGTCTCCTTTCTGAAATCTCCCCGTTCTGTTTTCAGAATCGCAAGAATGACGAGGCATCATATGAGAAAATGCTGAAGCTGCGCAGGGACCTGAGCCGAGCGGTCACCATCCTGGAGATGATCAAGAGGAGGGAGAAGAGCAAGAGGGAACTGCTGCACCTCACACTGGAGATTGTGGAGAAGAGGTAAGAAAGCAAGAGTTGTTTGATTGAGTTGTCTGCAAGAAGCTGATATTGGGAGTTCTTTTCACTTCCATGTATGATGCATGAGTGTGATAAAGGCATGCTTCACTTCTTTGATTGGACAGAGGTTCATAAAAGATACATTATTATATAAGGTCCTGTCATGCAGCTGTCCTTTCATTCTTTGGCAGTGTCTTCCGATGAAGTTTAAATTGTTTCTCTCCTGATGAGACCTGTGGTGGTTTGGATGACCCGTGTGGTTAACCTTCATGTTAGTTGACGCTTTTGTTTACCCGTTAAGCTGAAATCCCAAGTAGAGGTCATTAGGAAATGTGTCCGCCAAGATTGATGCTGTAAAGAAGCCAACAGCCGTTTTCCTGTATCGTCAGGCTTCGCTGCGTGTGTTAATTGGGGGCACAGTTATGTACACAGTTTTGCACGCATTATCAATTTAAAGCTCATGTTATTTATTCAGCAGTGTCAGGAGCAGATTAGCTTATTGACTTCTCTTTGTGGATCTTTTTTCGGAAGTACGCTAGACTGTATGTTAGTATTATTTTGTGTTTCCATTCATTCTTTTCTTACCCAAGCTCCACTTTGAGTTGTTGTTTGTTTCCCCTGTGGAGCATTTGTGATCCATCTTAACATGACATGCGAACGGAATGAATTTGCTCTGAGAGTAGCTGTCAGTGTGAGCTTAAATTGGACCCTTCTCCTTGAAGTGTTTTTGATTTGTAGTGACATTTCAATTTCCTCTTGTTATCACGGGCTGGTTTCTGCCTGTGCATCACTGCCAGCGTTCACTCCCAGATTGGACCACTCCACTCTCAATAGATCGCTTCCCCGGCCCACTTCATGATATTATGCCAGCATAGAGAGTGACCCAGGTGTCCTGCAGAGTGTGTAGTCTGACAGGGAGTAGTGGTTTCAGGCTACTCCTGTGCACTGAAGTTAAGGTGGTTTTTTTTTGTGCTGGTCATTGCTATAGTATGTGTCCCTTTTACTACAGGGACTTGATACTCTGGATTCATAAATGAAGTGCTCAAGTTAAACAATAAGCTAATCCCTAAATCTGTCCTGCAGTTTGATTTGTAAACATCAGCTACAAACTCCTCTACCTTTTCTGTCTTTTCTTCAGGAATGTAATGCCAGACTTTGGCAGTGAAGTGATGGCGGAGGCTCTTGCACAGCGAGCTCTGGTGAAGCCCGTCTACACCATCCCCATCATTCCCCCGTCCAACAGCAACCAGTACAGACACCAGGACCACTTGGACATGAAGGACTACAAGAAGGTAAAACGATCAACATCCACAACACAAAGAGATGGATCAAAAACCTATCGTTTCCTCCTCGATTAGTGAGAAAGTGTTCACTAATAAAGTGGCAACTATGTATGAATTATTTAATATTATCACCACACTGCGTCCGAAACTGAATTTGTAATACCGTTAACAGAACCATTTTCCATGCAAGTATTCTCCCAGGAATGCGTCTTTGTCAGAAAATCCCCTTGAAGTGGTTTGACTTTTATGATGAAAAAAGAATGCACATTTATGGACAATGGATATTTAAGGAGAATAAGTAATAGTGTGGTTGTTTTTAAAGACTCTTGAGGGTAGACAAAAAGACTGCCTCTTTCACACATCATCCAAAGAGCTGTATGTGTGAATGCAAATGTCCAGCATTAAACAGAGTTTAGCCTCCCAGCTAACTAGTTCAAAGTCAGCAGTAGGTCTGATATTTGCATTCACACGTAAAGCTCTTTGGATTATGTCTAAAAAAATGAAGGGTTAAGAGCCACTTGTTGTTCCAAGGGCTCATTTTAAAACAATAAGTATTTATCTTTGTCAGACAAATTAAGAAACATGTCCTGACCCTCTTCTCTGGACATTGTTCAGAGGTCATGCGGGAACACTACTGAGTGCATCGAGGCTGCATGGTACATGTTTTAATAAGCTGACTCCTTCAAATCATTGAATGCAAAGCCAAGCTGCCATGTCTCTGCAGAGTAGCTCTTCATTAGACAGCAGTATGGTGAACTCTGACTCACCTCTTGTCATTAATGACTTCATTAGCTCCAGTGTCCAACAACCCCCTCCCCTCCTCCTATTTCCCCTTTTCCTCAAGCTGGTTGACTTCTCCCTATTGTTTACCCCCCCCCCCCCCTCACTCCCTCCCTATTGCGTTAAACCTCACATCTTGTGTTGATTTCATGCAGAGTCCCTGCCTCTCTGTTTGCTTTGTCTAAGGCCTGAATGGGATCTGACTTATCCTAGTAGAGTTGGAGCCTGTTCAGTCAGGGAGGGGTCGTCCCAATGGGGAAGTCGGGGTGAACGGTGGCACGGGTGGATTGGGGAAGTGGGGGGCCGCCATCTGGCTTGGCAGCGGCATCTGGCACATGCTGCCATCTGCATATCAATGCCTCTTTTACTCGTGGTTGACGCTACACACACTAGCCTGCCACCGACAGTATGCATTGCATCTTGAAATGCCTTTCTGATTACGCACTGTGCAGTTATAACATTATCACACCGCCCCCCCCCCTCCCCACAGCCGGAGAAGACAGAGGCAGTAAGAACCAAGAGGAAATACGAAAAGAAACCCAAGATCCCGCCTCTGTCAGCGCCTCAACATTCAGGACCCTCCGTGTTCAATCCCAAGGACCTCAACCAGTACGATTTCCCCAGCTCAGACGAAGAACCCTTCTCACAGGTAATTTCCTCATGGGGAAATAAACAATTTTAGAATCAAATCTATATTTTTTTAGATAAATAGAAGTTAAAGTAACATACTGCAATAGAAAAAATCTATATTTTGCAGAAGCACCAAAGGTAAACCCTTCAATGTGACACCCATATTGGTATCAAGGAAATAAGATATAAAAAATATTGGGATATTTGATTTCTCATGATCCCACATCCTTAAATCAACTGGTATTTGTTTACTTAATATTTCAATCAACATTATAAGCAACAATCTTATGAATTTTTCATCAAATCTTACAGTAATGCTTTGGCAGTGAAACGCTCACCTGTGTCTATAAATGTGTGGTTTCAATTCCTAAAATCTTTATTAACGTACGTTTTTAATTTATTGTGTAGATCCATTCAGGTTCCTCGGAGGCAGAGGAGGAGAATGACCCAGATGGCTGCTATGCGTTCAGGAGGAAGGCTGGCTGTCAGTACTACGCTGTGAGTGCCCTCCTGTGACTCCTGTTTCTATTTTTAGGGCCAACAACAGTAGCAGGCTGGCCAGACTGGCTGCTAGTCTTCCTCACTCTGCTGGACCAAACAATGCAATAACAAACACGCTCTGTTTGCTTGCCAGTATTTATTTCTGTTGTGCTCTATATTTTAATATGTGACGTCTCGCAGTGTTTACATATATTACATTTAGCTGGCCGTTTCATCCAAAGCGTCTTAGAAGAAGTGCAGTGCTTACATAACCTATTTTCATTACCTATTGAATGGACTTTTGAGATGTTTTCAATCAATTCTGTTTCTAATTTTGCTCTCCTCCTTCCTCCAGTCTCGTCCGGACCAGAGTGGCAGCTGGCCCTGGGTGAGCCAGTCTGAAGGTGGCCTCGGAGACCCCCGCTTCCGCTACTGTCTGACTTCGCTGAACGTGCCGCGGCGATGCATAGGTTTGGCTCGGCGCCGGGTGGGCAGAGGAGGCCGGTGAGTTCAGTCACGCTGTTTGGTTTCCGCATAATGCCGAGGTTTGATCAGGGATGCTTGGTTACCTCCGAAGGTACACACTCGAAATGGAAGTGGATTGCTTCCAAGTAAATTTAAATAAATCTGAAGAAATATGCATAACTTGTAATCCAGCATTGCTTCTGTCATTTCTGATGTGTAGCCTAGGGCTGCACAATTAATTGGAATTTTATCAAATTTGCATTGTTGAATGGTGCAATATCCAAGTGGAAGTATTTATTTGCAGTATAATGAGTATAATATTTGCAGTGATATCCCGGCCTGTACTCTGCATTTACATCAGTGATTCAAACTTGAAAACTGCTATTAAGTGAAGTCTGAGAAAATGTTTAAAATTCTAATTGAAGAGTCTGTAGGAATGCTGCCAGTGCCAATAATGAGCTGGGGGGGGGAATGGAGCAAAGTGTTGGCAGTAGCTGCTGGGTTTGTTTACCATGCCGGCTCTTTGGCAGGTTACCAGGCTTCATTCGGTGGGCTCATTTTATTATGAATATCAAGCCGGCTGTTAAAACGATAAACGTGAGAGTCCCTTTTTGGGGATTCACCCGCCGCTGTGGCCTGTCGACAAATCAGGAATCTAAGCGTCGGGTTCAAACTGCAGCATGTCCTGCAGCTCTCTCCTATCTCCTGAGTAATTACACACACGATTGAATTAAACACTGACTGGAGGAGTTGGCCAGGCGATGTGTCTGTTACAAGACTCGCATGAGATTAGCATGTTCCGTTTCTGCCTTATCTCCTTCCCCTGAAGAGGAATGAAGAAGTGTCTTGTGCAAATGCCTTACCGTGTTATGTAATAGACTCATCGTACAATAAAGGTATACGTTTGATTAGTAAAAGTGAAAAGCTGCACTTTCCTTTAATGCTAATAAATGAGTGTATTAGGAAATAAAGGGGGTCTTGAAGTGTAAATAATAGTGTTTATCTATTTTAGTTTTCGTAACAGACCGCAAGCATTATTACATTGTTTTTTTTACCCCACTAGCGTGAATGCTCTACAAAAGCAATGCTGGAGTTTCATTATTATACCCCTGCGTCTGTTAACCTTCCTGTGTTTATGCAGTACCCAGCTGTATTCAGTACTGACCCAGAGCACATTGTAATTACAGGAACAGCTTGCAAGGAATGTCCACTCGTGTGCAATACCTCAGTCAAAATAACCAGAGCATGTTGATGTTGTAATGAACTGTTAATGACTGCGGCATGATCCCTCTTGAACAGCTCTCTGATGTGGACCTTTTGCTTCTGTTTCAGGGTCTTGTTGGACCGAGCGCACACAGAACTAGACGGCATCTGTCAGAGTTTGGACTCTGACCCGGAGCCCGAGCCGCTCTCCTCTCCACTTCCACGTACTCCGCTCCGAAACTCCAACGCCAGTACCTCAGAAACCAATACCTCGCGCCCCCCCAGCTCCTCCCACCCCCCCTCCTCTTCATCGCCAGCCCCTATGGACCTCAGCCAGATTCTTTTGAACATTAAGTCCAGCCGCTGGAGGCACTTCAGACCACGGACACTATCCCATCACCCCTCGGGTGGAGGAGACTTGTCACGCAGAGGATTTAGGGATTTTAGCCGCACAGTGTCAGGACTAACCCGGACTCTGTCAGGAGGAACCAACCCCAGGGCTCGCACCGGACCACCCCCCACCCCCATCAACGGTGAGTCACATGTTTCCTTTGCACTCTTCTGGCATTATACATCTTAAACGTTGTTGAACATTTCATTTATTGAGTGAAATACAGCCTTCGTGTTGTGAGTATTTTGTTGTTTCTATAACGTTGAAAGTAAAAGTGTCTTGGCATCAGAATGAGCCCATTCAAGGTAGTTTTGATAAGCTGAAATTCCTCGTGCACTGTTATTAAAGTAGTTGTATTCAGTCTGAGAATCTATCCGTGTGATTAAGCTCTTTTTACAACTGCTGTTATCAAAGGTCAGCCATCTGTTGAAGCTCTTTCTCCTAATGTGTGTGATCCAACACACTTTAGGCAATTTAGTGTGACTTGCTTTTTTGTTTATTTATTGCATGAAAGTTTAGGCTTTTTCGTGTCTAAATCTGCTGCCAGGTTATCTTTCAGGGTGTGATCTTAATTTCTACCATTGCATTTTGATGTTGTGCACTGTCATCATTCTTTTGTCACCATTTATGAGCTAACATCACTCTAAAGGCTCACAGCTTCTCTTATGTTGCACACTTAGTCAAAGATAGATTACTCTGCGGTAAATCAGACGGTTTCTGCTTTCAACCCCCGCTCCATATCATCAGACATTAGTTCCTGCTCCCATGTCGTAGTGGAGTCAATTAGAACAGTTATTTTATGGATTGATTGAGAGGTGTAGGTCACTGGGTGAATATTTCAGACAGGATCAATAAGTCTTGATTTCAGTGTAGTTGGTAGAGTTGGATCGATCCAGATGTGCCGGTTCGGTGTACACGCTTAAACAGGTCACACTGTTGCATGTCATGGCACTCAAGCCAACTTGAATTGCATTAATATAAGCAATAGGAAACTGTGGCTTTAAACTAGTGTCATGCCGCCATCTTGGATCATCATAATTACATATAGGCTAAATTTCAAACCCTTTCCCTGGTACGTTTGTGTGTCTTGAGATATTCTGCTCGATCACTGCTTGATAATGAACTTTGTTGTACACCTCTTCACATTAGTTCTATTCTACACTGCAGCCTGCAAAAGAAGGGACCTTTATTTTGGGTTTTCTTGTTGATTAATGCCTGTATTTATATACACAATCAATAGTGCTGCATTGAGGGTTATTCCAGTCATTAAAGTGGGTTGAGTTTGAAGACATTGATTGTTTGTTGAGGTTTAAGCCCGCAGCATGGAGGTATGAGTGGGCGTTGCTTTCTTTTTCATTCATCTCAGGATTAAGCTCACTGATTTGGGAATGTATTCTCCCTTTCCTCCCTTAATAGCAGTAGGTGTTATTCTCTGAAGAGTTCTGTGGCATGGGGTTTTGTTCAGTGCTTTTTTTTTGTTTTGTCAACAATAGCTGTTGATGATAAAATGAATGCTGTGCTATTTCTGTTCCAGGATTCTGAAATGTAAAAATGTGTTTTGATTTTACGTATTTGTAAAATACTATCTTTGTCCAAACATCATTTTACTTGATTGGTTATGTTTTTATTTTTCGTGACACATCAAATATGTTTTATAGCAACCCACAGATAACACAGCAGATAGAAGAACCTGTAGCGTCTAGCATTACGCAAATTCAGAACAAGCGGTACAGTCTGGCCTCAGGAGGAGAAGCTGTTTGTGTGTGATAAGCCTCAAAGTGGACTTTCAAGCTTGTGATCTTTTTGTTTAACTTGAACCCTGGAGCATCCCACCTACACCACCAGACACTTGTGTTGTTGTGTTCTTTCTGTGAAAGCATTCCTTCATTACGTACATTTGTCAGGTTCTCCCTATCTGTTATATCTGCTGTCTGTGTGCCTCCTGCTCTGGATGAATCTCTGCTAAATGTGAAGTAAACTGAAAGACCCACTGGGTAAGAAATGTCAAAATTGTGGTTGTGACCGGTGTATTTTGTCCCTCCTGTTCAGTGTTCACGGCGGAGCAGTACCAGCAGCACCAGGAACAGCTGGCCCTCATGCAGAAACAGCAGCTGGAGCAGAGCCAACAGCAGCAGCAAGCCAACAACCCTGCAATCCCGACACACAACACACAGGTCAGTGAGGGCATACACACACCTGGGAGCACAAGAGCGCGCCTCTGCATGCCCTAAGTTGAACTTTTCAAACACTCAAATTCAGATCAATATCAGCTGAGGGTTTATCTTAGACAGCTGTTTGCCATTGTGTGCACTTCTTACATGCTTTTACAGCCCACTGCCAGGGTTCTTTATGGGTTGTTTGAATGAGTTAGACTCCCACAGAGGTTATTTTCTGCAATATTCTGAAATCAAACGGAAAAATCCCATTTGCTTTTGGCGGCCTACGTCATCACCACAGCACTCTATATGGAAATATTTTCCAGGTGTAGGTCAGATCAGCCATCCAAAGGAAAAGGGACACATCCTCATTCCCATGAGCATTGTCAATACCATTGGCTTACTTCCTGTCTGGCAGCAGAAGTGCTGACTCCGCTGTTTTCCTACAGTTGAACAGAGGGGTAAACTTTGGCACACACTCACATGTTCTCTCTCTGGTCTCCAGGCTCTCACGTCCAAAACGTTAGACCAGGCTAGCGCCCAGTTTGCTGCGTCGGCGCTCATCACCACGGACCAGCTGCTCACCTTCAAGTCCAAAGAGGAGCTGGTGCTGGCGGGCGGGGTCAACGGGGTCATGGCAGGGGCAGGTAGGAGTCTGATTTAACCTGTTCTTAGTCCAGTCGAACAAAGATGTTATAGAAACATGCGGATCATTAATTTATATTCCATATTTTCTCTCTGTTTCAGGTGTTTTCAAAGGCTTACATCTCTCCGGACCCCCCTCCGCCCTCCTCCAGACCAACCAGTCTCCCCGCACACCCCCCTCCATGGCCCCCGCTTTCCTGCAGCCCTCCTCCAACTCGGCGTCCCCTGCCAACGCCGTCCCCACCTCCCTCACCTCCACGTCCACCCCAGGCGCCCACGCAGCAGCAGCACTGGGGATTCTGGGATGCGGCGCCGCTAACGCCACCCCCGCCACCACTCAGGTCCTCATCGGGAACAACATCTGTCTGACCGGACGCCACATTCCCCGGACCCTCGGCC
This sequence comes from Eleginops maclovinus, assembly GCF_036324505.1. NCBI lineage: Eukaryota > Metazoa > Chordata > Actinopteri > Perciformes > Eleginopidae > Eleginops > Eleginops maclovinus. Next base: position 4,380,253 of record NC_086369.1, read on the forward strand.
CCGTGCCATCCTCTGCCTTAAAGCTGTCGGCCTCCACCAACCTGACCATGCCCAAAGTCTCCGGGGCGGCGGCCATGGAGCTGGGCTCGAGGTGAGGTGAAGTCAGGTAGCATTTCTTTCAGTTTAACAATAATTGGTATAAAATATCTTTCATGGGTCTTTAAAATACTTGGGAGATGTGGGGGAAAATATATGAATTTATTAAACTACATTTTTAAATCACTTGACGAAGCGTTAAAGTCTTGAATCTGACGGCCTTTAAGCCCAGTGTATCACTGCTAATAAATGACAGAAGCAGAGATATTTGTTCCGCATTAGTCCATACTGATGCAGAACAAACAGACGTTTGGCCACAGGCGCTAATAATCTAACAGCAGAACCAAAGCTGCAGACTGGAAGCCGCCACACTAAGTGGGCGCTCAGACGATTGTTCCAGAAACACAGCCATCCATATATAATAAATAAAAAGCAGGAATGTATTAAATATGCAAACGAAGATAACTTTATTGTAAGTTTGTCACTCTTGTAGCAGTGTTGGATTACTTGTGTAATGTTTGTTTCTGGATAAGTGAGTTAAGCCTCTGCATCAGCATGCAATCCCTGGTTTCAGTGACCGCAGTCTGCCAAGGAAAAATGTGTATCCACACAAATCCGTCTGAAATAAGGAAATCATTTTCCTTTAGAGATCACTGACTGAGATCTAGGACAGTTAAAGATACCCTGTTGGTAAAGTTACTCAGGGGATGAAACAGAAAGCATTAAACTCTGCTTACTTCTCTAAATGAATATCTTATTCATGCTATTACACCATTTAATATTGTAATAACACATGTTGTGTATATATATTAACATCATTTTAAACCTTTTTATTGGACATTGACTTTAATTTCTTATGTTTCTGTACATATCTTTAATTTCTACTTTTTTAACCTTTATTTAAATAGATATATATTTTGTAATGATCTTTTATTAAACATTTTACTTTAACTTATGTTTGTATAATTATCTTAGTTTTATTAAATATATTTTGAATGACTGAAATGTTTTAAAAGAACATCAGCGTTAACCTGGCTCTTCCTCCTCCTCAGGGATAATCACGACGAAGAGAAGCCAGCACTGAACAGTATAGCAGACAACACAGTGGCCATGGAGGTGACGTAGTAGCGGGGGGGCGGAGGGTCCCCTCTTTAGGTGCTGTGCATCGTAGCATCGGGAATGCAAAGGGACAGCAGGACTCTGATGCAGACTGACAGAATGATTCTCATCTCTCATACTTTTTAAACTTTTGTTTTTTGTTAAAAGTAAAAAGATCAACTTGTAAATTATGAGTATGGCAAAATTAGTATCTGTACAGTAACTACATATTTGTAATATCCCCCTTGTATATATTACTTGAATACAGAACTGTCCATTTGTGATGTTTTGCACTTGGGAAAAAAAGAAAGCCAAGTAACCTGTGGCAGTGAGAGGAGTGTATAGAGTCTATCACATCATGTGCATGGTGCGGAGCCTGCTGTTTTATCTATTTATTGTGCTGTGTTTACAGTTTCTTTGTTTTGCTTTGTTTCTGTTTTTTATTTGTACACTGTACCTTTGTTGGTTCCTGTGCTGTAGTAAATGTTAGGTAGCTACGGACTCCTGGGTATTTTTGTATATTGTGAACACAAAGCAGGTTCCCCCCACCCCCACCTCCACATTTATTTCGGGTCCCTGTGCTTCTCTCTGTGGATCATGTGAAAATAAATGGTGACATACATACGGACAGGAGTCCAGGAGAAAGAGGAGGAAGAGGAGGAGGAAGATAGGGCGCCCCTCTTCCTGGAGCTTCCATTAACATCGTCCCAAACACAAGTAACAAAACAGGGATGAAGTCTCTTCCCAGAAGCCTCTGCTGCTTCTGATTAAAGCACTATTTTTTGTGATGTTTTCGTTCATGGTTTTGATAAATATTAATGCTGCTTTTGTATTTTTGTTTTTTAAAGGGGTTGTTCTTCAATTTCATGCAACCTTTTATATTTGTTTTATCCCACAGACATTTTTTTGTAAAACAAAAATCCAGTTATTTTTGTATATTTTTTTTCTTGTGGTAAACTTGATTGTAAGCTTTTCGTTAATTGAAAGACTTCATTCTTTTGTTCATTTGTTACTTGTTCATGCATAGGTGATAAGGGAGGTGAATGGGCAGTAATCGCTGTACGTGTTTCATCATTCCAGTTTTTAATAACAAAAAATGCTAATGAGGGGGCGGAGGGGGGGGGACGGCAGTTTCCTCCTCTCTTCTCCTTTTTTCTTTATTTTCTTTGAAAAAATAATCTCCAGACGGCTGCAAGGCCAAAAACCACAAGTATTGGGTGCCTTCCTTTGGGGAATTTAATGTAGTCTCTTCTGTGAAGAGTTAGGCACAAAGGCAGCATTACTTAGTAGTGCTTCTCGTCTTTGTCACAATCTGAATGCCCAGTCCAATGGCAGGATTTATCCTTGAGGTTTACTTGTCCCACCTGGAGGCTGAAAAACAAAAAAAAATGTGACAGAATTCTCACTAAAATAAGACAATAAAGCCCAGGGCATTAAATGTGAAGCGCTTGGACTCTGTGTCATTTGTGTGTGTGTGTGTTTGTTTGTCTTCACTAGGATCTAATAATACATGTACACTACAGAACCCATTCCTGAGGTTTCTCCAATTAAACCAATGCAATTCGGTTTGTGGAGCTCACAGCATTTGAGAAAGAAGAAAATGTAATAAAAATAAATCTGACATTTTTATGAAATACTGAATTGTATAATATTTCTGATACATGAGAAAATACTTGCCTCCTTGCTACGAATAGGAAGCTAGTGCCAGCTGTTGGTTAGCTTAGCTTAGCATAAAGTCTACGGAGGAAATTGCTAGCTGGCTATTGCTAGCCTGTCCAACTTGCCTTGTTTTTTTTATGTGTTAATGATACCCTTTATTCAAACCAAAATAAGCTCATATATGCAGGTTTTAAACATGAAAAAGACAGTTGAAGATATGGAACAGACCCTTTGCCAGTATGTTTTTCATTGCAGAAGGCATCGTGCCGGAAAGGGGATTAAAATGATATATATTTGCATCAGTCGATAAATGTCTACTGTAACGTCTTCCATTAGGGACAATAAAGGGGGGGGGCTTCACTGACCTTTGTGGCAGCACTGGTCCTACTGTACACCTCCCTCATTTTACACTTTTTTTCTGGCATCAGTTTCTCAGGAAAAGGAATCAACAGTCACTAATTCCCTGCAGCAGATATCACTTTCCCATCTCGAGCCAACTCACTCCAATCTTTTCCAATATGTCCGTGCTGGAGCGCTGCCAGCTGCAGATCATTTATGTTACAGAGGAGAAATCAGTCAGCAGTGAGACAACTGGCCCTTCAAACTATCTTGGGGGGGGGGGGGACTCTGCCTTCTCATTACTACAGAGAGAGGTTTTGGTGGAAAAAACAACTTTTTCTCATCAGCTTTTCTGGGTGTTAACAGAAGCTATGTGGCGGAAATAAATCACTGATGTCCTCTGGAGAAGATAGCTGCAACTATAACTTATATCTTGGTGTTTTTCCATTAAATCCATTCCCATTTTTATCCTGGAATGACTTATGTGCCTGAAAGGGTCTGCATCTTCTTGCAGCTGTTATTTAGTCTGTAAAGTAGACTTAAGCAAATGTTTGGGGGTCCAGGAATGTCAATGTTTTTGAATGTGTTGTAAAATCAGTAGCAGAATTCACAATATTTGTCATACTTTAGGGATATCACTTATTTCTTAAAGCTTAAATACCGGAATTCCCAACCCAAGTCACTAAGGACTTACTCTTCTCAGGCAGTTCTTTCTCTTCCTTATTTGGATTCACATTGTATTTATATTACTGCTTGTCAAAACGTCTTATTTGAGACAGAAGGTAAAGCAGAGATTATACAAAATCATATTCAAGCAAAGGAAGGGGAAATATATCCCTCACTTTTCCATGCTTCTGCAAATTCATTCTCCTGAAGCCGCATGGAGAAAGAAATATGTGTCTTCAGGCAGGAGAGTTTATTAAAACTTGCAAGTTTACTTCCAGAAAAACAACTATTTTGGCTTATGCAAACAGTTTCCTCTGCGTCCATGACGCGTTTCAGGGCAGACAGATATCTGAAGGAGCTGCAGTGCCAGAAAAAAGTTGCAGCTGTTGGCCACCTCTGGATCAGATGTCGAGATCAAGGCTGTGATTGGTCGAGCTGTTAACGGGGCTCAGTGTGTCCTGCGGTGTCAGACAGCAGGTGTGAGGCCGGAGGCGGTAGTGCAGGCGGTGGTGACAAACACCACGGTTCTGTGAAAACGGACTCCACTCTCCAAGTAATCACGCAATGACGTGCACTGAATAAAGTTAGATCAGGGGTTGCTTTGATGAATTAGATTTCTGTTCTTTGAGGCTGTGGAAACACTGGAGTCAGTCGGTTGTGGCCACGCTTCTCTCTGCAGAGGAAGTGAGTCAAACATTGTGGACGGTGAGGTGAGAAGCAGAAAATGCAAAGCGTCTAACAGCAGTTCTGAGAAACCCAAAGGTGTAGAGCTGCTCTAACCACAGTGAGGGAAGGTATTCACCCTGAATGCAGTGACCTCAGAGATGTTTCAAATGACTGTAGCACATCGTGAAAAGCCTTAAAGCCTTAAAAACAGTAATAAAAACTATTAATTGTATGGCACTTTTTGGAACAAGGGATTATCATTCAAATAAAAGCAAAGATCCAACAGTGAAAAGGTAATACAGGAGCAAAACAGGTACAAAAATAAGATTTAAAAATGTGTAGGTGACCATAATGGAAAAAAGATCTTACTCCTCACTTGTTTTAACAACACCGTAAATCTTTCCTAATTGAGTGTCTCTTAATTTAAAGGCAATAGAGTGCCGCAGGAACGAGTCCTAAGACCCGGAAGTGAGTTAGCATTTTACAACTTCCGGTTCCCTCGTCTCAGGGTCAATGCGATTTCTCCATAGGATTTTGGAAAATAGCTCGAAATAAGAGACGGATCACGTTTTGTTCTACGACATTAAAGACATCAGCAGTGTTTTAAAGTCAAATTACAATGTTAACCCTTTCACATAGTGTTTTCAGTTCATGAAAGTTAATTTGAACATTTTGGATGCCTCAAATGTCTCTGTTTTACACTCGTGACACGTCCAGCAAAACTCTAAACATTGGTCTCCACTTTGTTGCCCTATTGTGTCAAGTTCTTTTTCACATTGACACGTGGAAAAACCCTTCAGTTTATTCATTCATACATTTTGAAAACGACCAATGGGAAACATTTGATTGGACTACTATGGAGGCAAACAATGGAAGGAAAGTACAAAGCGGTGAACACTAGAGGAAGAGGAGGAAAAGGTGAGGTTCTTTACTTTAAATCAGTGATTCAGAGGGGCCTGCTGCACTGTTGTGAAACATTTATTATCACATTGGCTCACCTCTGTCACTCTTTCAAAGCAACATATCAAACAAGTGCATGCTCAGGCTTGCTTATAGTAGTATATCTTCTGAAGCAAAGTGTTGTTAGCAGCTGGATGCTTAATGTGTTTGTCTGCTGTCTGGTGCAGGTTGCATGGAAAGCTTTGGCAGGGCATGTTTTGCCAAAATCGGATGCAGTCACATGATGTTCTTGCCCTCTGGCTGTCTAACCGGTTGGTCTCTGCAGCTCCTGCAGGCAAACTGAACTATTTCAGAAATAGAGAAGATTTTTTAATGTCTGTAAATGTTTTCCTTAGTTATGTTGCCTAATGGTGTTCAGCCTACAGCGAGGCCTTGTTACACATACCTGCTCTTCCAACTGATGTTTGAAAATGTGTGCACAGGCCAGCAATGTTGGGACTTTTTGTTACTTATTTCCTGGATTTGTTTGAAAGAAAACATTCCGTATTAAGGGGAAAGCGCTTGTTATTTTCCTTCCTGTAGTCTGTTAGCTCAGCTATCCAGACTCAGAGAGCAGACTGGGCTCTGGTTTCAGACAGAGGGTGAAAAGAGGTGCTGCAGCACAGGCAGTATGAGATAAATAAAGAGCTTTTTGAACATTAAAGCATGGAAGCATGTCCCACTAGGCTCAAGGAACAACATACAATGATAAAACCTGGAAATGAGAATAATAGACCCCCTTAAATTCCCTATTTATTTGTTTTGAAGGCAGTGGCTGTAAGGGAATTGATAGGATTTTATTGTATGTGCATCTTCCTTCATTCTTTCATTCAATTTCATTGTTAATACTGCAGTGTCTGTAGGTTTAGGGTTTCTGTTTCTGTAGATGATTTTGAAGTGCATTTGTTAAATTTAAAAATCAATTTCTCCTAAAAGAATATTGATCTCCTCACCTCACTCTGACATGTTTACCAAAATGTTGAGTTTGCTGCTTCTAAATGAGTTTTCCATCACTGCTGTTTCTTGGTTGCTCTGAGGAACACATGCTTGATTAACTGTGGTGTGTTCAAACAGATTGAGGATTTAGGAGACTTATCGCAGTGCTCTGCTTCAATCGGAGACGGCAGCAAAGGTTCCACAATGCCTGCACCATACAATCAGGTGTTATCAGGATTGCTTCTGGTATGACACAGAGAGGCAGTAGGTAAATAACACCTCTCCACTGGTTTCAGTGTTTGAGTCGAGCTTAATGTTTCTCTACGAGCTCTCTCTTTGATGACGCATAAATATTCTGACATGATAACGGAGACACTTGCAGAAAGCAGGTGTTTTGTTGAAGTGACTGTGGGGAATGTTAATGAGAGACGGCCTCTTGTGTCCTCCCCCCTTAAACATCCTGGACTCTAGCTGTGTGTGTTCTTCCTTTGATTATTAAGTTGACCTTTATTGATCTGGTCAGGGATCTATCGATAAAAGGGGGACGCTGAGAGAAGTATTTTTCATAATGCAGATATTTCAACATCCTTTATACTAACACATTTTGAATGGCAATGCAGAGTCCAAAGTTTTGATGTTATACAACTGACATATTTACTGGTGCAATGGAATCCTGTGTGTATTAAATAATAGTGCAATTAAAGGACAATTTGCATATAATAAATATCATATAGTTCCCCGTCAAAATGACCAAAAACACATTTTGGCATGGACAATATGGGGTATGTAAACAATTACAATGTTTTTGACCAAACGGCTCAATATGGATGGTGTCTGTTTGACTATTGGTTGAATATTTACACAGTGATATTTTGATAATGATCATCACTAATGTCGATTTAGTAAGTAATTGGCTAACGACAGCACAAGACAGCCTTTAAAATCAGTAAAAGACAATACTTTTGCCAAATTTAGATATCCTAAATCAAAAGGCACTATCTGCTCTGCACTGTAAAGCTGTACTGTAAAGTCAGAATCCAGTTTCTTTCAATACCACCGCTCTACCAGAGGGAATGAGTCCTGAAACATGGAAATGAGTTCTGAATCCCTCGTCTTTAAGAAAATGTATAATCGGGTTTTGGGTTGGACGCCTGAAATACAGTCCATTGTTAACACAAGCTAAACATAACATTTCCAATCCTGAACCACTGAGGCCACATCAGTGTGTGATGAGGATGGTGTGGCATTATCGATCCCATGGCAGACCCCTCCTTCTCCGCCTCCACCCACTCCTCACTGAGAGTTTTCTACCCACAGTGAACCCCCACTCCTCTTCAACACACTCTCAGTGTTTTCAGAAAAGACAATGTGTGTGCTGTCAGACAGGAAGTGAGGTGACCTTTCAATCATTCCTCTGGGACGGAGAGGGCGGAGCGTCACTCTGACAGGAGATTGGAAAAACGTCTGCATGGATTTTGTTGCTAGGCAGCAAGGCTTTGCAATGACAGCGTGTCAACAATGGGACGAGAATGAGAAATAGATTGCAGCCTGAGAGAGGGCGAGTGATTCAAGGCCGGATTCAGGGTTGTTAGGGGAGGGATTCTGTATGCCATGCCTTTAGCTGTCCCGTCAATGGAACAAAACCTTTAAAATGACTTTAGAGTGAGTCATGTGGAAATACAAATTCAGCGAAATGTAATAAATACCCATTAGCTGTTTTTTTATTCCATGTTCTTCTTTGAATTGACATGGATCTGACAGCGATTTCACCACAATCTGTCTTCTTTATGATATTCAAGACTTATGTATTTCTGTGTTAGCAACTTTTAAAGTGCTAGCAGTCCGTCATTATAGTAGTAGCAACTTTAAGCCCCACTACTGTTGATGCTTAAAGCTTATATTAATACATATTATTCAGTGACATTCAGTTTTCTTCATAATTGAACAGGTAGATGATATTTAACAGTCCCTCAACACACTGCTAATATATTTCCAAACACTGTACTGATCATTTCTCAGGTGTAGCAGAGGCTAAATATGCAATATAATGTACCTTTATTGTTTGACATTTAGAGAAAATGCATTGCATTATTTATGCATATGCAATTATGTCCTAGGATAGGTCATTGTTACTGGGCCTTTTGTGTTTACAGTGACTAAATGAAGGTCGGTAATTAAATCTCAATTATTTTCAGAGGCTTGCTACACATACTGGATATTGATTTGATGGTAAAATGTCAAACAGCAGCATTGGAGAGTAAAGTAAGAGTGTAAAATGTGAGCTTTCCATGTTTTGTCAGAGCTATCCGTCTGTGGAGAGATGGAGAGAGAGATGAGCACTAAATGAGAGTTTGATCACTTCTTGATAGTTCATCGCCTCTCAGAGCACATTACCCTAGATAGAAATGTCACGCTGCTGAAAGACTCATCTGCAGAGCAGGTGTAGTTCACGTCGACGGATAGAGAACACAATGCAAGCTAAAACGTCAATTTAAAGACTCGGGTTCAAAGTCATGTTCTTTGAGGGTGACTAACTTTGACTTGCAGCCATTTAACAAAAACAAAAATGTTGGCTTTATGTTCCTTGTTGTTAATCTTCCAGGCTGCAGCGGGCATGGAAATATGGCTCGCTGGATAAAATACGCAACTGGCATTAAATATATATAACTGCACACAGGTTGAATAGGATTCAGAAAATACGATTTTTCCCAGGGGGGAAAGAAAGGTCTGGTATCAGTTTTTCCATTTATAAAAAAAATGAGAACAGGACAAACTAAATTCATAATAACATAACATTTGATTTAGTTTGAAAGTTAATTAAATGCAACCACATTAAGTTTTAAATATTACTTTAAAATGTGCAAAAAGAAGATGAACTATAATATTATTAAAAGGTAAATATGTATGCTCTCTACTGCAATGTATCAAAAATAAATATGTCAAGTGATGTATATTACAGTATGAAACACGTCACGCCTCACTGAGTGATTTCAATGCTCACACAGTGACATATGTAGATGAACCAATCAGAATTCAGTTAACCCATAGATAGACTGTGTAGGTAGAGAGGTTAAAAGATGATCAAAATGATGAGGATGGGGGGAGGCCTCACACCTGTTTGTGATGATGGTGGGGGTGAACAGTGTGAGATGATGTGAATGTAGAGGGTGGGGGGGAGATGCTGAGAGATGGACTAGTGTGGAGAGACACTCAAAAGAGCCACAAGTGGTCCACTGTTCCCCTGCTGCAGCACCTGCCTCCTCACCCCCGCCTCCTCACCCCCCCGCCAACAGGACTCCTCTTAAAGCCGGTGCATTTAAAGGGAGTGTTGGGGGTGGGGGGGTGGGGTTGATGCATGCATACAACTGAGTGCGTGTGTTACATCACAAAGAAGGTTTCTTTTCCAGGTACTTCCTGCCCCCCCCTTCATCCTTTAGGAGGAGAGGAAGATCTCATTCACAAAATATCAGATTTAATGTAATCTGTTCTGACAGATGTGCACATATGCAGTTCACAATCAAAAAGTGGTATATTTACTATCTTTACAGATACAAATCTCAAATGAATGGTCCAGGAATTAAGAAAGAAGAAAAGTGTTGCTCTTGTTTTGCAGTACATATATCCAGTGTGCACTGGTACAATGTAAGAGCTGTCTGTTTGATATCACTGGTATCTTGTTTTGTCTCAGGCTTTTCAATTTCAACGTTTGACTCATTCACCCAAAACTGAGAAAAAGGGTATTTTCTGATGTGTCATACAGCAGTGGATGCATGTGTTTGTGTGTCTACGGTTTTTCCCTGTTGTACTTGAATGCACCACTGTCCATCATGTTTGAACATTAAAATCTGCAGAGTATCTTAGTGTGTATTTCCTTGCCGCAGTTGCTTTCACTGAAGCATCTAAATCAACAAGCCAATTATCTGTGCTGTAATTATCTTCAACAGGCAGCACGCAGACTCTCAGCTCGGCATTGATTGACCATTGACTTGCAAGATTCGCCCTTGTGGCAAATTGCTTTTCAAAATGTGTCTCCTGCCTCCTTGCATTTATTTCCAGCGGACAATGGGGAAGTCAATAACAGATCCAAGGTTTTGCTTCAGCTGATTTAAAGTGAGAAACATAAAGAAGTGTTTCACTGCCGTGCTGAAGGTCAGTTTTTGTTACAGAGTGTTAGACTGGAGAACATCTGCAGTGCATCGATCGAGGCTGGCAGCTGAATGCAGAACAATCAGCAGAACACTGTGCACACAGGTGTGTTCAAATTAAGAAGCAAATGCCGGGTTAGGTTTATCAAAAGGGATTTGTTTAAATGTGTGTTTGCTCTTGGCTTGTGGGCCATTTTTAAAGCAGTGAGCCAATTATTATAAACATGTAAAAACATAATGCTGGAAATCTATTCACAAAGCCCCTCCCCAAAGTATTGACCAATCAAGGCCCTAGCAACAGTAACCAGGCACAGCAGGCCTGTCAATTTGTAAAAGAGCATGGGGCTGAATGAGACATTCTCTGCAGCATTTAAAGAGTTTGGAGAGATGTTTCTTATCTAAAACAATGTAAGGCTTTATGTCTGTAATGAACTGGGGAAGTTGCATGATCAATTCTATGTGTTCTTTTTTTTAACTATATATCTTTCATGTCCAATCAATCTAACAAATAAAATCATATTAGCTATTAAAGGAAAGAAAATGTTAGGAAAAACTGTACTTTTTTAATATGCATATATAAATGCTCAGATGTCTGGGTCACTAACTATGGATTAAGTTCTGAAACATGTTTAGGGATCCTCACAAAAGGAGTTATGCGCGGTTACGACCTCACACACTTCTCCTCAGTTAATGGGAAGGAGGACTCAGCCAGCTGGTGTAGCACACACACACACACACACACACACACACACACACACACACACACACACACACACACACACACACACACACCTAATCCCCCCTTCAATTTGTCACCCCCCCCCCCCCCCAAATCCTATTCACCAACTTCCTCTTCAGAGCTGTAGGGCTCAGGAGGAGGCTCATCAGCCCCGGCTCTGTTCTGCGTCTCCACACTTTGAGCCACACACTCAGAGAGACGTCACTACAGCTCAACGCATTTCATCCATTCTGTGTGGCAAATGTTAGGTCACTTGACAGATATTGTTTTCCTTAAATTAGTGAATAAATTAGTGAACTTAAACATCAACTATTGTTATTTTATAAGTTCCTCATTCTGTTACTGATGAATTCACGTGAAAAAATTAGAGCCAATAGAACTCTAAACATACATTTGAGTTGCACTAAGATGGCCTCTGTGATCATTTTTGTTTTGGACATTTTGTTTGTGTGCAGGTATAATGTCTTCTGAGTGGAGACGTTTTTGCTAAGGACAAATTCTGAAAGTTTTGTCAGATAAAAAGGCCAACTAACAAACTGACGTAGCTAACTGCTACAGGCTAGGTAGCTTCCCATAGCATGGCCTGTCTTTAGGGGTAGCCTACTTTGAGGAGTTTTTATTAGAGTAACTTCTTTATTTAGATATGTATTTGTGCAGACTCACGAGGATGTGAGTGATAGGCTTCACCATTGTGGTGTTATGCTATACCCATCATTATCCAGTTAGAAAATGTATGAACGTGCCAACAAAGTCAAGAAAGATGATGGCTGCAAGGATGGGAACACCGCATAATTGAAGTATTCAAGAACTGCTTAACATGTTTTTCAGAAATCCTTATTCCCACAGAGGGTACATGTTGTTACAGCGAAGGAACAGAACAGATCAAATTACACACCATTACTTAACCTTTTTCATTTTTTTAAAGAAGGCCCTTATCCGTTTGACTAGGAATCCGCCTCATTAAGCCCCACCTCCTGAAATTTAAATCAGCCAATGGGATTCATTTTGCAGGAACAAAAGCTTTACTTCTTAGAAAACTTAAACTCCAATCTGTTCCCATCTGAAGACCGTCTCCACAAACTACTTAACACTAATCTCTGGCCACCTTATGCCCGCTGCGCTAAGACAAATCACACGCTGGCACAATCTGACCAATGGCAGCACTGCAAACACCTTTAATACCATGGTGATCTGTTAATATCATACCAGGTTACCCCATTAATTACTTATTACTATTATTATTACAGGCCAGGGCTTAACACAACCTGATGACACGTGTTTGTGAGGCAATAACAAGCGTTTACACTTCAATTAAGCAATTTAAAAATGATGTAATTGTCTTTAAAAAACATTTAAGGTTGGAACAAAATGTATTTTAATCCATAAATACATATGTTCCAGTTTAATAGACAAAAATAAATCAAGACAACAATGATTTGGGTATTTTTAACACAATCTCATCCCTTGGTGTTCATTTCCGTTCACCATGTATCAGCCTGGGATATCACGGATGTTTTGCGCCATCTTGTGGAGAAAGGTGGCATTACAATGTGAAAAGCAGAATAGGTCCCACACAGTTTCACATTATACATTATTAATATTAGTAAACAGTTCGATTAAAATGAGCTCTTTTCAAAGCCTTTAAAGTTAGCTGCAGCTTCAAAACCTTAATAAATTGACTTACAACCAGAGGAGGGTAGAATTCGACAGCAGCGTGCTCTTTACTGCATACATTTCTTCTAATATGCAATATTGTTTTTTGGTTTGCATTTTACTATTTTTACTTTTGTGGAGCTTGAGTTTCTTACTTGAGCTGATCACTTATCGTTTAGAGAAAGTGTGTTTGCAGCCAATAGAGGAAGGAAATGCTTCACATTTTATAAATCTGAGCAACATGTTTGATTGAATTATTGGTATTCTCCATCACTGTCCGCTGACATGATAAAGTCTGTATTTGAAGTTCTATTGAAGTTGAGGATAAGTTCCTTCTTGGCAAAGTCATCTTCTCTAAAGCTGAACATCTGCAGTGGGACAGATGTTTCTGTTCTTCATCTCTCCTACGCGCTGTTCAGCCCTTCCCTCCTAACATTTTAATGAGATCATATTCTCATGTTACAGCACACAAAGAAGCTGCATGTAAAGCTCCCAGATGCTCTGCTGTCTTCTAAACTTCTTTTGAATCGTGCCACAACACCTTCTTTTTTAGCAAAGCCTATTGTGAATATCTGTCTGCACCATTTTCTACTTTTCCCTTTCTTTCTCCTTTTATTCCTCTTTTCTGCCTTATTCCCTTTTTAACTCTTGACCTTTTTCTCCCCATCTCCAGTTCTCTGACTCATCTCCCTCATTCCTCCTTTCCTCTCCTCCTTCCTTCTCTATCAGTTAATGAATCCGACTCATCTCAAGTGCTCTCCATCAAGCGCCCTCTCTTTCCTCCCTTTATCCCTCTGTGTTTTTATGCTTCTTCCAAATGCTTCTGAAGCTATTCCTCTCTCCTCATTCAGCCTCTGACTCAACCTTTTGTTATTTTCCCGGGAAATGTATTAGCACTTGTGCAGGAATGTGTGGGAATAAATGTTTTATCCCTCTGCCATGTGAACAGAGGTGACCAGAATATCACGACGTGTAAAGATGTGTGATATTTAATGTCAGAGCAGAGCCAGTACACTGCAAAATGGTTAATGCATTATTGGCAACCATTTTTTAAACAGAGGCATGGCAGATTGTATGAAGCTACAGTAAATATTAAGGCAAAATGGAACCTTACCTTAAGTTATTAATGGCATGTTTTCCTTTCCATTTTGGTTGTTGTATAGTTTTTTGTTTTTTTAATACAATTCTGTTAGCATTTTTTAAAGTCTTACAAGGCTGTTTAAAGACCATACCCCAACCTACAATTCTACAAGAAAAACACATTTTTGGGTGCAGGTGATCTTTGATTAAGAAGCAGTTATCCTTGATTATGGCGCACCCTCTAGTGGTACAAATAAGGTACTCCCACATCTGAGTTACACTATGGTACATTTAACGTGCAGCAATTAAGTGTATTATAGGACAGCTTAAGTTTACACGGCATTTGGACAATATATATGTTAATGCTAGGAGAAATTATTATATTGTATAAATAAGGCCTGAGTGAGGTGGGTAATGTGTAACCCTGAGTTTAGCTTATCAGGCAGCACTGTACTTTCAAGCTCCTAGAAGACAATGCACAAATAGCTGCAAAAATGTTGGAAGAGCATGGAATGCCACCAAAGAACACAGTCTGATTCAGACTGCCAGCTTCAATTGTTTTCTAGCTATTGTATATACTTTTTAATGCAATAATCCACCTTAAAGTCAAATAAATTAAAGTATGATTTGCATCTCCAACCAGAGCTTTAATTGAATAAAGATGCAGCCCAACCCAACCCACTGGGATTAATCCCAGTTCCTGAAAGCTCATGAACTTGATGTTGTAACATGTTAAATAGATACTAATCCAGGTTTAAATAATAAATGTGGGAAGAACCCAGTTAGCCCAACATAGACTTAAAACCCGCTGTTTCGACTGCTTTACATTATATTTTAAATAAAACAATTATGTGGTAGGCCCTAATTAATATGGTTGGCTAATTTAAAGCTAATGCACCTGCAGGTTTCTTGCTGTTCTGAATCTTCCTGGTTGATTGCACTTGTGTTTGTTGCTTTGGATAAAATAATTAGCTGCATATAATGTAATTTAATGATAGATGATGTGTATGCTCTGCACCACACATTATGGCCAGCTGTGAAGATGAGCTAAGCTCCCCGCTCGTTCCCCTGAATGACGCTCTTATCATGTGGTTTGGCTCACAGTTTCCACAAATGCATGATCCAGGCGATTTTGGTATTGCCTCATACGTTTGCATCATGCATTTCTCGCCCAGCATATGCTCAGCATGCTTCAGCTGGAAGTAATGTTCTCTTGCGTAGCTTCTAAAACATTTGCCAATCTCTTGCTAACCACGACACACAGGGCCTCGATTTTAAAGTGGATCTTTATGGACTCTGCTTCAATAAAAGCTTTAGCCCCAGATAGAAAGGACAAGAAACAAGCAGTTGTAAAGACGAATAGAAGTCTAATATTTTAGTTTCTTGTCCTGTAGCTTTTTACCTTTTTTGTTTTTTTAGCCACACAAGCGACCTGGTGGCTCACATTGGCTCCATGCTCAAATATACTAATGGTTCGATCGCCAGGAAATACTGTAAATACATTCATGGTCTCCAGAGGATTCATTCTTATGATTTTGGAGATCTCTTGATCTTTCACCTTGCTCTACAACACTTGAGTTTTAAAGTGAAATGTCTGACCAATTATTGAATGAATTATCTTTCCAGTATCTCCAGTATCTAAGTCAAAATGTTTCCCTTTTCCTGGGAAACATCACGACATGTACTGAATGAATGGATTCCAGATACTCTTCCTCTAGCGCCATCATGAGATTAGCATTTGTGGTTTGAGTGAAATACAAGTTGCATGTTTGTGTCATCGCACATTTGATATCCTGTTAAAATGTCTTTGTCTTTCAAAACGGTTTCCCACAACCTGTTTTGGTCTTTAGAAACACTGCCTTCATCTCCACTAAATGCTGTTTCTCTTTTATAGAACAGTCTGCTTGCGTGTAAAACTTCCCATGTTCCCATGACGTTTTAATGATCAAATCTTTAACATGTAATTGACAATAAAAAAAGATCTGAAAGGGTTTTGATTGTGTGTTCTTGTTGGTTGGTCATCCTGAACACTCATTAACTGTTTCTCTGAGGAACAGGGATGACAAAAAACTCCTTCACACGGGCAAACCCCCAAAACTGTTGCTTCACTCCCTCACAATCAGTGGATAAAACACTCCCAACAGGGTGGGGTAGACAAAAGCTTAGCATGCAACACACACAAACACACACACACACGCACACACACACACACACACACACACACACACACACACACACACACACACACACACACACACACACACACACACACACACACACACACACACACACACACACACACACACACACACACACACACACACACACACACACACACACACACAATAGAAACTGAGGGCCAAAACGTTGTATTGTAATCCCAAAGATATTCTTCAGCATGTTGGACACCACTCATGTTTAATGAGTGGTGTCCTCCATCACACACACACACACACACACACACACACACACACACACACACACACACACACACACACACACACACACACACACACACACACACACACACACACACACACACACACTCACTCCTCTGGGGTCCAAGTGTATTCGTGGTCATAGTGTCATGGCAACAGTGGAAAGCCCCTGTGCAACAGTGTGTGTGTATTTCCTGCTCTGGTTCACTCCCCCCTCACCGGCAAACTGTACGAGATTTTCCAAACACCGTTATCTTCCACTGACTTTATCTGACTACTAATAAGCCGATCTGTTGGTTTTCATGCTGCTGCTTAACACGCCGCCCTTTGAAAACAAACAAAGAGTACAACATTTCTCAGTTAGCGGCCAGATAATAATGCAATAAAATCCTCAACTATAAAGGGAAACTTCATAACTGCTTTTAGAACATATGCTGTTTTTTGCAGATACAATGGGGCATTACTGCAATCATCAAAATAATAAAACAAATGATACGTTTGAACAGAAATAGTCCATTAGATTATTAAATTGCCACTTTGATGAACTATAAAACTTCTCTCCCTCGCTTTCCTGTGTCCTTGAGTTTGCTTTCGACTAATAAGATAAGCATGTGGGTTTGGCTGCTAACCTTCTCTATATTACTGGGCCATTAAATGACTAGTCCAATAAATGATTTAGTTCACAAATAAAACAGCGGACTGATAAGAGCCTCCTGCCAGCTATGAGCTAGTTTCTGGAAAATACACAGAATTTAACATGCATATACACAGTCCCATTTACTTCATAGACGTATTGAAGTGTTCAGAAAACACTTTTAACATTGTTGAATCACAGTTTGGATCATAAGACACACATTTTCATTGCTTAGATAAAGCCCTGTTCAAAAATCTTGACATAGAGTCTTTCAGAAGGAGTTGTGAATGTCTCTTTTTATCTCTCCAAAAATCCCAACAGTTTTGCAAAATGGAGAACGGGTAAACAAACCAAACACCTCCACTCCTGCGTGGGAGTATTAGGAGAAAAGCACACACAAATCAACATGCAATTTAGCTTGTAATGTGTTGGTTCCAAAGCAATCTTGAAGAACATAGGTGATTATCACATTGTACAAGCTCCTCTAAAGGCAATAAGATTAGAATTTTTTCAGATAGTTCAAGTAATAAACTGTAAGTAAGGAAACGAGATGTCTTTTACAAGCAGGAATTTCCAGAGTTGGCTTTGATCCTGTATCTGATGGTGACTTCACAAAATAGTTAATCTGGAATGCTAAATATTTGAGGCTGGTGTGTTTGACCTTGAAACAGCTGAGCTTCAAGGCTGCAGGGAGGTGTGGGGAACACAGTGGAGGACCCTCTCCCCAAATTCATCAGCCAGCGTCTCTTTGAACTGTTTCATATGAACACTTGGACCACCTTTGTGAGATGTTGTTGAATAGCATTATACTAAGGTGTTATACGTGTGGTACGTATTTCAACCCAAATTAGCCCATGCATGTGGAGTTTTAAAACGTGAGAAACCCCCTCCTAAATAAGACGAAACACTCCTTCCACATGCACTGCATAAAAAACATCCCATGGCGAATAGCATCAATTAGTTTTATTGAGTTTTTTCTGTGGACATTTTAATTGTCACATGGCTCCAGATGCTGTGACAGAGGCCTTCCTGACTCGCAGGCAGCCTGATCCAGAGGAAGCATTACAGGATAATATCCTGCAGGGCAGAGAGGACGTTCCTCCGCCGGCCTCTCTGCAGATTCTCACGCTTTAAATGAGACGTGTGTCAGCTCCTGTGTTTCTGCAGAGCCTCTGCACGGAAGCAGCTGTCACATTTCCACAGTGTCAGGCTGCTGCAATACAACATACACATACATATATGGTTCATGATCTGCAGAGAAGATTCGTTCATAGATCAGTGTAAAAATTCAGTTTGCAATTCAATTCAAATGCAGTTTGCATGAAATATATAAGAAGCTCAAAGACTTTCTTTACAGATTTGTCAACATTTATTGCAGACTAGAAAGAAACTGAATGTGTTCATCATTGTTGTATTATTATTTACAGTGTCAACATTCAAATTGAGACCAATCATGGTTTGCATGCTCTTAAAAACCCAAGATTTTGTCTGCAGGTTTGACCTTTTTAATACCCCACCTGGAAAATACCTTTTTTCAATCAAACATTGAAATCGCTGTGATGTAACAGGAGTTTAATAACAGCAGCGGGCGACTCCTAAGGGTGTCCGCTTGCGTCTGATGAAGTGTGAGCGCCTACGCTACTGTAACTGGAGAACATCCGAACCCGGAGAGAACCCCTGGCCAACTGACACTTTTCATTTCGATTTAAAATGTGATGTGTGTGTGAGAGTGTGTGTCGACGTTTCTTTGGATCATGGTGAGGCTGTGCTCTCTTAGTGTGGTTGCTTGATGTCCTTCACAGAGTCATATTGTGTATGTGTGTGTTTTGAATTTCCAGTATTAATCTGAATGAAAAAACATATGAGAAGATCAAAGAGAGGTTGTCGCTGTGCACCTTCAGAAGATGCGTTAGAACTGTATCTCAATACAGAGCTATAGTAAAAAATATATCCACCTCACATCTGTAAGCAAAATAGCTTGGCTTAGCAAAAAGACTGAGAACAGGAAACTGCTAACGTGGCTCTTTTTAAATATCATGTTGTAACTTGCTTTTTTGTAAACTCTACAATAACATATGTTAAAAATAAACATTTGTTTACCTTGCATTTATTTTTCAAGCCACCGTGGGAATCAAACACATTCCTAAACACCACTATCTTGCAACCTACCTGCTATGTACCAGATTTGAAGTCAGCTGTTCTGTATCACACAATGCTAATTGCATTTAGCATGTTATTATATTAGAAGCCCTAAGACTTTCTTTACAGGTTTATTTCTAACAGATCAGAAAAAAAGACCAGGCTTTAGTTTAACGTGGGGTGGATATGTGTTACCCTTTTCTTTCACCTGAAAACAAAGTATAGGAAACATTATTTGTAGTGTTGACTGACATGTGAGGCCAGAACTCATCTCTATAAACAGATTTCTGCAAATTCATGTACAATCTGAGGGCAACGTGACAAGATTCCAGCAATGAAAGCCATGCACAGACACACACTGACACAGTAATCCCTGTGGGAAAAGGGCAGCGGTTTATGAGGAGGTTATGGAAGATAGGGGGAGCATTCATTACCTGTAAGCGATACCCGGAGAACCTGAGCAGCAGAAACACTCAGGTCAAAGTGCTTCAAAAAGTCTGAAAGCTAACATCCCCTCAGTCAGAAGACGGATATAAGTCAGGAAGGATTTAAAGCTAAACCTAATTGTCTACAAAATATCGTAAAAGTTTTGAAGTTAGCAGTCTTTCAGAAGAGGCTGTTCGTTAACATTAAACGTGGTGATAAGAGAAAGCATGACAACTCAGCATCACCTCCTCTTCTTTCCTAAAGCTTTAATGGGCATCTGGATCACAGCCAGTTATTTCATTAGACTCTCTGCCAACTGTGGAAAGGCTAGCGCTCTTTGCATGCTTTTAACTTTATTCATTTCAAGGGAAGCTCTGTGAGTAATAGGGTAGCCTGTCCCGATGATTATAATATCAACAATGAAAAAGGAAGAAATAAAGTCTGCAACAGCCGTCTTTGTTGTTATATTCTGCGGGGGTTTTTAGCAGGAAAGATCCAATGGTTATTTGATGATTAGATTATACACAGTGGTGGAAGAAGTATTACGATCCTTTACTTAACCAAAAGTGCTTTTACTACACTCTAAAAGAACTAAATTGAGAGTGGTTCTTAAGTAAATGTATTTGAGTATGACATGGAGAAGTTCTTCACAAGTTTCCTGTGTTTTAAATCACACAAAAATACCAAATACTCTTCAAGTTTTTATAAAAGTAAAGTATTTTCTTACCCTATTTATTTTTAATTTTTTTAATGATGTGTTAGCAAAAGGAAGCAGGTCAACTGATATGGAATCCCATCAGGTTGTAGGTGGCTCCAAAACTCTTTAGAAACTCCTCAACATTTTCTTATCTGTCACTGTCTGCGTAAAACAAACAGTCCTTTAATTAGAGGTCAGAGTAGTGTGATTGCTTTACCCTCCAGATGCAGTCTCTGCTATCTTAATGGCCAAAGGACGTTTTGCTTGCAGGCTTTTAGAAAATGCGGCATTGCTCTAGTTCTGCATTTTTGCATTGGTTCTAGTCTACTACTGTGGTTTCATGGGTCCAGTTGGAAATCTAAAATATGTTTGCTATGAATTAAAAAAGGTTAACAGGGATGGATTTGCAGAGTTCATACTGGATCTTGGAAAGAGCAGATGACAAAAAAATAAAATGAAAGCAGTGCTGCTTCCTTATATGGGATCAGAGCTATGATGCATATTAGAAACCAGATATGTTTGCAATAGAAAATAATGCTTTTCTTTGCTTTTCATTTTGCTTAGGAAGAAGCAGGTTTTATCTGTTTTCCTGACTACTGTAATGGTGTTAGTTAGTCCAAATTCCTGCCTTTAATGGTCTGCGCTTTGGTGCCGCAGAGAATAAACAGGAACAAACAAAATGAGTGGAAGAAAGGCAGAGGCTTAGTCACAGCTAAACAAACTTTAAAACACAGACACACATATTTACTCCCACCCTATTCAAGCACACACACCAAGTCCAGCTTTTTTATATTCTATAAAACTATTTTATTATTTTACATAAAATATGTCTATCTTAATTGTATATCTCATACTTTTATGCATGCCCTTTATATGTTTTTCTTTCCTGTACTATTTTTTAAGTAATTGTTTCTACTTATTGATTGTTTTTTATGCACATTTTGCTTCTTGTCATTATTTTCTGTTACATTTTTCTAAATGATGCTGTTTCTGTGTTTTGATGTGAGGTCCTTTAATAAGACTTTTATTTCCTGCCATTTCCTAACTTATTTCTTATTTCTTTCTGGATTTTGTGCAGTCTTATGTGTGCAAATATATTTGATAAAAATAGATTCGACCACATACCTTTCATTTAAAGGAGTGAAACAGCGCCCCTCTGGTTGGCAATTGGTATTACACGCTAGTCTGTGTGGGAGAAAAGGGGTGCAACTAATATCCTTTAATTAACACTAAATGATCAGCAAAGCAAGTGATGACCCTTTGCGGAACTGTGGGGTCAGTAACACTCATGCAAAACAAATAATTGCTGGATTGTGAAATCATTTAAATTAGATTATTTCGAGAAGTAGCCAGTTTTGAAAAGCTGCTTATGTGTTTAGCTCCTGTTTACAAAGTATACGCTAGCAGTGGAGGACCTCATGAAGATAGAGAAGATGGGTGTGATAATCTTTATTTGGAATTTGTCCTTAAGTGACGGCATAGAGTTTGATAATCATATTCAATTTCATATAAGTCATTTTTTAAGGGCATATTCCAAATACTAACAGTTTGAGACAGATCAGATCATTTGTTTTATTTGTTATATTTTATATCAGTGCAGTTTAATATCTTTTGGTTTTCGGATTGTTGGTCATACAAAAGGAAGTGCAAGACAAGTTTCTTGTGTATATGTCAAATGATTCAATAATGCACATTAATTGATGATATAGTTTGTTTATAAAATGTTGTTTAAATTTTTTTCTGAAGTTGACTTTTTAAACGTTGTGCTTTGTTGGGTAGCATGTGGTTTAAATGGGCTAGAACAGCCACTGCTATCCTCTGTTTTATATTACAAGCGGTATAATTGTACTGCGTTTTTGTAGAGCATGTATGCAGTTGATTACAAGTTCAAATTCTCTCAATAGTAATAAGATTTGACCTAAGTGTATAATAAAGATAAGGTTAAGGCTAGGTCAAAGGTCCAGAAGCTAACCAGTGCAGATTATTTTCTCTGAGTCTTTTCTTTATCAGACAAAAGCAGTTACTCTCCATGTGTTAGACACTGAAAGATGTATTTTCTGTCATTATTGCATGAAAGATTTACCTAAATTAATGATTAATCAGTTATCAAGATAGTAGCAGACTATCTTTCTGTGGCAGTCAACTATAATATACACTGCATGTGCTTTTGTTCATTATTTGTCCACGTAGCCAAATGAAAACACCACCTGTGGCGTCCCACTCGCCTCTATCAGCTGCAGCTTCACTTTCCCCGTTTCCTGTCAGGGGTGGACTGGAAAAATCCTGCAGAAAAACAAAGTCAGGCAGGTAGATAACAGAGTACACTTTACTAAAGAGGAGATAACTCTCCTCTCTTAAAGTAAGCTAGCAGTAGAGTATTTCTGTTTAGTACTCATGGCTGTTAGTCAGGTCATAGTTTTGAAATAAGACCCCAAAATGGGTTATTGTGGTCAAAGTTGTGCTCAAATTTGACCCAGAAACTGTGAGGCCAGTATGTGGCTTTATCTCATTGTTAGAAGATGGGCATAATCCAGCCAAATGGAATAAGTGACACTGTTTTGACACAGTATTAATCATTTCTTTATTATTGCTGCCAACCAATTTATTTGCATCTTCTTCAAGTGAGACAAAGGCTCCTCTCCCAGACCTCAAGAATGTTTCTCTGTTTAACAAGTTCCCTCTGAGAACATCAGCTGGCACTCAATATTTCCACTTTTTTCTTTTCAATTCTTGGATGTGACACTAATGTCAAGATCTTCTGGTTCAGTTTCAATGTAATTATTCTGAGACAGAAATAGGAGAGTAGCTGGTATCAATTATGATAACCATTTCATCAAGTCCACATAGAAGGTTTAGGAAAGTGTGACTGGGCACGAAAAATAAAGTGGGTAATTTACTTTAACAAAGAGAATCCACTAGCTTGTCATAGCTAGTTTACCAAAACAATAACCTGATCAGTCAAAAATAATACATAAGCTAATCACTACTGCAAAAACAATGACCTTTTGAGGTCTGCAACCTCTGAGTGTCCTTCTTGTCCCCTCTTTTCCTTTCCTCATCAACATGCAACATCAAAGCAGAGTAAAACACACAAACACACAGACACACACACTCCAGTTTCTGCCTGTCCCTCCCCCTTCCACCCAGCTGAGGTCTGGTTTACATCTGTGTGCCACTACCATTGCAGGCGTTACACAAAGGCATCTGTGTGTGTATACGTGTGTGTGTTTGTGTGTGCAGAATCCCTGGTGTTCTCAGCAGTGGGGAGCGTGTTTGTTCATGGTAGCAGCTTCCTAAAATCTTTAACACCCCCACTGGGGAGACCCAGGCCACTCGGATCTATTGATAGTGGGGATTCTCACACACTAACACACACAGAGCTAAAGATGCTGAGATGCTATTCATTGCAGATATCTCAAGTTCCTGGATAGTCTTTAGTCCAGAGGAATGCTTCCAATGTGGAAAAAGATTTAGATGCGTCCTACATGTGATTTCACGAGCAGGAATCCATTATACTGTAAAGATTGCAGTCTGCTGTGACAGTGGTGTGTGTTTGCCAGCGTGTGTGTGTGTGTGTGTGTATGCAAAAGAGAAAAAAATGAGGATAGAGAGAGAGGTTACTGACAGCAAGTTCATCATCATACTGTGTTTACATGCAAGTGTGTGATGGGGAAAGTTTTAGAAAGCTTCTGTGTGAGGTTTAAATCGTGCAGACTGTATTTGTTTGAACCCACACACTTTTTACTTCACCTCTTTATTAATATTCAAAAGTATTGCAAGTATAGCATAATTAAAATCTCACCACCTACCATTTTACTCCTGTATTCCTGGATAGGGCAGGAGCAAATAATGCACAAACAATGAGGTTTCCTGCAGATGTGGAGGGAGAACATCCAAATATTCATTTTGAACTAGTTAAGATCTTGTCCGAACAGATTGTGAAGTCTTTTACAATTCTCATCAAGTTTTTGCTTCACTTTTACTTAAAAGCCACAGAAAATGCTTCTTCTTAAAAGAGTTTCAGTTCTTTTGTTACTCTGTTGTTGCATACGTGACAAAGGAATGAAAACGTGCATTGATTGTTGCTGAAATCTTTGGCACGCCAGTTTAATAAACCCATAACTATTTGAAAAGGACTTCAATAAAAGCAAGGCTCCATGAGAATAGTGCATACTGGTTTAAAAAAAACAATACAACTGATGCAAGTCTTAATGGAGCAGATTTGAGGGTTTTATCTTCAAATATCAGCAGTAAAGGTTGGCCTGCAGTGGGTAGGATCATACACTGCGGAGGTAAAGCATTATGGGTAATCCTGCCTCTAAAGGAGCCCTCGGTGTGGGGTGAACTGAAAATAAATATGTCATTGGAACAATAAAAACACACAACCTTTTGTCAGAGTCTTAGCCAGACTCATTTAGTTGTCTATTATTAAAATGTAATAAAATGGAATTTATTTATTATGTTCTAGTTTTTCAACATCCATGCTTTGAGCAGCAGCAGCAGTAGCTACATTTCACTCAGGATATACACGTCTAGTATTTCCTACAAATCATTAACATATTTTAGAAGCACAATAATCTGTAGCAGTGGTTTATGGCCTAATACACACACTAGGTAATGTAGACAGGACGCAGTAAACATCTGCCTCTATATGGAGATAACATCGACCGATGACAAAGTTCCTGGTTAATGTAGACAAATAGCCTGCGGTTACAATAGCAGACACCCCCATCACATATTTCCCCTCACACACACACCAGGATGTAGACGGTGACACATCCAGTGAGGTATTAGCTGCTGTTCTCTGGTGCGGGAGATAAGATGGGATACAGGAGATTAATGACTGTGTTTTTGTTAAAGCGGTGGAAAGTCTGGGTCACAGTGGGAACAATTACTCTACTGTATTTAATAATCATCCGATCCCTGACTCAGCTAATGCACTCTTTTTTAAATTGAATTCATTAAGGTTTAAATCTCTTTCCACTTGGAGGGGATTATGTAATCAAAGTCACTTTTTATTTTTAAAAAAAGCTCACGGCTGTTTTGAAAGGTGAAACTGAAGGTTTACTCAATTTCACTTTGCGGTTAAACTGACTAAAATTGTGCAATTCAGCCACTTTAAAAGTAGAGCTTCCAAGGTGGAAACAAGTCATTTAAAATCAGATTAGCCTCATTTGCCCCAACTAACATCTGCTCCTGTGTTACTCTGGGCAGAAACGAGACAAAACTCATACCCAGAGCTCATTGATGGTTCCTTTTCTGTGAATTTCTATCGACTAACTTCCCCATGTGTGTTCCATGTCAAACAATCACAGCCACAGGCATGTGGTCTGATCAGGAAAAAAGCATCAGAGTTTCACGTTGAAAGACATGTGTTGTCAGATCTGGCAACCCGGGGCACTGATCCCCTGCCCCGAAAACTGAAGTTTGGTTTAAATTTGCTAAAAACAGAAATGTCTGCCAGCACAGAGGCTACGTCCCCTCAGCTGAATCCAAATCTTAGCAACCCAGAAGTTTAGGAACGATAAGTTCCTGGCAAAAGCTTAATGTCTGGCAAAGCAGCAGGGTGAGTTGATTGTGATCGTTTGGAAATATATGCCCAGTGTAATCCCAAACCTGGCAACTTAAGAGCCCAAATAAAATCCATCTCTTTTGGAAAAGGACTTAATCGGAAGCCAGAGAGGAAAACTCCTGCTGGAGATTGATGATCTGCAGAGTAACTCCAGAAGTTCATGGGTTTTTGCTCCGAGTCCTCTGAGAGCAGACTTTACTGATGCCTCTTTAGTAGGCATGCCACAGGGAGCAACATTTCTTGATGATAGCTGCCTTCTCTATCTCGTGAGCCCATGATTAATTAGTGCTGGGAACTCGATATCTGATTAATGCAAATAATGTGTTTTTAAGTAACTGCACCTGTTGCTAAATGTTACTTGGATCAGCTCTTGACAGTATTGCAATACACCTCTTTTTTCGGTATGTAATTCATGCTTTTCAACTACTGCATTAGCCGAGATATTTCTGTGCATCCCTGCAGACCATTGAACTCTTCACTGTTTATTGATCATTGACTTTGAAGTGATTGCACGTGTTGATGTTGCTCTGTGTGTAAAAGGTTCTGGACTTTATCAGAGAAGTCTTTGTTCTGGTGGTTCTTCAGGTTCAGGTTTCCTTGCAATAGTGTATCACAGAATCTCCAGTTGCTAAAGAGAATCTTATTAAATTACCACTGTGAATCCCAGCTCTAACGGATCGAAAAAAGCTAATCTAGTATAATTTGACTGAGCAAAACTGACATTTTTCTTTGCTGATGAACAGTCAGCTGCACTGATGAAAACCTTGACCCAGTGGGGACCTGTGTTAGAAAAGAAACCTTTGTCCAGGGTCCCTGCAATCAACTTTTTATTGGCCGCCAAAGTTTAAAACCCGACTCCTTCACCTGCTGGTCCACTGCAGAAAGAAGACATCAGGTGGGAGATCCTTGCTGAAAGTTGACCGTTTCATCATGCCCTTACCTCACCTCCTTTACAAAGACATACCACCATATGGACTCCGGCATGTCCTTGAAGAGGGATGTGCAGATAATGGGCAGGTAATAACGTGATGACAGTAAACTGAATGGTGGTTAAGGATTCTGGACTGACTCTATACACAAAGAACAAAGCAGCCGTCATTATGGGGGGTTAAGAGAAGGGGCCTCTTTGTTTTTCATTATTTCCAGTGTCCTTTTATGTGCAACCTATACCTAACCTTGAGCTTTAACCTGGCTCTCCTGACAAATTGAGGTTTCATCAGATATGCACATTTTTTTCATATTTTCCAGCAAAAGTAATTCTTCGTAGGCAATGTTAGGATCTTTGAGTAGCATTTTAATCACATTTTAGTGATCACACATTTCCAGATTGTAAAAGTAATTGGCCTGAATTAAGACATCCCACAGAAATTTGAAGAATTCTCAGTGAAGTCCCATCGGACCTGTTTGGAAAATCGGTCTAGGGTGGCAACTAACTAATCGAAGAATTTGACCAATGAAACATTGTTTGTATCCACCCATGGTTAACATCTTTTGTTCTTGAAAAGCATCTGCTTTCCTGCCAACTTTTAAAGTATCACTGAGAAACGCCTTTACAGCAGCGAAAACCAACCGCAGACCAAGACCGATGATGATTTCAGACTCAGACTTTAGGGATGACCTCAGCTGGCAATGCTGTTGATCATCAGTCCTCTCTTTGGGAGGAAGGAAACTCTGATGCCTTAAAGCCCCAATGTTTGACTAAGTTACCATAAAATAAACCAAAATTGCATAAGAAAGCGAAAGGATTTTGCAGTCAGAAACGTGCGTGTTCATTTTCCATTAGCTAAAGGGCGTTGGTTGGTTCTGTAGTGCACTAATTGTTGTCCAGCCTTAATTAGTTAGCTCATGCTTGACTTTTACTTACTTTACTTACTTGTCTTTTTAAATTTGACCTCCTATCATTGCTTTTATGTGTTCTCCAAACCACCAATACAGAAAACTAGGTTGTTAAATGTGTATGATCTGATTTGGTGCCCCATTGGTTAGGCTTGGCTAAGTTTAAGCAACTACTTGGTTGTGGTAATGGGAAAATGACAGTCATGGTTAAAGGACACGTTGACGTATAGGTAAGAGACTGTGAAAGTCTGACACTTGCACCCTACTGTCCTTGTCCTTGCGGTCACATAATGTCATACTACTTTTACCTTCGCTACTGTGAAGCACAGTTATTATTTGCACAAATATTGGAGGTCAGGGGAAGTTGGGTTAATGTTCTTGTTAGATGTTGTTGGTATAATGTTAGAAAAGGCACCAGGAGAAGCACCAGCTAATTTGAGTTGCATGCTTTCTGATGATGCATGTTGGTTTTGCTCTACTTTGCAAGTTAGAAATGTAAAGCTAAACTGATCATTATGTCTTATAAAGCAAGGATAATGTGCATCCTCTAAGAAACTTTGAGGATAAGACACAAGAAATGTTCTTATTTGAAGGGTAATTAACAAAAAGGAGACCAATAAATACTATAGAGGTTTGAATTAAAGACTCTGCATGATGTTGAAGTGAATATCTGATTTTGGTGCAGAAGCAAAGCTCTGATCCGTGCATGTTTTCTGCAACATGAGGGAACAGAACATACACATTTCAATAAAAAAGAGGAGTTAGTATTTGTTCTGTTTTTATTCTGGCTCCCCGTCTGGAAAAGTGACTTTTAATTGAAGCTCAAAAATGTAGTCCACCCACAGTCCAGACGTCTGTTGTCCAATATCATAATGGAAATACTGGACGCAGTGATGGAGATTATTTATGGTCCAGAAGGGCAGTACACACAGGGGGAGTTGCTGAGCTGTCCCAAGTCAGATGTTAATACCAGACTTTTGGATGAGCACCTAGCATTCAGATGAGAAAAAGTTTCCTGAGGACGATTCCTCACCTTGACAACATTTGGCCTCTAAATTAGCGCAAGAGGAGACATGTAGCAACCAAGATCTACGAGAAGGGAACATTGGCTCCAGTCGTCTTTCTTTTTCCTGAACATTCTCCAGATTGCGTGTACAAGGACAGCTTTTCTCCCAAGATAACGCATAATCTCAATTCATCATGCCTCTTCTTCAGACATGCATGTCACTTTTTTGATGCTAAACAGAAGAGAAATAAACGTCCAAACACAGAACATTTCCCTCCAAAATACAAACTTTCCAAGCCCGTTTCTTTTGATTGTTATTCTGTACAGTATTGATATGGTAATTTTGGGGCGATAAAACATGCACAATAGTTTAGAATAAACTCTTTGATTGCAGTCTGTTTATGTTCCTAATCAACCCAAATCCCAGCAGCCCACTCTTGTTAATGTTTACATGTGCTGATGAAGGGACAAGCTTTACAGGTATCATGTTTGTACATTTTGTAATTGAGCTAGCATAGAAGGTTGCATAAAAAGAGAATATGATATAAATCCAGTTTAATTCAAAGGGATTTGGTTTTCCACAAACTTCTTGACCCTGTTTCTCACTACAAGATCCAGGGAGGGGATTAATTTACAAACATGTATCAACAGTCTTTGCTTTATGAGAAAGAAAATGGTGGGTATGTTGAATGTCTTGGCAGGCAGATGACAGAAGTGAGAAAAAGCAGTGAACATATTCTCCAGTCCGCAGAGGGACTCATGGTTTACAGCCTGCCAACGTCTATGTTTACCAGTCATGTTTTCTTAAACATTAAAGGAATGAACACTGGGGGGGGCTGGGGGGGGGTTTAGGTGTCAGTCACACCTGTACATACACACATATTAATATGCATGCACATACATGGCCTCTTGCATTTACATATCCCATAAATTGGTGTTAATACTGTATTTTGAGTACGAAAATCCATTTTTCTGCAAGTCCAATTCCATCTGGCAACCATATATGAGTTCAATTCTGCTTATTTTACATAGGATCACGTTTTGTGTTTGGATAGCGTTTATCTAGCAGAGCGAGCATTAGCAGTAAGCAGCAGGACTCATGTGCTGCTTTGAAAAAGTAGCAAAGCAACCAAAACACAAGCTACGCCCTGAACAGAGACTAAAGACTTTACCTTTTTTACTTTACTCAACTGACATGATTTATCCTTTTATTCCGTCAGACATTTTGTTTGAACAAACAATAGATGCCACACAGGTGGGAGCTCCAAGTACTGATGCTAACAAACAGAAAAGCCAATATTACAAAAGCTTTATGCATCAAGCAGACCTAAAAGATGCCAGACATCCTTCAGGTGACCTATTTAACTTTACAATGTAATAAATATATCACTTTTAGTGAAGGGAATTGGTCATTATTGGGGCAAGCAGCGCTGGAATCCACCTAATGCTCTGCTGGTCATTGAAAGCAGCTGCTGCTCACCTTTAATCACCTGCACATCTGAGTCTGATCTCAGAGATCACCAAAACACAAGAAGTACCAGTATGTCTGTGCCTGTCACTCAAAACATCTGTATGCCCTTCTTAATTGTGTTCTTGGATTTTATTTGAGTTATTTAACTTGTATATTAGATGCATGCATTCACTATAGGATTGTTATTCTAGTTGTGTCCACACTGGAGGCCCCCCCCAGGCTTTTCTAAATGTTTAAGAATGATTGATAAAGTGCTGTCTTTTCTTTACCTTGTTCAGCTTTGTTGATCGATGCATTAAAACACAGTCGAAGTCCTTAGCACATGTCATTTCCCATAGAAATAGATGTACAGGACATTAAGAAAAGGACAGTGTGTGCTTTTAGTTGTATCTGTGCACAGGAAATGACCTTTTCAGCAATGGTGTAGATGTTTTTTTCTGGATGAACCAGGCTTTAAATGAACCACTGTCTGGGAAGAAACTGGAAAATACAACTGGGTTTAAACTTTAAAAGCCAATATTCTCCAAAAGGTGACTGATGAGTCATCGAGGTAATGTAAGTAGACTTAGTGATTCTCTAAAGAAGTACCTTTTTGTTTCACATATTAATCTTACTTTAGGAAACATTGAGTTTGACATGCGCTTATGATTTATTTCCCCAAATAAATTGGTATTTTGTAAACACAAGACTACAGCATAAATGTCATAACCTCTAAGGGAACTCTATCATGTTTAGGGAAGGATTCATATTTTTCCACCTTACTTTCCCCTCCTAGCTGCAGCTGCACAGCTAAGCACAGAATGAATTAACAATATCTGGCTGCTGCGTCTGAATCCACCCTGACTGATGTTTCCATTACATTTAGGCTGCTTACATTGGAAATCCAAGCTGAACACGAACGCAGTACGACAATTTAACTTCATAATTACCATGCAGAGCCCGGGCTCTCAAACACGCACTCCTATCATCACCCACATAAAGTCAGAGAGTGAACTTCTTTACATTTCACAGTTGCATAGGTTGAGCCATGAGCACCTGTAAGCATGATAACACTGGAGCAGTATATCTGAGATTAACATAATATTATACAAACTGGAGAATGGCCGTTGTAGTTTGATGGTAGGGAGAAAAACTCAAAGGTTTGGAACAACAACATAAAATGGTTGCAGCACATTTTCTACTTTTCTGTGACTTTGTGGTCTTTTAAACCTTATGTTCTGAACCTTATCATAAACAGATATATTGTTCTCTTTTACCTCACTCTGCAGGCCATTCAGGCTCTAAATCAACTTATTTAAAGCTCATCTTTCACTTTAAAAAACAGCTTAACCTTGTAGCTCGTGTCCCTGCCAATCATTCTGACCCTGAATAGCGGACCCCTTCGGTAGCTGGGCTGCCCCCATTGTTAACATTGTGTTTGAATTTCAGCTTTAAAAACACCAGAAGCACTTGTTATTTTCCGTGTGACCACACATACTGCAGCCTTACCGTCAGTCAATCTCAGAGTTGAAGCGTGACCTTTGACCCCACAACACGCCCCTGGCTTTCAGAGCGCTGAAGACCCTAAGTCAAAAACCCTGAAGACTAGGGAGTCCGTGTCAGTCATAGGGAGCGTGTGAAGGCAGCGAAAGTAAAGAATAAAAGAGGGCAATAAGTCTCTGAAAACACAAAGCAATGCTATTTCTCAAAAATGCAGCAAGCTTCTCCACACCTGATAAAAATTATGAATAAAATAAGGCAAAGGTAACACTGAGACACACATTCTTGTTTGTCAGAGGATCCTGGGAAGTAAGGAGTTGTCCTGCCAACACTATGCTCTAGCTATATGGATATAATCCCTTTGAATCCCTGATTCTGTTGATGAACTTTATTTTTCCAGGGTCAGCTGATAATATTAAATTATCAAAGCACTAGCGGTGAATGGATTATCAAACCCACTTAATTGCTCATCATTCATTCTCCTCGCACATCATTTATCACAGTTTTCCGAGGGTCAGAGTTGCAGCCAGGAATCCTGGCCTCTGATAACGAGCGTTTAAAATATGAGCAGCAGAAAACGCTCCTTATCTAGAGAGGCTGTTTGGTTCCCCATTACAGCTTCCTCACTCTATTCTTCAGTTTTCAGAACAGTTGCTCTTTTTTTCTGCAAGACCTGACTTATTATAATCAGATATGTTGCAGTAAGTTATTATTGCACAAGTAGGTTTACATATAAAAGGAATTTGCTTTGTATAATGGTGAAGAAATGTATTGAATATGTAATAAATTATTGCTGGACCATTATCAAATGTTCTCTCTACATTAATTTGGCTTGCAAATTCAAGATTGAAAGTATGGTTTTAGTTTCTGCCACCCCTGAAAAGGTTTCATATCACACTGTTGTTTATACTTTGAATGTTATCTGCTTGTCTATCACTGCCTTTCTGAATGTCTTACAGCAGCACTGCGGTCTATTAAAACCACACACAGCTTAGGGTCTCAACATGGAAAATCCCCCCTTTTTTTTTTTTAAAGGCCTCCTTTCAGACTCAGAACCCTCTACTGGCAACAGATGAGATTCTCTTTGTTCGTTGGTGTGTTTTGATGTCAGCTGAGGCAGATCAGCCTGCTTTCTTACAAAGTCAGCTGAAGAGCGATGACTGTCTGGTATCTTTCTGACTCATAGCAGAAAGACCTCAGACTTGGACCCCTCTCTCTAATCTGCAGCCACCCACAGGCTGAAGTCACTCTCTCCCCCCTCTCCTCTGTGTTGTGTTTTCTTTGCATAGAAACTGTTGCTCTTTGTCTCCTTGTCTCCCTCCTCACAGGAGTGAGCTTTCCACTTTGTTTACCTCCAAATATACAGACTGTTAGGTGAGATCTCTAAACTATGTGGGTGTAAAAGGGGCAATGATCGCAGTAATCTTGGCAAGATGTTCTTCATGAAACAAACATCCATTGAAGAAATGTTGTAAATGTTTCAGTTATGTGGATAATATGTATTCATATACAACTAAATTGCACTGGGAAATCCACTTTGAGCACTTTGAGATGTCTGAGCATTCACTGAACTGGTTTGCGTTCCATGTCCAGGTGTATTTAGTTTTGGGCCTCTAAAATACTCAATTAAGGTCAAGCTAAAGACAGATAGAAGCCAAAAGGATGTCAGCTAAGTCAAAAGGATGTCAGGAAGTCATTTCTTCACGCAAAAACCCGTCAACCATCGAAGATAACGCTGTAACTGAAGTACATCTAAGTGTTAGTTTTGGAGGCAATAAGCATCCTGCTAAACACACCTCAAACAACCAGCTGTGTTTTTAAGTATAATGAAGACTGAAACATAAACACAGACTCTTATGTGTGAGTTTCTTGGTTGAAAGTTTGTTTTTAACAAAACACAACTCCATCGCCTGCTGTGACTCAGAAACTGTGACTAAGCCTGACACCTGTGGAGCAAAGTGAACACCTGCAGGCATTTTCTTCCATGATGGTGATGAAGACTACGCTTATAGTTACTGATTATTGTAAACACATCTTAGTGTTGGAGTAACAACCCCTAAAGTAATACCAATATCAAAATGACCCAAAGAAAGACAACTTTAATGTAATGAATATCGTGCCTGAGAAATGAGAATTGATTTAGCATTTGTGCACCCTTTGTGGGTAATGAAGGTCAGTATTTAAATACCAAGAAATCCTGGTTTAGGATACACAAAGAGGCCCTGTCACCAGTGCTGACTTGAAGGTTTTTCCTTTACATCCCAACTTAAATATGAGTCATGAATTAATGGAGATGACGTTTTGTGAAGAACGCTCATTAGCTAAAGAATTGGCAACAGATTTATGAGGAATGTTGCCTGACAACAGCACTGGTCAGTGAAGTGAGGATGGCTTATCACTGATGCCGCCTCACTAACACGCCATGATGGCAAGTGTCTGTCTGAGCTGTCAGAAACAAGGTCTGAACACATCTTTATCAGACTTCCCCTCACCACACTGGCTCCTGCAGCTAGACTCCTGGATGTTTGTCCTTGTTGGTTGGCAGACATTGCATCTTGCTCTTGAATCCAGACATTGTGGCAGATGAATCACTGATAGCATCATCACCAGCAGAGAAAACGAGAGACGATTACTCACCTCGACTTAAATACACCTGGACCTTTTCTGTTCGATCTATTCTCCTAGTTCATGGAAAACGCATTACCATAGTGGGGTTTACTTTTTCTAATTCATGAAATGCATTTGTTAGGTTTTCCAATTCTGTTTCTTTCAAGGGAGCAGCTTAAAAGTAGTTCTCAGGATGACATACTTTGATTTTTGTTGCATAACACTGAAGTTTGGGTTTGTTGCAACAGAGTACAAGTACCTTAGGGTTGCTTTAAACGTGGAACAGGCTAAATTGGCAAACGTAAAATTTGGAATTGACATAAAGCAGTTTATTATGGATTGGGTTGTAATGAAGGAAACATATTCCTGTAATGCCAGTGATAAGATGAGCTTTTGTTTTTAATTGTTTGAATATTTACTTTGATCCAATGATGACTCTTGTCTGTAAGATTTGGTCTTGATGCTACAGCCTCTGAAACACCTCCTCTAATATAGGTCAAGGCCACACAAGAAAAGTGCTTTTAAAGCGCGAAGGTGAGAGAAACCACACCAATGAGGAGGACTTAACTGGAGTGTGTTAATTTGTATTTCGAGTTGCGATGTCTGAAGGGGAGCGCGAGATTAGAAAAGCGGTGGTCCACAGAGAGACACGCGGAGTCGGATTTCAGTTTTTGCGAGGGCCCCTTGAGTCCGAATCACTGAAGCTGCCTTTGTTTGACTGTGAACCAGAAAGAGAGAGAGGACAGAGCAAGAGGAGGAGGAGGAGGAGGAGGAGAGAGTGTGAGGCTTTTAGTTCGGAGTGAGTGAGAGGGACAGGCAGAGTGAGCTCCATCTCT
The DNA here is from genome assembly GCF_036324505.1 of Eleginops maclovinus. Classification (NCBI taxonomy): domain Eukaryota; kingdom Metazoa; phylum Chordata; class Actinopteri; order Perciformes; family Eleginopidae; genus Eleginops; species Eleginops maclovinus. Next base: position 4,415,350 of record NC_086369.1, read on the forward strand.
CTCTCTCTTACCAGGGCTATCCCACATGAACAGGACGACTTTAGTTTGGATCTAAGCTTACCGTCACTGAAGATGACTTCACGGTAAATGAAAGGCACTTTGTTCCCAGTAAAGAAGTAGTTTTAAGTCAGTTTCCTAACTCTTCTTCTTCTTTTTACAGCATTCCTCCCTGGTTTTTTGGATTATTTCTACTAGTGCTCCGGTTCTGCAGCCATCGCTCCTCCGCTCAGCTGTTGGAAGGTATGTGCTCTCTGTGTTTGTCTCTCATTGCTGGTTCATGTGTTTTTTCTTCTGCTGTTGGAGAACTTTCTGCTGGCTCATGACTTCTCATCTGCTGAATATGAATGAATGGTGAAACTGTTGCGCTCTGCTCCTGGAAACTAAATGTGTTACATTGAGGCTCAAGAAGATATTTTGAGAAAGGTGCTTACTTTACGACAAGACTGGTGTGCTTTCATAGGAAGTTCATAACTCAATGAATGTTGAGTTAAATTGAAATGTATTTAGAGGAATGTTGCTTACAAAATATGGAGAAAGGCAAGACAGTTTCTCTATTTCTAGTTCTCAATATTCAGTAGTACAAATACACAAACATTTAGTCCCTATGGAGTGATACTGAAACAATAACACAATTTGGACATTTTGACTTTCAACTGTCATGAGGATAATAAAGTGCCAATATACTCCAGACCATGGGAAAGTCTTAAGCCTTACTTTGAGGGTATAGATGCATTAGACCCCCATTTGATAAGATCAGTTCATCCCATAGGACTATGTCCAAAGTCTCTGTTTATACTGGGAGCATTAAAGTGAAACATGGCTACCCCCAAACTTTTCCAATTTTTGGGAGCCATTGTTTTCAGATGAACTTGATGACCTTTAAACCCCTTAAGAAGGATACCTGCCGGCCTCTATGCTCTATGATGTTTTCAATTATATCTTGACTGATGTGTTTCTCAGAGTTCATGCAGAGCTTTGCAGTCTGTTTTCACAGCTTAAATCTAGATTTTCTCCATGATGAATGGATCAATCAGTATTCTTCAACATGGTCCCAATTAGTGCAAAAAGAACTTCTCTTTTCCATCGCAATTGGAAACAGACAAAACCTCACAATGTGCACACTGACAGACAGGCAATCAGTAGCACTGCATAATAAAGGAAGGTAGTAAAGATGATGTAATGCTACTGAGTGTGTTGGAAAGGGCTCTCCTGAGATGAAGTTCATTTCAATTATGTCAAAGCATCATTTGATTAGTTTTCATGCTGGCCTTCAGACAAGGCTAATATGCTATTACTGCCTTCGTCAGTGTGCTGGAATCCAGATTGGCATTTGCAAGTGTGTGTGTGTGTGTGTGTGTGTGTGTGTGTGTGTGTGTGTGTGTGTGTGTGTGTGTGTGTGTGTGTGTGTGTGTGTGTGTGTGTGTGTGTGTGTGTGTGTATCTTGATCTATGATCACCACAAGGAGCTCCATGTCACAAAAGCAGCATTGTGTGGGCCCAGTGAAATAATTACGGGTTCTCTTTAGTTAATGTGGACCCCATGGAGCTTAATTGTGTGAGTCTGACATCTTGGATTAAACACCACTTTGGCTCAGGAGGGGAACCGCTTAGCTATAAAACCCTGTCCCCAATTATGATACTGAGGGAAATATGATCTTGAAGGAATGAGTTTTTACTCAAAAGTGGTTGTAGAAGTAAATGTTTGCAGAACAGCATAACTTGATGATGGATGTGTGTGAGGAGGTGGAGCTCAGTTCATGTAGTCTTTTTAAGGGTGATTTTACGGTCCAGTTTCTCCTCTGCAGAGGCTGTTTGTGCTTTTGCCATGTTCATAATCCTCTGCTATGATTCACTCTTTCAAGAGGAAGGGGAAAAGAGTGTGTGTGTGTTTGCATGCATGCTGGGTTACTTGCCAAAGAGAGAGAGAGAGTAAGAGAGCACCAGGGACAAATATTTCCAGCTGTAAATATTCTTGAAAACAGAGCTGTCTCCGTGGCAACATTCACATTTCTGTGCACGATTGTTGAAATACAGCTAATATAATCCTTTCCCTTTGTGGGAAATGCAGCCACTTTCTGCTGTGTCTGTTACTAAGTGTGTGTGTGTGTGTGTGTGTGTGTGTGTGTGTGTGTGTGTGTGTGTGTGTGCGTGTGTGTACTATTTTTTGTTATGCATCAGAATTGAGAGATGCCAGAACAAATACAGATGCTTTGTTTAAAGTCCAAATCTGCAGTTTTGAAATGGTTTTGTATGCTTGGCTGTGTGTGTATACACCTTAACATAGTTAATGGATTATCTTCTGTAATTGTCTGAATGATAATGATACAAATAATGAAAGAAAGAAAGTATACATAAGCAGAATAAGTGATGGGATACTTCAATAAATTCATGGATATACGTTTCAATAGAGCTATGAATGAGGGCTATGTAGATGAATAATAATGATTTAATTACATGACAAATATAAGAAATAAATATTCATTTACATTGCACAGGCTGCTGGCTGCAGATGATACCAGAAAAAAGTAAGTGAACTAATGAAGAATAAGAGTAGCCTAATCAATTGGTATACAAACACATTAATAAAGTAAGAATTGTTCCATTGCAGTCGAATATATTTCAGTAGATATTAAAAATTACATAAACAAGTAACAACGTAATAAATGGCATTGGTCCGTGCTGTGAAGGCATCTTAATCAAAGCTTTAGTTTTTCATTAACTAATAGTACAGAAGAATCACGAAAGCATACTCTGGGTATTAGCTGCTTTTAATCTTTACAGACGAGCAATATGTTGAGTATACAATAAACCATCTTTAGCCTGACATGCTAATTGTGCACACACATTCATACACACATACGCCTTTACTGTATACCAAACACACCAAACAAATACACACATCTGCTGTACACATGGTAATTATTCACAAATTATGATGGTTTTAATTATGTTGATGGAACAACGGGACACAGCGGGCTATTAGGGATAATGAGTGTGATGATGTGGCGGCTGATGTGAGTCTCAGAGAATGTGGCGATAAGGAGGAGAATCACGAGGAGAAGGTTGAGGATGATTGTGATGATGTCCTTGGAGATCCCTGTAGAGAATGAAGGGTGTTTCCAGACAAAGAATCAGGCCGTAAAAAGGGTGAACTTTAACTTGAAAGTGATTCAAGATGGGCTTCATGTTCATTGAGAATTGACATCAAAAATGAAATCAATAATGAAATGGGCTCAGGTTGTATCTGACTAAAGGTAAACCACATCTGGGCTGCCTTCAAAGGACTCTTTATTTTCCTGTTTTTCTCAGTTGTTTGTTCAGGGAAGGTCAACTGAGTGTTTGCTCTTTTTTTTACTCCCCCCCCCCCCCCACTACTTTTTTCCTGCTCGACTTGCAAGCAGGATCATCGTTCATCTTCCCCAACGTTCCCTCAATATCAGTCCTAAATCAACTTAGAAATTCAGCACAGCATTTCTGTACTGTTCAGACACAATATGGGGAAAAAGTGACATGAATCTAGATGAGAGTCTTTCACCTTTTTAAGGAAACCACCGTTACAAGTGGATTTGTAATTAACCATCAGCTCTTTTAGATTTGTCAGCAGAAGAAAGACGACATGGAGTATAAGAAGTAATGTGTAAAACCTTCAATTAGTTCTCAATTCCTGACTTAACCAGACTGGTTTGGCTTCAATTGGATGTAGGTCATCTGGACAGCCTGTAAGGTTTTGATTAAAAGTGTAATTTCGACTGTAGGATTCTCAGTGCTGTCCAACAATGATTTCACGAATGAGCAAACGAAACATAGGAGACTTTTAAAGTGTGTGGCATTTTCCTATAAACTTATGTCCAGTTTGTTTCCATCCAGCGCATGATGTAACACACAAGTGAGTCACCTTATACCCAGGGTAGGAAAGATCCTTTTTATTTCGCTTGGCACACATGATACTCAGCAGGAAACGGTCACAACAATGAGCACCGAGCACCAAAGCTGTCATCAATTTAGAAAAACAACCAAAGGACATCATGACAACTCACTTAACACTGGACTCAAGTGGCCAGATGTTTCTCTGCCCATGCAGATGTGTTTATACCATCGACTGTATGATTTATACTCTGCATGTCAAATGTACAAGTGGACTGTTTTATGATGTAATGGTTTAAATAATGTGTAAATCCTAGACGGTTAGCAGATGCTCACATGAAAAGTTAAATGTAGGATAGAAAACCATAACAGAAAAATATGTGTTCTCATGTTTTACTATAAAGCTGATGCTTTCATCACGTGCAGTGACAGAACATTTCCTGTGTTTGGCTCAAGAATAATTCGGGTACATATTGCAGGTGAGTGAACAGATGGGCTATTTCCAAATTCCTTCACTGACAAACTACACTGCCCGGCCAAAAAAAAGGTCACACACTCTAATATTCGTTGAACTACCTTTAGCTTTGATTCCGGCACGCATTCGCGGTGGCATCGTTTCCACGAGCTCATTCATTTTTCGCCAAGATCTTGTCTTGATGATGGGAGATTCGGACCACTGTCTTCTCCAGCACATCCCAAAGATTCTCAATCGGGTTCAGGTCTGGACTCTGTGATGTCTCATGCTCCCTGAAACACTCTTTCACAATTTGAGCCCGATGGATCCTGGCATTGTCATCTTGGAACATGCCCGTGCCATCAGGGAAGAAAAAATCCACTGATGGAATAACCTGGTCATTCAGTATATTCAGGTAGTCAGCTGACCTCATTCTTTGGGAAAGTTGCTGAACCTAGACCAGACCAACTGCAGCAACCCCAGATCATAGCACTGCCCCCCCCACAGGCTTGTGACCTTTTTTTTGGCCGGGCAGTGTAGCTTTAACAAATACAATATACCACATTTCCGTGCCGTCGTGATATCCCTTATGATTGAAGGTTGATTTACAGCATATTCCTTTGGTGTATGCCCTAACAATGCGCTGAAGCATAGAGAAAGCAAGAGGAATGGCTGGAGCTCAGACTTTCCTTTTACAAAAATAAAGAGCCGTCTCTCTCAACATTTTGAATCAGGGTCGAAAAGCCAGGATCATCTGAGCTAAGCATAAAACTGTTTGTCCTTTTTATCTGTCAATATTATCTGTAGTTTTCAAAGACTAAACCGCATCTTCTCTTGCCATCAAAACTGGAAAGTTAACCAAAAGATGTCCAAAGAGTAAGCCTTGATATCTTTGGTATAGAGTCATTTTAAACCTCAAACATTCAAAACCATGCTTGGCAGAAAAACTCTTTCTTTTACTGCTTTTTAATTAGTTTGTCTTTAACTGTATTTATACTTGTTTGTTGTTTCTTGGTAGAGTGACACAAGCTCCTCATGGCGCTGTTTATTCCTCCATGTGTCAGCGAGTTTTAACTGACTCCAGATGTGCCGCAGGTTGTGTTTGTTATATAATATCTGCATCCCAGACTATTCCTGTTTACTTTCACTAACTTCTAAGTATCATCCAATTTGTCATCTGCTTTCTTCATTTGGCTCCTGATTCATTTCTTTCACTTATAATTTATTCAGATGTTGTTGTTTGTGACTTCCAATTTTGTGGAACTTGATTTGCGTTGTTTTTTTTAACTCGTAAAAAACCTCCATAAAGACAACAACAGACATGTAAAAGCACTTAAATACAGCTGTCAACGTTGATTAGTAATTCTGCTCACTAAACACTTTAAGGAATGCTGCTCCAGACTTTCTGCATCCCAATGTTTTATATCTGCAAATAATCTAAAACAAACCCTAAAATAAAAACATGTGCGTTATCCTGGAGGGTAAACAGGAATTGCTAAATTTGTCCTGTACAAAACAAGCCATTTTTTGAGTCCTGGACACAGACAGAGTTGGAGGAGATGAATAAGTTTCCTCATAGCATGAAACCAGAAAACAAACGCAGGAAGTATGAAGTGTAGGATGCACAGGGTGTGGGAGGGGAGATGTGTGACGCCAAATGTCACTTTGACCTCCATCCTTTGTACTCTTATATTATATTGCTGTCTATTCTATTTTCATTCCAAGTGAATATGTAAGGATTTTTAATAGATGATAGAAAGATTCAGACTCTGCAGATAACATATCTTAACTCAACCTCAATTCATTTGACCTTAACATCAGTTATCCCTCATTGAAATCAAAGCGTTGGCCATGAAAGAACTTTCACTGAATGTCCTGAGCACTACGTTTGATGTGGATGACTTATTTCTTTCCATGGCCTTCAAAATGATGTTTGAAGGAAGAGCACTTGGACTCCTTTCTGCTGCTTATTTTGAGTTATGCTGTCTTTCCATGCAAGGTTCTCATGGAACGTCTAGCAGAGGGCAATTGGATTCTGTGTTTCCTGTAAACACAGAGAGCTACTGAGGGATTTGTCATGGATATTTATTACCGTTCACTGTTGCCAATAACACTGAATGTGTGTTATGCCGCCCAAATACCCAACTTGGCAGACCCGGACTCCTCCACCTTTTCTTAAGCTAGCGGATTTGACCAAAGATTCATATAGGGAAACAAAGCATACAAGTCATCAACATTTTTGTTGTTTCCAGGAAGTTAAAATCACTAAAAATATCATTATGAAAACATACCTAACAACAACCAGAGTCATACACAATGATCTAAAAATCATTTTGGATTCAGGGGGACTTTAATTCGATAATGTGAGACATCTATGTGATTATGTATCTGTATGGGTTTGTTTATCCATCATTTAGATTCTTCTGCTTTTATATTGCCTTTCATAGACTGATTGTACAAAAAAAAAGGCTCCATAGCATTGATGCATTGGATACTCCCTCATCTTACTTAAATTGTCAAGTGCCCATACTCTTATCGAGGGAGAACTACTGATGGCCTATATTGCAAATACAGAACCAAAACCGAGCCTGCATTAAACCTGCGGGAACAAAACTCCATGTCTCATTTGCAACTTCTTTTTTTTACCATAATAACCATCCACACAGGCCGTAGGTCAACTCTGCTGCAGAGGTTTAAATTGGTGGATTTATTTAGCAAATCTTAGAGGAGCAGGCTTGTTTTTTTTGAGGATAGCAAATTGTTTTAATACATTCCAACACCAGCAAGAAAAAGTGTAACTGAAATGCTTTCTATCCCCTGAACACCCACTGAGCAGGGCTCCCAGTTTCTCATATAAAGCTGTTTAATGGCCAATCATACGCTGTGCCCGTTGACGTTTTGAGAGAGTGTGAGGCAGGATGAAAAGAAAATGCCTCTCTTTAGCTGAGTGTTGGAACATTACAGCACATAAACATGGTTACAGCTGTCAAGGGCATGGCACAGTGCATCCTCAGTACGATGAGGACATTTTACTGGATAAAATGATACAACATATGAGCTTTCCTGCATTCCTTTAGGTAATTACGTCACGTTGTCGTCCGATGGGATTAGAAGTGCATCAAAACTGCCATTTACTGGAGTGAATTAGTTTGTTTGTTTTTCTGGGAGCGGCCCGGTTTTCTTGGCTTCTGCACCACAGAAGCCTGATGGGTGAAAATATGGAATATCTAACAGTCTGGAAAATGTCTGTCAGGTCGGGAAGACGGGCTAGAAACGAGCAGGTGTCTGTTGCGTGAACAGATTTATGAAAGCTTACTTTTTTTTCTCTACTACTTTGCCCTCCTTTGATTAGTGACCTCTGGGTGTTTGATCCGTGGGTTGCATCTAAACAGGAAAGTTAGTGTCAAAGAGAAGGAAGTGTTCCACCCTGTTACTACTTGACTAAAGGTAACACCTTATTTGAACCATGACAATCTTTCCTAGAAGTGAGCTAATCATCTGCAAATGGCTGCAGCACCTCATTTCGCAACCAAAGGGTTGGACAGGGTTGCATAGTCGTCTAGGTCGTCATTTTTTATGTTGCCTAGTATGTTGAATGGTTTAAACTGGGTTTAAATAGCGTCTATGCAAACACGTACGTCTCCCACAAGCTAACAGCAGGTTCCTAACAATGGTATGTTTTCCTAACCTTGACCCCGTAAATGGCTCTGGTTTTGTCCTGTGTCCATCTGATGGATGACTTCTGGTCATCAGCAAACAAAGCAACATACTTCAAAGACAGTTTCGTGTGCAAACTTTGGACCACAGACTTTGAAATCTACCTATCTTTCGTTGTTGTTTAAAGACCACCTGAAATACATGAAATAGCATGTAAGAAAATACAGACTTACTAGAGTTGCTATAATTTTGTAATGAACCCTTTTATCTTTTGCAGCTTTAAGTGAATACAGGGGGAGAACATACCAAGAGGGAAATAAAAAGATTCCCTGAAGAGCATCTGTAGATTGTTTCCCAGTGGGAGGTGGGATTAGTGTTGTTTTTTGTGGCATGTGTGTGTTTGTGCCTGTCCCTGTTTGTGTGTGTGCTCAGCTGGTCCGCAGCTGCATTGTTTTTGAGCACACTGCCAAGCCACTTCCTGAAAATCCCACCATGGTCTCAGTCAATATCAACAAACATCCGCACTACCTTTCTTCATTTTTCATTGCCTGACGTAATGAATTTGCTGTTGTTTTCTCTCTTATTTGGTCAATAATCACCTGTCTCGCTACTCATCCTATAATTTCGTTACTCATAGCATCGCCGTTGCTGCTGCTGCTGCTGCTGGGCTCTGAATTGGTGCACTGAGTAGATGGATGTGTTTTATATGGCTCTGGATAGTATGTGTTGGAATAGGGATGTGTTCTGATGTAATGACGTGTCGTGAGCTGTTGAGGTCTCTGTAATTATACTTGTCCATGTTTTGGAATAAAAACACTCATTCAAAATGGACAAAACAGCTCACCAAGGTTTCCCAAAGGGATCCTGAATCCATCCTACAGCTTCAATGTTTATGAGAGGCAGGGTGTTTTTCATTTCCCTGCTCTTTTTCATCACTGTCAAAGTTAGACTTCAGCCTGTGATGAATCTGAAAGGCTCTAAGGAGCTAAAGTGGCCAGAGATGTGATTTTGATTATATCCCACTTTGTAAACAAAATGGTGAAAAGAAAATCTAAGATTTAAGTATCATCTCATTGCAGGAATATGTTGATGAAACATGATGGTCCAGTTCTTGGATTAAGTCATCCAAATTGGATCAGAATGACAAAGACCACCGTATGTGCTTTTCTAATGGCCCCTTTTATCAAAGTGTAGAGACAAACAAATCTGTTTCCAACGTCCCCAAGACACAAGAGTAGTTCAGTCCTTATTTAGTGAATGCTTTCCAAAAAATGCGTTTATCATTCTGTTGCAGCGGCTTATTTCCAGCACCCCAGAGTCATGGCGACTCTTATCTTTGCATTTAGGAACTGACATAATGAGCCGAATTTAGAGCTGTTTATTTACCATAAGTGGTCCTGGTTACAAGTTATTTGCCTTTCCAAAAACTACTACTAACTGCTACTTCCCTCATGGTTCTGTAGTACCAATAGAACGTGACTGAAACTTGGCAGTGTAGTGAGCTTAGGCAGTCATTTTAATGGAAAATCATGGTGTTTAGAAGCTTGTATCTGGCAAGCAGAAACATGAGTTTAACTGCAATGAAACACGGGTAGAATTGTCTGTGGTTTATCTGGTGAGCATAGGGTTTTCATCGATACGGAGACGCAGTTTAAAACTGGTCAACTCTAATACTTTCATTCTTTAATCCATTACAGATGTACAAGTTCCTTCTTGGCACCCTAGATATTTATGAACTGATGCTCTAATACATATCAAATGCCTCTTCCATCGATTCATGTATGTAATCCTGCCAAAGAACCTCTGGCACTGTATTGTATTTTTCAAGCAGTCCTTACAGATATATGGTCTACTCTATGATATATTTAGTGCCAAACATACACTTTTCCAAAGCCTCTGCTTACAAATGACCTTCTAAATCAGCTTGCAGCTCCCAATACACATTTTTTGTCATTGCATTTGAACAATGGCGTCCTCAGCAAAGTTCTGCAGCTTATTCAAACCTGGCAACCGGGCCTAAAGTTAAGAGAATCAATTTGATGTGATGTATTTCTTGCCGGAGGAGATTCCTGCCTTCTGCAGGAAACCCTGGATTTGATAACTCTCCACTGGCAGCAGATATGAAATATGAACTCTGGTCCAATTTACCCTGCACACAGCAAAGCAACACTTAAGCTGATATATTTCTGGGCTGGTAATCAATGCCTGAGTTTGCAGCAATTTAAGACCATTTAAGGAGGAGCTACTGTGAAGAAGCAGTTTAATCTTGGTGGTTGCTGGATTAAAGATGGGATCATTTAAAGATTTGTTAGATTGGCTGTAAATAGAGGATTGCACATAAACTAGTATTAACATGTATTATAGTGGTAAACTCAGCAGCATTTATTCTTCTTTTTCCTGATCTCACTCCCAGAGAAGATGTTTTTGATGGCAAGCTTTTAAAACAGCTCACCCCTGCTCTGATATGAAGTCTGCTGAGGGCTTTAAGACCTTCAGTACAGTTTCCAGCAGATGATGCAATGAAGACGTAAGGGTCTGGACCCAGAAGAAGGGGACAGGCAGTAACACGGTTATTACTATTATTACAGCCTTGGATTGTCTTGTAACCCTGGAGCTCTCAAGTGAACATGGTTTTTGTCAGGATTATGACCGAGGTGGTCATACTGTGGTTTCAGAAACATGCTTCTTGTATGTTCGTTGAGCAGCAACAGTCATCTTTAACCGAAGAAAAGAAGAAATGTAAAAGATGTGAATTAAAATGTTCTCTCAATTCAACTGAAATGCCAACTCTCAGCATCTTGATTATTAGCCATTTGTATTCATTGTCAGTAAAAGGGGATGGAACCAATTTAGTTTGGAAGGGTTTTTGGAAACAGTTTTAATTGGAGAAACAGAAAACAAACAAAACAACTGCGTCTTCTAACATCTCCAAAACTAAAGTGCTAGCTGATGTCATAATGAACTAATTGAGAAAGATTAAGGACATCCTGGTTATCAGATTTCTAGGATACTTTATGTGTAGGGAATCAAGCTGTTAATTATCTCCCGATGAGGAAATGCAGGTCAGAAGTCCAGGATCAAAGAGTCTGTCATGCTGCCAGCAGGTACTTGGTGAAGCTTTTTATGGAGGCTAACAGCTAAGTGCAACCTCCTCCTTATAGGATGACGGAGGCCAGCGTCTAAATCTGGAAAGCTTTACACCCATGCAAGAACTAACACACTCATACACACATGTGCCTGCAGACCTTAGTCTTCAGCCCGGCTTTGAGGTGGCGTCGTAACATTTTCCTCTGGATTAGGTTACATAAACGATAGTGGTAAATCAAACCGCTCATTTGGGAAAGACGATTAATGATTAAAGAGAAGAAAGAGGTAGAGGGTGTTTCCCGAGGTGAAGAATTACAGTTTAATTTCCATGACTTGACAGTTTTGTGCCCTTGCAGCAGTTAAAGTCCACTCAGCTGGAACAAAAACAAGCTTTTATTTTAACGATAGGCATGCATCATCAATACAAGTTGCCTCTTTTTTTGGAAAAGGCTTTTTCCTGCTCTTCAAGGTTTCATAAAGTCTGGACTTGAAAGAATGGAAACGATAGCTTGAAAATTTACCCTTTTTTTCATTTAAAGTAACTGATACTGAGGCTTCATGTCCAATACTTTTGCTCTAGCACCCATACTGTAGTTTAGCAGTGATTTTCTTCAACAGGTCCCAGTACACCCCTGCTAGTCTTCAGCAGTTGAGGGTGTTGATTCTGTGGTCAAAACATGTCAACAGAATTCACCATTAGAATGAGAAAGGAGCTGAATCCCAGTGCTTACTTACTAGAGTTTACCGGACGCCCTGCCCTCATGCTCTGTCTTTTCTCTGCAACATCAAATAAAGCAGAGACATCTCTGGAAAGGCAGACCTCGCTGGCTCCTTTCCAAGTCTGCCACTCACTCTTAAATATATACCCAACATGATAAAGTGTGCCAGTAATATAAAATAAAACATTGTGTCTTTTACTCCATTTGTTTCACATTTGCTGTAGAGATGTCAAATGGCTAAAGTGAAGATGACTCCGAGCGTCTCTGATACACAAAGATGTTCTCTGTGGAGTTATATGGAAACAGTGTGAATACTGCAGATAAGATCATGTTTGAAGCTTCTAACCTTGACTGTAACAACAATGCTGATGTGTCCATCATGCGGCGCAGCAGATGGAGCAGAGACCTTGGCTATTTGTATGTGTGTTTTATAAACCAAGACCCTTTATTTCTCCTCTTCCAATTGTCGTTTGAATGACTGAATTTAAAGTGCATATGAACATGCGGTAAAGGCATCTGTTCAAATCTTTTTTAAGCGTTTCAAGGTGAATAAAAGCTGGCACATCGAAGTGTCTACGCGTTCAGAGTTTAAATACCTTTGATAAGGGTTGTTAATATTTTACCACCTCTCTTTCGTGCATATCTAGCTCACCGTAATGATGTCTTTGTCTCTATTGATTTTCACTCAGTGCTTTCTGTTTTCTCTCCTTCTACCTTCTTCTTGCATGTCAAATTCAGGCCAAGTTTGACTCATACACCAAGCACTGTCTGAATCCTGTCGATTTTACATTTGCATCCTTTTTTAGAACTGCAGACAACTGAATAAAAGTACCGCCCCATGTCCAACTCCTCTGACAATAAATATTCAGCCACTCTGTAAATAACTTATTCAATAAATGTCATTCCCCTTCCACGTGAGAATTCCTGAGAAGCCTGAACACATTACTTAAAGAGAGAAGAGGAATTTCAAGTTTAAAAAGACACGCCAATGAGCTTGACCTGGTTTTGGCCTCACACTGATGCTAACAGCTGCTGAGTGTTCCCAGTTGGTGTACAACACTGGGGTCAAGGATCGGGGTCATTCATTTTGACCTAATTCTGCAACTAATTGATGCATGTTAAGACAGCTGGTATGCAAGAGGACTTTTCCGTGATTTACTCAGAGGTTTGTTAAAGCAGCATTACGTTGAACAGTTGTAATCTGCATCATTCTGGCAGCAGGTTTGGGGAAATGGAGTGATTGCTGCAGGGTTTTCTGACTGTACTTCTCAGGAGATCACTTGTCAGTCGAGTAGCATAAAAGCAACAGTACACTATCAGACTCAAATGGTAGAGTAAGCTCCATCTGGGAAGCAGGTTGCAGTTTTTCCTTTATTTATTCCAAGAAATGTTTGCCTTTTTGATTCTTGAGATGCAAAGTAGGTCATTGGCCCCAGGGGTCGTTTCCTGGTAAACCCACCTGTGTTTACCACCAGTAAATACAAGTGATTTGTAAAGTAGCCATAAACTGAATTACTTTTTTACAAACATGTTTTATTGTGGAGAAGTGTATCCACTGTAGGATTAGCACACTATATATCATTCAATCTTTTAAAGGGGAATATAAGTTTTATTGAAATTGCAATGTAGACCCTTGCAATATCCACATTTCTCCAAATCATGCAGCCTTTGCCTCAACAGTAAAAATCTCTTGCAGTAGCAGGTGGAGGTGGAATAATTGCCATCACTGACATAAACGTTTTCACAATAACTAGAAGCATTTGGGCGTTGAATTCTGGATTCCAGATCATCTTCTTTTGCCTTTTTATGGGCAGCACTTACTCGAAGCTTCTCTACTCTCTTCTCTATGAAAAAAGTGCATATATTTTTGCAGAATAAACATCATTTTTAACTCGAGCAGTCACAATAATCTCAAGTCATTTATCTTATTCTCATCTGGGTCAGACTCTTTAAACAGTGACCGTCAACCGGCGCCGTGGAAGTGTCCACACTTTACTCAATGAAAGCATGTATTGGCTGAGGGCCCTCTGTGCTGACTGTAGTGAATAACTCCCACTGCAGAGCTGAAGCAGATGGTATCACTCACCCCCCCCCCCCCCCCACCCTCCTTTTATAGGAACAGTTTGGATAAGCTGCACAAGTATATCTCCTATGTGATGAATACAAACATGCCAAACCTGACAGCAAAGACTTGGCATTCATCTGTGGAAAATAAGGAAAGGGGATCTTAAGGGATTCCTCTATGGCTCGCGGAGCTGATATTGGTGAAGATGAAAAGGTCACAGGGTGATGTTCAGATGCAGATGTTCTTCAGTTGCACCTTAGCACATTTACTGCAGTTCAAGCTTTTTCTCTTGTGTTCTAACTCAGCTTTTTTCCATTCTTATCCTCCTCCTTTTCTCTCTTCTGACATCAGCCTTGATGAGCCATAGCCTTGTGAAAAGGCCTGAGTCGCTGTGTTGATTAAGTGTGAACAAATCTTTAAATATTCTTTTCTTTTTAATCGATGATTGATCGCATCTAACCTTCTCACTTTATCACCTTTCCCCATTCTTTACTTTTTCTGTCTTGCACCCTATTGCTCATTCAGCTTCAGTTGATAAATCACCAATTCATCTTCTCGCCACCTTTTTCCCAAAAGAAGCCTAGCACCTTCCCTCCAAAAGTTATGCGTTGAAGTCTGGACACGGTGGCGGCAAGCTGCCAAAAACAGTCAGCCCATCATTCTGCTGACACTTTGGTCGGAGTGCAGCTTCTACAGCTGGTTAAACACAGCTTGGGGTAAGCCGAACAACGTGCTGTTTACACGGAGCCCCATGACTTCTGACCTCTGTGGACATCCGCTTTTACCACCAGCCTGTAACTGCTTTAATTAACTTGAAGGCGGGGTAAAGGACACTCACTTCAGAAACACTATTAGGCATGAGTGGTAAAAAAAAAAGTGATACCTGTGAGTTCAAATACCCAGACCCTCATTCTCGTCTCATTTGTTTCCCTAAGAATCTCTTTCCTCTCCCATCCTCTAGAAAGACGTGGATCTGTTGTATTTGGTCCTCTCGTGTTATTTATAATATCCGTGAAGAATTCCTGCACCAGCAGTTTTCTGTAAGCTGCATAGATACTCATCAAACTGTTGAAGACTTCTTATGAATTTGACGTTTTCTTGAATAAGCAAACCCAACACTTATTGTGAACGTTTTTTTGGCTCATGTTTAATAAGTCCGATATGTGTTTAGCTCTACTCCAGGGCACTTTAAAAGTCAACTGCATGATCTGTATTCTGAAAATACAATCGGTAGGCTGCTTACGTAATGCACTGGCAATAACATGGTGGATCTACATTGATACAGATGTTGTTGTTTTTTGAGAATGCAGTTTTCGTCTTCAACTCTTTTTGTGTTTTTTATAGCAAAAACATGCACCTCCAAAACTGCATGTAACTCTGATGTTGTGCTTTAAAGTGAAAGGGGCTTTAAGTTTAAACACATTTAGAAAAAACACCGGCAAATATTCCCCTCTACAAAGGTAATAGTGTTCTGTTGCCAAGTTGGTGCTCAATATTTAGATGGAAGATAAGAATTTGAAGAAGCAGGAAGTGTGTATGTGCCTATGTATACAGTGTGGGTTTCTGGTGAGACAGACAGGAGTAATACTGACCTAACCGTCTGAGATATTTGGCCTTTGGCTCTCTGCAACCTTGACGTGCCAGCTTGTACAGACACAGAAAAAAACCCAAGTCCTGTCCATTTCGGCTTATATGGGCACAATCGAGAGCTTTGGTCCAGACTAACGCCAAAACAACTTCATATCTGCAAGAAAATATTGAATTCCTTTACAGGTTTCCAGTTTTAGTAGAAAGTAACAATTCTTTGAGTGTAAATGTACCACTGTTGATGAGAAATGTGTTCTTTGGGATTAATGATGCGTCATATTATTATTATTTGTAATAACAACTTGAAATGCAAAATGATGCATGGAAGAAATTTGAACACGGTAACAGTCAGCCCGTTCATGTTTAGAAATAAAACAGTCCAAAATAGTTTAACATCATGGACATAAATCACTACAAGCTTATCCTGTCCTGACCTGCAGTTCCCCGCCCCCCCCTCTCCTGCTGGATGCTACACTTACACTGTTGTCATTAGGAAGTCATTAAATGCTCCTCTTCCTCGGTCTATTGGAGTCGCTCTGAGACCTTTGACCTCTGTGAAACCTACAGCAGTGCTGCCCTTAAAGCCCAGTGCAGCGTCAGCCGGCTGTGTTTCCAAGACATATTCAGAGAGTTTAAAGTGAGCAACACAGGAGCTGACTCTGGGTTCTATAACAGTAGCAGTATGTTATTAAATAGTACAAAAGACACCAAAAGATATGAGTGAATGCCACATAATAAGTTGCATACCTGTAAAATGTGTCTATACAGAGCTTTTAGGACATAGACAGAAGGATGGAGGTGGATGAGGAGGGTACTCCCCTGCGGCTCTCCAACATAAAGGCAACCAGAAACTGAAAGCTAGCTCACAAGATCTTTCTAACCAGGAGGACATGCACATGTCTACCACTAGAGGCCACTAAGTAATAACATGGAGACATAATAGTGTGTTTTTTAAAGAGGATGCCTGTGTCAGTTTCAGTAAAGACCAAATCACGGCTGCTTTTGGGAACTATCAAACAAGAGTAACAGTTCAATTCTGAAATTGAGTTAAAAGTTGGACGTGTCTGTACTAAGTTCACTTTGTGTTGACATGGTGCATACTGTGTGATGTGTTCATATGTATACTTCACACCATCTGATAACTGTTTGCATTTGCACCAAAACTGCAAGTGATCAAATAGCAGATTCCACTGCATACATTATGCTACATGAACAGTCGTCTGTGAGACCACCGGCTGAGAAGAAGCTGCTGCGCTCACTGAGAGACAGCCAGCCCAGCTTTCCCAAGATGGATTTTGGATGAAACACAAGAATGCGCTCAGCTTACCGCTCAGCCCCCTTTACCCCGTCCAGACCTCACTTTACCTGTCACCCATAATGCTCCCGTTGTGTGTGTGTGTGTGTGTGTGTGTGTGTGTGTGTGTGTGTGTGTGTGTGTGTAGGGCAGTGTCAGAGCTATAGAAAGAGGCTTTTTAAAAGCTGCATCAAGCAAGAGTTCTAGTTAACTAATTGTTGCAGCTTCAACTTCTATGGTCTCTTTTGACTATTTATCCACATACTAACTACAATTTTGGTATAAGTTTTGGCCAAATCCTCAACCAAGCCACTGATGATGTATTTCCTTAAAACATTTATTTCCTATCTGGTTCCATACAAAGACCAGGTTATGTATTTGGTCCTCTTGTATCGTGAACAAACGTCTTCACCAGCAGTTTTGTGTCAGCTGCATGAAGACAATTTTTGAAGATTTCTTGTAAATGTGAGGTTCTTGAATAAGCAAACCCCTTTGGCTTTTCTAATCAGACCAAAATGTTTTTAGCTGTACTTAAATGTTACTTGCTTGACCTGTTTTCTGAAAGTGCAGCCTGTTTAATGCAGGGCCAAAATATGTTGCAGATACATTGATACTGATGTTAATCTCTACCTGTAAAGCTTCAAAGCTCTCTGTCTGTGTGTCCTTGTAAACTACAATTTTGGTACTGGGTTTGGCCACTGGCAAAAAAAATACCTAAGTGCAAAGAAGTTAACAAGAGAGCCTCAAGAGGAAAATTGAAAGCACTCTGTCCAGAGAAAGCTAGACTCTCAAAAGGAGGCTTGAATTCCCAGCAGCCATTAAGAGGAAGAAGACACGTCCAACTTTGTGACAAATAACTACTTGATCCTGTTGAAGCAAAGCAGAAAAGCTTCCTTGCTTTGGCCCTGAGATTTCTCAACAATGGGCGTTGCTGTCCCAATCTTCATTCTGCATCTACACTGCTTTAATTCTGATATTTGTGTTTGCGCTTCATGGGTGATACTGAGGTATTTCCAGGTCATATAGGATATATAATCCTTCAAGTGGGTTCTGGGGCCTTCCCCGGGATCCCTTCACCATTAAAAATGTTTTATGTCTTATAATTACTTATGTGGCATTGTTGGAGGAGCCAAGTACTTAAGATTTTCATTGCCAAAACAATCCAGCTATTGTGCAGATGACAATAAAGCTTTTGAATCTTTAAAAATGTGCCTGGGATACCACTACTAAGTCTACCTTTTCAGAAGCATGTCCGGCTTTTTCCGGCAAAGACCTAGGCTTACAGATTTCTGTTGAACTCCTTAGTGATGCTTGTATGATTTATAAAACATTGCGTAGCCTCAATTTCAGCTCTCTTTTTGAAGGCATCACTATTAAGAGCTTAAGTTAGCCTCTTGGCAACTTCTTATTGGAAGTTTAGCCGCTAAAACAGCCATACTTTTATTGTAGCTTGACTCATACATTTTGAACTTCATCTTCAGGAGCAGCTTCCTCACCACCAACATGACAACAGTGAAGCAGGTGCATAAAATTGTCTTTTGGCATTAACTTCCTCCCAACCAGCAATTGATCTCAACCAATCCATCCAGTATATGTTGGAGGTCCAACAAATAATATGCAATAAAGTAGGTAGAACACTGCGGACTGGACAGTTCTCAACTCTGTCCATAAAATGTACAAACTCAATTGAATGAAAGCCCTCATAATCTGGAAATGATGCATCTCATCTCCTCACATCTGGGAGTCTCTTTTCGTGGTTTCGAGTCTGCAGCTGGCATCAATAAGATGAGACGGTACACACTACCTCATGTTGCTGCGGTGGGTACAGCGAGTCATTTCTTGGAGCAGAAATTGGCAGATTGGAGCTTGATTTAAGTCACTTATTCACAAAGAGGTGTGTCTGTTTGGGCCATAAGTGTGATGTGTTGCTCCCAATTAATCTCAAAGCAGCCTCTCACAAATTGCAAGTGAAAGTGATTTGAAGGAATTAAAAGTCCTTTTTGGTTGATTCTCGAGATTCTGGCTCTAACACTTGCAACTAAGTGATTGTAATTGGACAAATGCAATTATTGCTATAAAACATAATTGTCAAAGAAGCATTGTTTTAGTCTTGCAGTGTAACCATAAAGTTTTGGATTACTTAATCTGTGACCAGAGCCTCTCAAAATCAGCTCTCCAGATCTTATATTATTTGAACTGGTTTGGCAACTGCCAAAAAAGTGTAGTATTCGTTTCCCGTTGCCCTAGGAGGTAATTGTGTTTTGTCCTTTGTTTGCTTTTATTTCCTCCCAGGAAACTAATAGCTTGTGTCTGAATAATCAGGCCCCTAGCCCAATGCTGAATTAGTCCTTTTCTGTGGGTATGGAGCTCTGCACTGGGGTTAACTGGGGACAGGGGCAGAGTTTTAGTTGAGTCAGGGTTGGCTCTTTGCGTAGCGGCATTACTGAGCCAGCAGCATAATTTGTCAGGGGAAACCGATTGGTTATGAAATCCTGCAGATAGTTTTTAGATTTGATTGGTGGTGATGTTGTTGGTAACGGCAGATGATTGCAGACAAAAATGTCTCCTCCAGACAGTAACACTTGCACATTTTTGTGGTTCAGTTGCGGCATGTGGACTACTTTGTTTATATAACCAACCTACAGTACAAGAATGAATGTGAAGCACACCTACTCAGAATCCAGTGATTAATGTGCCATGCAACAACGGAAACACGCTCTTGCGAAACCTGATTTTAAATGTTCTTTTTCAAAGATCCCCAATGTAGTGATCTCATAACGTATTTGCAGGAAATACCCCAAAAACTCCCCCATGGCCAGTGCGCTTGAGAGTGATTGGCTCCTTTTTAAATGAGTCCTGCATGTTTATAAAACGGCCATCCACCGATAAGCAAGGTCAAACACAATCTGTTGATGGCTTCAAAAGAGAAGAGAGGGGTGGAGAGAGATTCATCCCAATATGAATGAAATTACCTGTGGAAATATGCCTGGCTGTGTCCCATTAGTGAGGATGGTGAGGTTTGAAACTGTTCATTCATATTCCTGTAAAGCATCTGGTTCATCTCATAAGCATTTTAAATTGAATTTGCTGAAAAAGCTGTTTCCATTTTATGGGATAATCAGTTTGGTGTTGACGTTCTGTTGCAAGGCTATTAACACTTAGCTCATGTTGGCTTTATTGTGGAGAATGTACTTTCTATTTTATGCGGAAGCCACCTGTTTGCACTCAGCAAAAAAACTCACATATTCATCATTTTATACGCGTTGTAATCTCTTGTAAAAACTGTACTCTTTTGTGGAGGGTTTTGTGATTTCACGGCTAAGTTGGTTCAAAGGACTCTAACGTCTCTTTACATTAAGTGAACTTTCTCCTCAGAACAAGCAGCTTTTATGCTTCTGCTGTACATAAAACACGCTGCACCAGGTTTCTTCCCTCTTTGGAAACCCCCCCACACGTTAGCTCCAGATATCTATTTGCATTTCTGAGCATATGAAGGACTTCTTTGTAACTGCACTTCCCAACGACTACTGTGTTTCTAGGCTGAAGTTGTAGTGATATTTTGCAGCCCTAACTTCTGATTCGGGCCACACAGACACAGACTCAAAAGCGTGGACCAATGAAACTATTAACAACGTAATGAATCTGGCCTTTTATCCTGCAAAAAATCAAACCATCCCTTCCTTCTTACCACCTCAAAATGTAGCTGAAGGAGAAAGGGAAAAAATAAATCAATTAGAATCAATCCTTATGTGGATATTAAAGGAGAGCTACAGTGGGGCAAAAAAGTATTTAGTCAGCCACCAATTGTGCAAGTTCTCCCATTTAAAAAGATGAGAGAGGCCTGTCATTTTTATCATAGGTATACCTCAACTATGAGAGACAGAATGAGAAAACAAAATCCAGGAAATCACATTGTAGGATTTTTAATGAATTAATTGGTAAATTCCTCGGTAAAATAAGTATTTGGTCACCTACAAACAAGCAAGATTTCTGGCTCTCACAGACCTAGAACTTCTTCTTTAAGAGGCTCCTCTGTCCTCCACTCATTACCTGTATTAATGGCACCTTTTTGAACTCGTTATCAGTATAAAAGACACCTGTCCACAACCTCAAACAGTCATACTCCTAACTCCACTATGGCCAAGACCAAAGAGCTGTCAAAGGAGACCAGAGACAAAATTGTAGACCTGCACCAGGCTGGGAAAACTGAATCTGCAATAGGTAAGCAGCTTGGTGTGAAGAAATCAACTGTGGGAGCAATTATTAGAAAATGGAAGACATACAAGACCACTGCTAATCTCCCTCGATCTGGGGCTCCACGCAAGATCTCACCCCGTGGGGTCAAAATGATCACAAGAACGGTGAGCAAAAATCCCAGAACCACACGGGGGGACCTAGTGAATGACCTGCAGAGAGCTGGGACCAAAGTAACAGAGGCTACCATCAGTAACACACTACGCCGCCAGGGACTTAAATCCTGCAGTTCCAGACGTGTCCCCCTGCTTAAGCCAGTACATGTCCAGGCCCGTCTGAAGTTTGCTAGAGGGCATTTGGATGATCCAGAAGAGGATTGGGAGAATGTCATATGGTCAGAAGAAACCAAAATAGAACTTTTTGGTAAAAACTCAACTTGTTGTGTTTGGAGGAGAAAGAATGCAGAGTTGCATCCAAAGAACACCATACCTACTGTGAAGCATGGGGGTGGAAACATCATGCTTTGGGGCTGTTTTTCTGCAAAGGGACCAGGACGACTGATCCGTGTAAAGGAAAGAATGAATGGGGCCATGTATCGTGAGATTTTGAGTGAAAACCTCCTTCCATCAGCAAGGGCACTGAAGATGAAGCGTGGCTGGGTCTTTCAGCATGACCATGATCCCAAACACACCGCCAGGGCAACGAAGGAGTGGCTTCGTAAGAAGCATTTCAAGGTCCTGGAGTGGCCTAGCCAGTCTCCAGATCTCAACCCCATAGAAAATCTTTGGAGGGAGTTGAAAGTCCGTGTTGCCCAGTGACAGCCCCAAAACATCACTGCTTTAGAGGAGATCTGCATGGAGGAATGGGCCAAAATACCAGTAACAGTGTGTGAAAACCTTGTGAAGACTTACAGAAAACCTTTGACCTCTGTCATTGCCAACAAAGGGTATATAACAAAGTATTGAGATGAACTTTTGTTATTGACCAAATACTTATTTTCCACAATCATTTGAAAATAAATTCTTTAAAAATCCTACAATGTGATTTCCTGGATTTCTTTTTCTCATTCTGTCTCTCTTAGTTGAAGTGTACCTATGATAAAAATTACAGGCCTCTCTCATCTTTTTAAATGGGAGAACTTGCACAATTGGTGGCTGACTAAATACTTTTTTGCCCCACTGTAAGTTGTTGACTTCAGAGATAGGAAATACCCCAGATGTTTGAACTTGCTATGCTTTGCCTTTAGGTTAGAGTTAGGCTTATTCTACATTACCTAACACATTAGTATATTTGTTGGCTGTGATAAGGGCTCTTCTAATACATTTAAGTTTGTTTGTATGTACGTTTGGTTCTGTTGGTTTCTATAGTAAATATAATGAATGAGACTGTATTGTGTTATTGTTTGTCTTTCGTTAGAAGATAAATGCTAACTTCCAATGTTTCTCTTTCCTCATAATCATAACACTTTCTGCCTTCTTGCATTGGAACCCGCCCCTTTAAAACTATGGGATAGATGTTCCCATACAAATCATCCGTATTGCATCTCCACAGTATTGTGCCCATGTGTTGCCGATATGCTTCAGTTGCTTAAGTAAGGTGCTTGCAACACCATGGAATCTGTTGTTCCCATTAAAAAACAATAAAAGGGTGCAATATCAGCCACAAACTATCTGTTTTGGATCTTAAAAACTGCATCAAATTGTTAGCGTGCTGACTTTAACAAATCTTTTATGCAATAGTGTCTTTCTGTGGTAGGAACACAGGCCTCTTTATTAGCATCACATTCCTAACATACAGGAGGCACAGGTGATACCTCAACATATATGAATCCCTCTTTGTTTTTCTCCTTCTAAGTCCTATAATACAGTTATGACACACACACACACACACACACACACACACACACACACACACACACACACACACACACACACACACACACACACACACACACACACACACACACACACACACACACACATGACATGGCCGTATCGATCATGGGAGAAAAACCTTTTCTGTCTTTAGAATGCATAATGAAAATATACTCTGCCACACTAACATCTATACAAATTCATGGTGTTCCGAAAGATCACACAATATGAATATACATTTCCAGGATGAAAATTGAATTCACTAGCATCAGCAGTATAATCTTGACCTCATAAGACTTTCTTTCATGGCTAAAAACGTACTTACAATGCATTAGATTATCTTACAAATAATGCGATTTGCACCGGGTGAAGCAGAGGGACGAGCATGGAAATGTAGGGGTCAGGTATTCACTGAAAAAAAGCTTCAGGTGCTGCCCTGGTTTCAGGGAGAACTGAGAAATGGTCTTCTTTAAGTAAGGATTTTTTAAAGATATCCTTAACCACCTCCAAGTCAAACGTGATATCTAGATTTTATGTATGGACGACACAATTATTATATTTATATATTTGATTTTTTCCATTTTAAAGCCAGTGCACTGTTTTTGGCAATATCTGTAAGGCTGACAATATTTGCACCTGGGATTAAATAGTCAACAATGCTATTTGCACCGGGGTGAAAATAATCATTTTACTTTCAAAGCAAAGTATCCTAAAGTCAACTAACACATTAGTGGAACGATGCTGCTACAGTTGAGATAAATCTCTACCCGCAGACATAAAAGGGGGAAAAGCCAGCTGAACAGATCCCTTCAGGTCTCAGTCTTTGATACAGCGCTAAGACTTCTCTGCTCTTTTTAATGACTGCATGCGCTTTGCACTTAAGCTGGACACCAACAGAGCAGCTTTGTGCTAACGGGAGGCCTCTAGCCTCACCTGGTCACACACACGCACATACACGCACACTGTGTGGTCTCAGTAATTTACCTCCAGCTTCCTGCGTTTCACTGCAACTCGTGGCTGACATCACCTCTGTGCTGTCAATCAAACACCGGGAGCCTCTGAAGGAAAGGATGTGAGGATGCATGTTTTGTCTACTAGAGGAAAGATTTTGAAAGAGTTCATCCGTATTTGCAAAACAGGGCAGGATGGAACGGAAATCCCTTTTTTGAAGTGATTATTTATCTTAAGGAGTTATTTATTTAAATGTACTCAAACGCAGATCTAACGGGAACATCTGGTAATCTGCGGTAAACCTCTTTAACATCACACAGGTGTGAAATGACTGGTCTGCTAAATGAAATCTTACCAACTACAGGCATGGCCTTCTATGTTTAAACCTTTTTTCGTAGAAACAATCATGCTTCATTATTGCAATACTCTTTTCCCAAACGACACATGTTTATGATTCCGTAACATCAAAGCAGCAGTTTGTTTTAATCCAGTTTATGTTGGTTTATTGCTTTTGCCAGCTTTTCTTTCCTGTCATGCAAATGTAAGCTGCAGCTATCCTTGCTGTTGCATTCAGGGACAGTATAAAAAAGTTTACATATACAGCACACAACAGGAGATTGAAGTTACCTCGATCGTACATTAAACTCTCAGGGTAAAGTGTGTTTAATGTTGAAGCTTTCCCCGCTGTTGCATTCAGGCACACTCAACCAAACTCCAGATAATAGTGGTAGAATCAGCTTCATACAATGTCAGGAGCTTTCCTTACACACACGTATCATAGACTAGACGGGATGTACCCAAAAAGTGAATGTAAGGAGCATTTATGGGTACAAGTTGGGAACCGGCCTACTTTACATATTTCAAGGGTGCTGAATCCAAAAAAAACCGGTACCCGAGCGAAATTTTGAGTTTTTGACCTTCTAATTTGCATATCAAAATGGCCGCCAAACTCCCTATCTTGCTCAGTCGTTGGACCATTTTCCCCAAGTTTTTTTGTAAGTAGGCAATCAAAGATGATGAATTAAGTGTCTAGATCTATAGTCTGGGGTCAGAGCAAGGATATAGTGGAGGCTCAGTGCCTTTTTTATGTATATATATATGCAAAATACCAACTTTTAAGGTGAAATTAAGCATTATTTGTGTCATTTTTTAAGGCCGACATAAATATTCAGTCAATATCACTCTTAAATGTTCCCAGTGTATATATGATATGTGATGTATTCCATATTACATAATAACTAAGAAAAACACCATTGCAAGTTGTCTGAGAATTCATTTTTTTATGCAAACAAAGCATAATGCTCTTAATTCAAACATCGAAAAAACCCAAGTGAATAGGGAAAAAAAAAACATGAAACTTCCCTTGAACAGTTCTACAGATCACATCTTGTTTCTGTATATTTTCTTTCATGTTTCTAGCTGAATTGCTTTGCTTTCATCTGTCTTCTGTAAGTTCCATAGGTCACTTGTTTTGGTAAATTGTTTTTATACCTTTCTAGTTTGCTTGTGTGCCATTTGTCTTTGGAATTTCATTTTGATTAGTATTTCTTTCTGCAGTCCTTTTCCAAGTTCTTTGGTTACCCATTGCCTTGGTATGCTTGAGGACTACAACTCCACATTTAAACAAGGACATTGGTCATCACTCTGACATGTACACATTGCAGTGCATAACAGCCCCGATTTTCGGCATTTGCACTGGCGTGTTGTGCATTGTTTTTTACAGGCACACCTGATCATTTCCAGGCAACTTTCAGGTATTGGGTTCTGTGACATAAGAATGGGCTGTAGTCCTGAATCACCATCTTTCCATCCCATGTCCAAGGGTGAAGGAAGCTCAGGTGTGGCATAGTGAGCATTTCTCCAAACCATTGCCTGGTAGTGTACTCTCAGCAGATGGAAGTGGAGCGCATCGCTTGTAGGCGGCATTGCTTCTGGTTTACCTGTCCTGGAGAAAAGTATATGCCTTGCTGCATCAACAGAGTCTGTTTTATGCACATCATATATTCTGCAGACAAAAGCCTCTGAAGATCTTTGAGTCTCCTCCGTGAGATCACCAATTCCGAGGTTGCTGAGCAATTGATGGTGCATTTTCCAGACTTTCCATGATGTACTTTTGGTGTGACTTGCAATGTATGATGTGGTATCACAACCAGTTAGTGCATGAAATGCTACAAGGCTTGGTGCTGAATCCTTTGGCAGTTTGTTAAAAACAGCATCAATTGGTATATATTGTGGCTTCCTTGTGGTACCAGACAACAGCCAGAGTTTTTTACATGCTACGTGTGGGAAATGGGAAACGAGAATCACAAGTACATCAGTGTCTCTAGATGACACGACTACTGTGTCTGACTGGCAGTGCACTGCATGTAATACCAATCGGGTATCTGCCTCTTCGTGTGTGGCTCTCAGATGAGTCAGGTTGGTTGTTGCTTTTGATGACCTAACCTCCGTCTCTTCGTCTCTGAACCCACCAGCAACTACTATCTCTTTATCATCCGGTGCCTGAGCACATAGTTCTTCAGAGAGTAGATTGGCAAGATCAGCTTTGTTGTCAGGGAGGGACAGGAAATTGGTCCAGTTTTTTGGAAGAGGCACATCACGACCCTCAACAAGTCGTCTGATTGGTTGAGCTGCTTTTGTGCGTCGTGTCCTGGTAGCACCCTTGATGGTCTCTTCTCTGTATCTGTCAAACACAACGTCTATCCTGTTATAGTAACATCCTGCTTTCAACACTGCTCTGACAAATGTGTTGGCCAGATCCCCAAATGTTACTGCTTTGTCTGGCTTTCCAAGGGCAACCACAAGTGCCTGTCCATCTATGATGAGACAAGATGACATGTCGGGAAGTTCAATAGCCTCAGGACAGACTATGTCTTCAGTTAACTTATTTACTAATACAGACTTGTTTCCAGTGCGAAGTGTCCCATTCATTTCAGCAAGGGATATGGGAACTGGCAGAAGCTCGTGTTTTAGGACAGCTGGTAAGTCAACTGGACGACCTGCCTCATAGGCCGTAACAAGGCGTTTGAGAATGTTTCGGTCAGCCTTTATGACAGTTCTGTTGTCTTTGATTTTAGGATTTTTGGCCACTTCATACAGAGATGCAAATGTTTTAGCTTTGCTCTTATGTAGGGTTGCATGGATTGGGACCTCTGGTTTATCTTTGTCCTCAGGAACAATCATCCTTTTCTCAATGAATGAATTCACTTTTTCTTGTCCTAGGTCTTTGGCAGAAAGTAATGAGCTTTGGATAGCCTCTGTGGCAACGTCTTTCGTGGCGAGATTTTGCAATGAGCCTGAGGAGACTGAATCAAACACCTTGAACCCTTTGAAGACTAAAACCAATGCCATTTCGTCTCTGTTGTCTCTCTTTTCACGGGATTTGGTAGCTTCATTGTGGACGTAGGTTTTCTCAGGTGTGTTGCTGAACATCAAATGTGTCTCTTCTGCTACATGGGACCTCATGTTGTAGGAGAGTGTCCATCTGGAAAGGGCTGAAGGTGTCTTAGTAATGCCAATGATCCCCCCTCCTTTTTTCCCTGTTCCGTTGATCCACTCCATTGCTTGGTCTGGATCGACCTGGTTGAATCGTTGATCGGACCGCTTCACAACAAAGTTGCCTCTTTGGAACTCAGATAGTACAGGTTCTGGGAGTTGGTGCATCTCAGCAATATACACTGGCCCCCATCTTGCATAGTTCAGGTGGTCATATCGCATGAAGTACGGCAACATCCAGCTGAAGGAGTGAAGATGAAGCTCCCAGAGTCCATCACGCTGAGCTCGTGTAAACTGCAACAGTGTTGAGACCATATCCATGTAGTTCCACCAGAAGACAAAGTTGACATCTTCAGATTTACTTGCGATGAAATCTTTGAGGAGACTGTCAAACTGTTCCTGCTTCAGATATGTTATCAACTGAGGAATCATTTCAGGATTTTCATCAGCAGCCATAGCAGAGATCTCATCATGGCATTCCTTGTTTGATTCTGCAGCAAACGCGAGGAATGTTGGCAACAAAAGCTGCCATAGGGCCTGCAAGGTCAGTTTGTGAGCTCTCATACCCTTGTTGTATGCTTTCCCTGACATGACAAGCATGACAGCACCCTCCCCCAGCAATCCACTCTCCAGCCACACTTCAGCTAGACCAGACCCAGCCATGTGATCTCCGATAGTCTTTAGGAAGTTCATTGCAATATGAAGTCCACCAAGCCGAGGGATTAACTTGCCCTGATATTCCTCAACACACCACTTCAGTTCCATGAGCTTGCAGTAAAGAGCTTGGTCCACTGTTATGACTGTATGCTCCTGGCCAAAATGTGATGATATTGCCATGCACCTCTTCACAACTGTATTGAGCGTATCATACTCATGAGCTGGAGCAAGGACTATTGGCAAATATCCTACTGCTGTCTGCTCTGGTTCCTTTGACGAGACTGACTGATTGAAAACGGTCCAAGAAGGTTTGGGTTCAGAATCCTGACGTCGCAGGAAGAAAGCCATGTCTGTTGCTTGTGCTTGTTTCACACACTCACTGTCTCCTTTAGGTCTGGTAAACCAGGTCTTGTTAACATGTGATGTGAATACTGGCTTGCTTGTGGCAGAATGTACATTGACGTGGTGCAGGTTCTCCAGGACATCTGGCACAACCAGTGTACGGCTAGTGGAGGGCTTCAGCATGTCAAGTTCTATATCTTTTTTTCCCCGTTGCCAGGCTGCCATTTGGGTTGCATGAAAGGTGTTCTTTCCATCTAAGGACTCATCAAGGATGTCAATGTTGTCAGCAGTGAAGTGGATGAATCGATTTGCTACCATGTTTGGTGGAATAATGGCACCGGTTGCTGGGTCCATAGATTTTAAGAATTTAGAGAACAAATGCTTAATTTGCAAAAAAAAAACAAAAAAAAAACATGAAATCTCAGACAACTTGCAATGGATTTTTTTCTTTGTTATCATATAATATGGTGTACATCATATGTCATATCAACAGGGAAAATTTCAGAGTAACTTTTATTTAATATTTATGTCGGCCTTAAAAAATGACACAAATAATGCTTAATTTCACCTTAAAAGTTGGTATTTTGCATATATATATACATAAAAAAGGCACTGAGCCTCCACTATATCCTTGTTTGACCCTTGACTATCGATCTAGAAACTTAATTTCCTCATCTTGATTGCCTACTTACAAAAAAAACTAGGAGGAAATGGTCCAATAACTGTTCAAGATGGGCAATTTGGCGGCCATTTTAATATGCAAATTAGAAGGTCAAAACCTCAAAATTTCACCCGGGTACCGGTTTTTTTGGACTCAGCACCCTTGAAATATGTAAGGTAGGCCGGTTCCCGACTTGTACCCATAAATGCTCCTTACTTCTTATAAAAGGCCTTTTTTCTGAAATCCGTCTAGACTATCATACAACAGGACAGAAACACATACTGAAAGTGCTCTTTTTGCATTTGCGTTCTCACTTTAAGCTCCTTCTAATAACGTCTAAATAGTTTCAAGATTGCAGTGCATGTGTGAAAGGGGCTGGCAAGATGTAACCGTTTAATGCAAGAAATTCATTGTTTCCAGTTGATTGCCATCTTTTTCTAATATTCTCTCCATAGTTCTTTATAACAATCTTTTATTCACAGCTGTCAAAACAGGATCACATGGCGTTTCGGCAGATCTGTTTTTATATAAGTTCATAATGTTAAAGATGTTTGGAAACAGACATGGATGAACATGATGATGGCGCTGAGACACTGTGTGTGTGAGACGTGGCTTGACCAGACACAGAGGGTTTGCTGTGTTGCTGTGTAAACCTGGATAAAGTCTATGAGCCGTTTGCATTGTTGGGCTGACAGAAAGTTTACTGATTTGTCAGTATAGATGACTGATGTTTGATAAGATTCCCTTTACTCAGCCTCTCTTCAGATGTGACAACTCATTCCGCAATCCAGGATTCACTGACAGCCTTTAGAGCTGCAGCCCAAACATTGCGTCTTTCATCACAGCAATATCATGACCTTTCTTCCTTTTACTTTTTTCTGATTCGGCCTTAAGACTGAATATTTGCATGTACAAGTAAAAAGCACACTATAGTAAAACAACTAAAACTGTTATGTGGAATACAGCATAGGCAAGGCTGCACCCCCATGCTGCCTGTAATGTGTCCGAGACATGGGAAACTCCTGCAGTTTATATCTGAAAAACTGAGCTTAAAGTCACCTGTACCATTGCAAATGCAGTTTCAGCAAAAGTGCACATTCTGCAGTCGGTGTACGAGAGTCATGTGTGTGTATTGTGCATGTGTGTGTGCTTAATGTACCTCCTCAAGTAAAAGATGATTATTAGTTTGATTTATTTTTTTTTAATCATCCAATTTCAGTTCCAGTTAAAGATTGAATGAATGTGCTTTGTACCATTTAGCTTTATGTTTACCACCAACCATCATAGTTCAGAGCAGCAATCAAAGTATTTAAAGAAACAGTGATGCAGATCAGCCCTTGCAGTATTTCAATCAGTAGAAGTATCAGCTTAGGGTTCATAAGAGTTCCATCCATACATGCAGATGTTGTGCCTTCAGTTGTTTCTGTTACAGAAAAGTACTTTTCTTTAAAAAGGGCAGAGGCCTTAAAAGGAAACCTTTGTTAGTTTTAAGTGTTGCTGAACACGGCACTGCACTTTCTGCTATTTAAAACAGGCAGTCTGCATTTTGCCATAACAATGTGTCACACAGTCAGAGACTCCCCAAACACACTGAGCCATTAAAGAAACAGCTCTGGAGTGTGTGGATCGACTGTTGCTCATTTAGAGAGGAAACAGGCATGCAAACACTACACATGCACTATAAACAAACACACACACAAACACACACATACTGAAGATACTACTTTTACATTAAAAGAAAGAAACATCTGCAATGCGAAATATTCTCCCTAAAAGTCAGATGTGCTATGAGATTAAATCTGTTGTCACTAAATTAAACGGATCTCCAGGTTTTTTTACTGGCCCCATGCATCGCGTGGAATGCCAAGGAAAAGGGAGTTCCTTCTCTAAAGCCAGAGTTATTCCTCAGTGACTCAAAGACTTGATCACTTGACATCATCTTCACTTCCTTCGTACACCTTGAAGTTATTACTGTGGGGGAGCTTCAGGACTGTTTTATTGTTCTTTATTCTCCTCTGCTTTTCTTTCTCCGTCCTTGTTCCAGTGCAGGTGGCTCTCGGACTCAGCCAAGCCTGATTTCACTGAGCAGTCACACCCTAACACAAATTACTCACAAGGTTCTCACAGCTCTCACGCTGGGATGTTTTACATGTTCACTGCTCTGCTTTCATTATTCATAGTAATCTTAAAATGAGGCCATGCATAAATCATCAATTCAGCCACTTTTCTTCAACATGATCAGCTGTTTACTCTCAGATGCATTACGCAGGACGAAAACTGAATCTGCAAAACTGTGTGTCCTGTGGTTTCATCAGTTTGTAATCTGTACTCACTGAACTGCAGTTTTTCTATTTCTATTTGTTATCTTTTTCCCCCATTGTGCACCTGCAACATGGAGCATTTCACTTCAAGCTCTTGTTTGGGTTTATAATCTTGCATACATTTACTTGCTTTAATTACTATCGGTGTTAAAATAAAGGTTGTACCATTTAGTCTCTGAGCAGCGATAGTGGGACATTTCTCAATCCAGCCACATTTCCACAACACGATCAGATGATTGCTCACAATATATACAACTTGAGAGTGTGTCTTAGTTTCCATGGTGATGTGTCCAGCTGTTAGTCTCTGACCTAGAGGAGGAACATCTGCAGTGAAGTCACTTTCGGGCACAGACTGAGGGAAGTGACAGGCTGCGCTGGCGGAATGTTTGGCAGGACTTTCCCTCTGACAAAACAGAAAGCATAGCGTCTAGCGGAAAACAGCCAACAGGGAATCATCAATGTCTGATTCTGATATTCTCTGGATTCAGAAATGGGTCAAAGAGTATTCAGAAAATATTTCTTAATGCTTGTTTAAGCTGAGATTTCGCTGTATCTGTTTAATTAAATCAGTGCCTGATGGTCTATTAAATTCCTCTTAAGAGCAATAAAAACCCCACGCTTCTGCTGAAACCTGGAACTTCCTTTGAGTTGTGTTTTTGGACCTCAATATGTGGGGCATTTGGGCACAGTTTGCTTGCACATCACCGGACTGTTAACAGGGTTGCTCATAAAAAGCGCAGATTGAGACTAGTTTTATTTAATGTTTAATGAGCATTGTATAGCCACATAATGACTTCCTATTTATTAATAATAATTCAGGTCATATACATTGCTTTTAAATAACCATTTGGGAAGTGAAAGTACTTTATAAGAGAAGACAATATGCTGATTCCCCCACTAGAGAGACTTGATTTTCTCTGCAGTTAGTTTCCAAGGCAAAAAAATCCAAAGGTGCATGACAACTGAGGAGGAAGAACTGCTTTAAAACAAACCACAAAGTATAACATCCACAATTACCTAAAACAAATAAGAGTAATGTTTTCAAAGCATATCAGTGACATTTCTTTGTGATCAGCTTCAGTGGTGGTTTCCCAGCAGACAGGTATATGTTGCACTACTTTGTTTTATTTAATTGCCACAGTCCGTAGGGGTTTCAATCCAATTAATGCAAGGGGAAAAGAGTGTGCCTCTCTTCCTGTTGGGAGCCTGACTGACCACACACACACACACACACACACACACACACACACACACACACACACACACACAGGCTGCACTGTTAGCCTAATTTACAGGAGCTGCCACTGCGCAGCACGTGTGTATTAGTCTAACCTAATGCCTTCCAGATGCCCAGCCTCTGCACCCTGCTGCCCACTCGCTCTGAAAGAACAGACAATTGTTCCTGGGGTCTTCCTGTTAAAGAGAACCAGGTGTAGAAGGAACTGTGTGTGAGTGTGAGTGTGAGTGTGAGTGTGAGTGTGAGTGTGAGTGTGAGTGTGAGTGGGTGTGGGTGTGGGTGTGGGTGTGGGTGTGTGTGTGTGTGTGTGTGTGTGTGTGTGTGTGTGTGTGTGTGTGTGTGTGTGTGTGTGTGTGTGTGTGTGTGTGTGTGTGTGTGTGTGTGTGTGTGTGTGTGCATGTGTATGTGTATGTGTATGTGTATGTGTGTGTGTGTGTGTGTGTGTGTGTGTGTGTGTGTGTGTGTGTGTGTGTGTGTGCATGTGTATGTGTATGTGTATGTGTATGTGTATGTGCATGTGTGTGTGTGTGTGTGTGTGTGTGTGTGTGATTTCTTGCATCCGTGCCAGACAAAAGGGCAAGAGGAGGAGAATTAGATGTAGTCGTGCAGTAGGTGGGCATGCACAGTGCCTGCATGTCTGTCTGAGAGAAGGTGCTGTCTGTCATGCTGTGTATGAATCCATGTGTGTGTATCCATGTGTGCTGCATGACAGACAGACAGACAGACAGAGAGACAGACTGACAGGGAGAACGCGTGTGTGTGTGCACTGAGCCGCGCTTACAGTAATGGTGAGATGACATGGATGGAAGCTTCAGACAGATGGAAGCCCCTTCTCACCTTCTTGGCAAACTTTATGGGGTGTATCTGACATGCTGTCATAAAGACTAAAGCAAGGATATCCTAGAACTCAAGAGTGCTCACAAGGATCCGCTGTTATTGTGAACAAAAATTGAGGCGTACCAGAATGCCATTTTATCAGGAATGTTAACATAAATCTGCAAGCTTTAGCAATGCAGAGGTACTAAGGTATGGAAAGAGATTCATTAGAAAAACTATCAAATGTCTTTGTTTGTCAAAGCTCGAATATACTAAAAGCTGTGGACTCCTAAAAAAAAAATGTTAGGATCGCAAAAAGTATATAAGATATTAAATATAATAACTTCCTTTAAGTGTAGTAGGAAAAGATGAATCATACGATGATCCACCTCCCACACTGTCTGCTGAGGAATGCTTTAATTTCTAGGATAACAGATCAGTCCTCTGACCCAGAGATGGATTAACCCAGCAGGGGGGAAATGATCTGTAGGTCGACCATGGCCTCTCTATAAGAGTGTATACCCTGTCACTTTCGAGTATCCATTAAACACACTGCACACTTCCTCCCACGTAAATGGATATATTTCTGAAAACACATTATAGATGCTTACCAAAATGACCAATCAAAGATCAAATCGTTTCTGTCTGTCTGTGAAAGAAGGTTAGATACTTTTCATGTCGGTTTTTTTCTTTTTTGAAGGGGTCGGGGCCAGTGATGCCCTCAGTTTCTTGAGTTAGAATAGTATTTGTTTGCCTCCCCTCTAATGATTTTAACGTCTGTTTCCTGCAGACCGTGGTTCTCAGGGAGCGTTGGACCTGACGGAGTTAATCGGCGTCCCATTGCCTCCCTCTGTCTCCTTCGTCACGGGCTTCGAGGGTTACCCCGCCTACAGCTTCGGCCCTGACGCCAACGTGGGCCGCCTCACCAAGTCCTTCATCCCCGACCCGTTCTACTACGACTTCGCCGTCACAGTCACCGCTAAACCCACCACACGGCGGGGGGGCATGCTGTTTGCCATCACAGATGCCTACCAAAAAGTAAAGGATTTGGATACTCACTAAATAACTTTGCTCCTACATGTAAATAAAGAGAAAGTCATTTTTAAACATCACTTGATTTCCTCTTCATAAGATTGTACACTTAGGTATAGCGCTGTCGGAGGTGGAGGATGGTTCACAGAGAGTCCTACTGTACTACACGGACCCCGGAACAGGGGGGACGCAAGAAGCGGCTTCCTTCAAAATGGGAGACATGACGGGACGATGGGCGAGGTTTACCCTCACCGTACAGGGGGCAGGGGTCAGTGTGTGGTTTACTTTATCTGGGTAAAGATGCTACAGTATGGGGGGCATTTTGACATCAATAAGATAGGCAGGATCTGCTGATTCCTGCGCTAACATTGACAGACAGTCTGGGTGGTTGTTAGTAGCACCACTCTTTGTTTGTGGTCATTGTCTTAATACAAAAACATTATTATTACAAATGCATGTCATTGTGTTCAAAAAAGGCCTTATGTTTTACTTTACCAGCTTAGCAATGTGGTTTAAAAAGCAAATGTTAGTTAAACGGGTGCAAAAAGTGCACACTTTTAACTGATTAGCTGATTTCTGCATGTGCTCTTGTGGCTCAGGTGCGTCTGTTCATGGACTGTGAGGAATACCATCGGGTGGCCTTCAGCAGGAGCCCTCAGCCTCTCACCTTTGAGCCCAGCTCAGGGATGTTCATCGGGAACGCTGGGGGGACGGGCCTGCAGAGGTTTGTGGTGAGTCCAGTAGACTGTTTGTGTGTGTGTGTGTGTGTGTGTGTGTGTGTGTGTGTGTGTGTGTGTGTGTGTGTGTGTGTGTGTGTGTGTGTGTGTGTGTGTGTGTGTGTGTGTGTGTGTGTGTGTGTGTGTGTGTGTGTGTGTGTGTGTGTGTGTGTGTGTGTGTGTGTGTGTGTGTGTGTGTGTGTGTGTGTGTGATCATCATCATCTCTTGCAACATGAGCACTTGATGATTTCCCTGTTCTCCATGTCGTAGGGATGTGAATAGTTGTCGGATCCATTGCTAGTTGCTGAAACAAAACGTGGCGTTTGGGCGGTCGCCTATTTTACAGTAGAGACATGAACACAATAGCCATCGTTGACAGCTTTACGACCACCACATGAGAAGAGGAATGAATGGCTGCATGATTTTATGGCTGCCTTATCCTGTGAGAGCTCATAAATGCAAGCTCGATGTGATTTGCATTTCTGGAACATCGCCGATCTCTCATCTGAGTCTCTCACTTTGAATATCTTACAAAGTTTCAGTAAATATGCCAAATTCTTAATTACAGAGAATCAAACACTACTGAGGATGCAAAGTGTCGAGCTCCCAGTCCTTTGCATTTGTGGAAGAATTCCCCTGTGTGGTCATTATGGGCATGTGTGAAAGAGAATTGTTGAGCATGCAGACGTAGAAGAAGAGGTAGTAATGCAATTCGGCTTTCTGCTCTCAATGCTGCAGCACTTTCCTTCCAACCCAAAAGAACAAGTGTTGTCCCAGTGTAACAGGAGGGATGATGAGGAGAACATTGTTTATTGTTAAGGGGAAACCTATTATTTATGTGCTCTTTGCAAAAACCTTTCTTTAGTTTAAATCAACTCTGATTGTTAGACTACAAAAAGAACGTTCTTTTGAGTGACTTAAAAACAAGCTTCTTTTTACGCTGGCCCCGCAACGTTTGTCTTCTTGAAGTTTAGTTTCCAGGACAGTGGGAAGAAGTTCTTATTGCTTTTTTCCACTCATTACGAGTTTATTAGAGAAATCCGAGGAGAGTTTTAAAGAAATCCAATGAGCCAGGAAGTGGGTTTATTCAGAATGTTCTTTGTCTCACAGGGGAGTCCAATGTTCTGTTCACATTACGTCTTGAGAGCAAATTGACCACTAGACTTATATATTGTGGAGAGATGGCGGGGACACTGGAATGATAATGAGAACAACGGGGAGTTATTATTCCCTAGTGTTGTAATTCAATTTAGTATGTGTTTTAATTAGGAAAGAATGACTTGTTATTTCATACCATGAGCCTTTGACATTTTGTCGAGCCTTTTGGCAACACATTTTTTTGTTGCATCTTTACTAAAATACATCCAATATAAAACCTCTTATTGTAAAACCAACATCAGGCTTTGTAAAGAGCCAGGCTAGTCTTTCCTTTCTTTATGCTAAGCTAAATAAACTTCCCAGGTGCAGGTGTAAGGGAAATGGCATGAAAAGCTACTTTTATTATGCAGAAATACTGTATTGTCAGACCAACACTAGCGTGAAACCTTGCTTCACATTTAGCATAGAGATGTGATATTGATTTTAATCAAACTGGAGAAGAAAGTTTGATCAATTTTCCACAGAAGTCAGCGTTCCGGGCTTTCTACCAGGAATCCACTTAGGTTCAGTCAAAACAGTACTTGGTTAAGTCAATAAAGAAATCACGATTTGTTCCTACTATTTGTATTAAATCCAAAGATTTGGCCGTACCTCCCGCCACGCTAGATAACGCTTTGATAAAGTTGACCTGCAGCTGTTTCTCTTCTCTCTTCTCAATAAGCTCCCTCTCTTTCACTACTCCATCCTTCTCTCTTCACACAATCCTCCCCTCTCAGACAAAGAAGTTCGTAGTGACTGTCTGTTTCCAGCTGTTCAGTGTTTGACCTGGCAGCTTCCTTTTTAAAAACAGTCCTTCTTCCTGGATAGCAACTACAGTAGCTCTCTGCAGGAATACACTCACACCTTTCCCTAGTCTGACTGAAACACATCCGATGCTGGGTGTTGGAAAGTGTGTGTGTGTGTTGCTGGAACCATCTTTACATGTTTGTGTGAAATAGAAAAAGAGTGTGTGCTGACCATTTTCCAAGTCTCCCTGAGCTACTGTATTTTACAACTTCAAACATTGGGAGAAACATCGTTGTGTTGGTCATGTGTATTGCGCTGTATACTTTTGTGCTGAAATGTATTCTAAGGCTTTATGTAACATGCACAATAGTCTTATTTTTGCAAGCTTTCTAACATGCAACTTTAAAATGCTTCAATCACACAGCCTGGCACTGCCTTCAAGTGTTTGGATTCATTTGACCTAAAGTTGCCTTTCAGATCAGTACCACAAAATTCACACACCCTTGCACAGCACCTGCTTTGTTTAATGCAGATGAGTTGTTTACTTCACAAACAGATGTTTCCAATACTTTCTTTCTCTTCCTCTTTAATTTCTCATTGCTTCACCATCGTTACATTTCATCGGCAGGGCTTCACTTCACATGAGAAACACGTGTTTGTCATCTGGCTTGAATTCAATATCAATAAAGTTGAAATGCCCTTAGCAAGTCTTTACTGATCTAATAAAGCACCTGCTGCCTCTCACATCTAAAGGACCATTCACACACTAAATAATGTAAAGGAATACGTTCCTCCTTTCACTAATGTGGGGCCCTTTGTTCATTGCCTTGCATCAAATACATGCACGCATGCCCGCTAAAGGGATTAAAAGTCTTTGTAATAACTACACAGAATAATGACGCCCAAAAATTGAGCTGGCAGACTTTTCATGGTTCAGCTGGTTTTATAGAACTATAATAACATATTTGAATGACCTATAACTGTGACATGTTGAGCCTTTTGACTTCCTAAACAAAATATAGAACAGTTCAAATGTGTTATTGTTAAAAGCGATGGTCAGATTTATCCACTATGATGTAAAGGTGTTCTGAGATCTGTTTAATTTCCAGATGTTGGTGTGTGTCACTTTTTGTGTAATGTGTGGGATAATGAGGAAGGGAGATGGATAAACTGAAATGCTGACAGACAGAGGCATGCTGCTGCATGAGAAATGTTATTAAGATTTGATTAAAAGTAATGACATGTACTGCAGGGCTCCATCCAGCAGCTGGTGCTCAAGTCCGATCCCACGGCCCCAGATGACCAGTGTGAAGAGGACGATCCCAATGTGAGTGTGCACACACACACACACACACACACACACACACACACACACACACACACACACACACACACACACACACACACACACACACACACAGGCATTCTTATGTCGCTATGTCTCCCTCTACTGGTGAACTATATGAACAAAAGTGTGTATGCAGCGTCCATGTACTCTTGTATTGGTTCTCCTCCTAAGTCAGTTATATAATAGACTTATATTTTGGGAAATCATTTGCTTCCAACAATTTGGAAAAGAACCTGTCCTGTTTCATAATCAATAAAACAAATATGAATTGCTACTTTCAAACAGGTTAATTCTGCTCAGAATGCTTCACAGATGAAGGATGAGCTGAAAATAACACCCAACAATTGTAGACTGTAAAAAAGTCTACAATTCAAATCAACAGAGTCAATATTTTGATCTGCGAAAAATATCTTTATTGTTTCTTATTTTTGTATTTGTGTCTACGATTGTTAAGAGAACAATCACAAGCACAAATATTTTAAAGTAAAAGTTTAGCTTTATACAGTTTAATAAATGGCATGACACAAACTGGAAACCAAAGGATGTTGCTGTTGTTGTTGTTGTTGTTGTTGTTGTTGTTGTTGTTGTTTTTATTCAAATAATGTCATTTTCTCCGTAGGCCTCGGGGTACGGGAGTGGTGATGATACTTATGACGACATGGAGGGAAGAAAAGAAGTGAAGACACCGGCGAAGACCACCATGGTGTGTGTGCGCAAACAAAGTAACACGCAACAATGTCAATGTCTCTCAGAAAAGCAAAGATACACTATATTTAAGGATAAGCTATTCATTTCAATGGATTATTTATTATCAGGGGAGCAGAGAATTACGATCAAAGTGTTTTGTCACCTTAGAAGGCAAAATCCTGTACAAAGAAATGATGACATTCGGTGCAATGTGAAGAAAGTTGGTTTCAGAAGAAACGAGCAGACGTTGCATCCTCTTGAATCTTGTAACTTTCACTTTTTTGCAATGCTCCACATAAGAACATACTGAGCCCTACTCTTCTTTTCGCTTCCCAGCCCTTCCCAGAGTTGGACCCCACCTACAGCACCCCGGTCCGAGCCCCACCCACGGAGATGTTCCGAGTCGACGTAGGTGATGATGAAGACCTAGAGGAGACTTCTGGACAGGAATTGGAGAAGACGACAGAAAGAGGTATAAACAGTATTTTATTTGATGTTTGCAACAAAGTAGATTTTTTTCGCCAAATCATTTTTGGAGTATTTACCCAAAGAATGTATCTGTCACATGTTCTGCACAGGTATGGACGACTGATATAAAAGTAGGGCTGTGCAATATGAAGATAGAATATATACTGATGTGAGATGTT
The DNA here is from genome assembly GCF_036324505.1 of Eleginops maclovinus. Taxonomy (NCBI): domain Eukaryota; kingdom Metazoa; phylum Chordata; class Actinopteri; order Perciformes; family Eleginopidae; genus Eleginops; species Eleginops maclovinus. Next base: position 4,454,939 of record NC_086369.1, read on the forward strand.
GTCTCAAATCTTGGAGAATGTTGTCTTTAAAGAAAATAAAGCTTCATTGCAATAAAGTAATGTCATTAAACGTAGTCATTAATTATGATATCTGCTTTACTGATTATTATTCAATATCAAGGTTTTTGATCAAACATAATCCTATATTTAATTATCTCCATATCGCCCAGCCCAATTTAAAGGTAATGCTGAATTCTCTGGTGGTGTAATTCCAGAATGATCCAGCAGGTGGTGCTAAACATACACACAAAACCTTCTCTGTTTCTCTTTCCTTTCCTTTGACCTGCATTAAATGAACTCCAATATCCATATTACTATACCTTTAGATATGCCAGGAAGTAAGCTGATTTTAATTTTGTCCCACTTTTTTACAGTGGATTCGTTTCAAACAGATGCTCCAGCCTCCATAAGTGTCACTGTAAGTTCATTTTCTTTATAATTTAATGGATGATATGATGTAAAGCACATTACATTTTGAATATCTGAAGCAATACATGTGTCTGTGTGGTTGTTCTGTACAGCAAACATGCATTGATAATAATCTGTTTTAATATTCAGTGTTAAGTTAAAGTAACTAAAGGCAGTTTTTCTTCCGACATCTACAAAGAAGACTTGATGTTTCTCATTCCTTGAGCAGCTAAACATCGTTGTTATCGAGTGTTTGTTCAAACTTGACGGGGTGTTCAACTGAATCCTCCCACTTTTCTGAATATCCCGATAATAGTTCATGCTATTTGTTATTTACTATTTGATTCCAGTGAACTAATCAATCATTGAATTACTCTGTTTATTCTTCATCCAGTCCCTGCAGGTGTCTTCAGGACAGAAAGGGGAGCGAGGTGAATCAGGTCCATCTGGGCCCCCAGGACCCCCCGGCCCTCCAGGAACAGCCTCAGGAGGGGGCGAGGGAGGGGAACCGGGACCCCGGGGGCCACAGGGACCAGCAGGTCCTTCAGGCCCACAAGGGGCTTCTGGGAAAGATGGACAGCCTGTGAGTTCATCTGTGTGTTTGGTTGCTTAAATTGCAATATTAAAAATATTCTACTTCTCTGTAGCTGTTTATTAAGTGTAAAGATGTGTGGAGTGTATAAGGCTTTGCTATCTTTGTTATCTCATTATTTTATTTGTATTTTTGCCTTGTTCTATTTGTGTTTGTAATGTGTTTTACTAAACCTTATGTGATATTGAGCTTCTGTTCTTATCTTTTCCTTCTTTAAGAGAGTTATGTAGAACATTCTGTTGTTAGGCCAAACAAATCATTGACTGGTGTTGTCCTTTTGTCTTTCCTCCAGGGAAGCAAAGGTGAAACTGGTGCCCAAGTAAGTAAAGTCTTTCTTGGTAGATTTATAGGTTCGATATTTTAGTATGTTTTGGGAAAGGCGGTGCAGAAATGTACCAATTTTCAGCTAAAGATTAAGCTAATACTAACATTTGTAGACTAAGGTGACAATAAATCACATACGTGTCACAGATTTCATTATGGCCTATTATAATATCACACTCTATCGTTCCTGCTTTCACTTTTACAACTGGATATATGAATGACCTCTCATGGGGTGATATCTCGTGAAGCATTGAGCACAACTGTAACTCTGTTTTTCCCAGGGAGCCACTGGGATTCCAGGATTCCCAGGACTGCAGGGCGAGCCTGGTCCTGTGGGAGAAAAGGTAAAAAATGCTCCAGTTCTAAATGGATAATTTGGTACTTTGAAGTTGGGCTATACAAGGTACTTATCCGTAGTATCAGCGCTATGAAAGGTAGATGCAGTTTGGAGAAACAGACAGGAGTACCGTCAAGACGCTATCACAGTTTCTGTAAATTAAGACTGTTGCAGCAGCGAAAAGGAAAATGTTTTCAGTACTCTACCTTATTGTCAGACCACTGTTGACAAAAGGTCACAAAAATCCCTCTGTCTCCTCAGGGTGATCCTGGTCTTGGACGCCCAGGTCTTCCAGGCCCACCTGGACCCCCAGGTCCATCCAGCAAGTCTTCCATGTTCCTGGTAGGTTATTTAAAAAACACTTTTACCTTCTGTTGATCCTTATACAATCTGATGAACTGCAGTTGCTAATGGCAGTTGATTAAAAAATGATCATCAAGGAGGCTCATTATTTAGAAGTCTATGAACAAGGGATTGAACTTCTTGGGAAACCTCCTCCTAATGAGGCTGATGATATGTGTTCATTAGGAGGGGTCAGGAGGATTTGAAGACTTTGACAGTGATGCAGAGATTATGAGGGTAAGTTAACGTTGTTTTCTCTCTCTGTTTGGTGCATCTAATAAAAAACTGTGTCCTTTGGACGTACCAAATATCACTATGTTTGGTCGAATATAAAGCTTTGTTTTTTATTAAACTATAACAGCATGGGCATCTTGGGAAACCTTATAAATATGGCAAAGTGCATTCAGGTAGGTTAAAACTGATTTGGTGCAAATAGCTTTTTATGTTTATGTTTCAAGTAGAGTTGATGCCGTTCATTGTGGCCGATTTAGTCAGTCGAGTGGTTTAGGAGTTTCAGTCTGTTTTCTTTGGCGTGCTACAACTCTGTTAGAAGAAAATGTTGTCACCTTGTTGCACTTATTAAAGTTTAACAATTAACATTTCCCCGTGACCATCAGGGGCCTCCAGGGCTACCAGGCGTCCCGGGGCAGCCAGGGCCTCCAGGACCCCCATCTGAGAACGTGTTTCCTGCGGTCCCTGGGAAAGATGGGAAGGATGGAGAGAGGGGGGAACCTGGAGTTCCTGTAAGTTGAACATATTCTACCTTTTGTACAGTTTATTATTAAGGCTAAAACAAAAATACATAATCCTAATATAATGTATTTATCATATATGATGCATATGATATACATATGCATCATATATGATGCATATGTATATCATATGCATCATATATGATGCATATGATATACATATGCATCATATATGATGCATATGTATATCATATGTTTATTGAACTTAAGCAAGCAATTTAAAGGCACAGCTAAATCTTTACAACACAAATTTCAAGGGAGCGTGCATTTCTGACCGGACGTGTGTTTTCAGGTAATTGAGGACTGGTTTAGTGGCTCTGGTTCTGGCTCTGGTTCTGGTTCAGGGTCAGGTCCTGATTCAGAGTCTGGTTCTGGTTCTGATTCAGGGTCTGGGTCTGGGTCTGGTCAGGTATTAACGATTAGTCCCTTTTTAGATCTAAGGGACTGAAAGACAGTATTTCCCCCAACATCTTATAAGAGACCCATGTTCATTTCCTGCTTTCTTGCCTGCTGCACAGCATTGTAACTTGTGTGTGTGGTGTTTAAGGTGAATGAGACCATTTTGAAGTGTGTGCATTCATTTATCGAGGTACGAGTGTGTTTATCGTAATACATATATGCATCCATGTACCGACAGTAATGTATCCTCCAGCCACAGCAACAACACTTTGGCAGAAACCCGTGCTTCACAACATGGTGAAAGCTGCAGCATCTGTTGGGGGAAATGTGTCTTTTGTATTTAGAATATTAGATGCTTTTACTAACTGTGTGACTGGACTACTCACAGGTTTACTGCAGCACTGTTTTAGTGCATCAAAGGTTTATTCACTTAGAACCCATTCGCCTATGTTCTCATTGAAAATAATTTGCATCAATCTTGGTTCGTAAAATAAGAATGATACCCTTTAAAAAAATATATATGCATGTAGATCTGAATTGAGTACACTCTTTCTTTTGCAGGGAGTTGACGGGAAAGATGGGGATCCAGGATCTGCTGGGGAGAAAGGAGACAAGGTGAGGCTAATGAATATCAGTGTATTTTTACTACTTAGGTTATTATATTTGCTCATATTTGAATGTTACAGTGGATGTGATTCTATAGTTTTTGTATCTGTTCAACAGGGAGAGCCTGGTGTAAACGGGCAACCAGGACTAAAGGTAACATGTCCTCCTTGGCTGGACTGTGAGCATCGTTAATAAATATTGTTAGTTTACCCAAAGTAATATATGCTCAGTACATTACGAGTACCTGTAAATGATCCCTCTTCCTTTTCCCCCGCCAAGTGTTTTATATGAGGTCTCCCTCTCCATTTCATCCCACCCCTGTTTTGTCCTGTTCCTAATATCCGAGATCCAAATCTTTAGCGACATGTTTGATTCAACTTACTGAAGAATATGTTTAAGTGGGGGCTTTCTATTCTTGCAGGGAGATCAGGGTCCTGCTGGGTTTCCAGGCCTGCCAGGCTCAGACGGTCCAGAGGGGCAGCCTGGTCCTCGGGGGCCACCTGGCCTTCCTGGCCCCCCAGGGAGAGGCTATACTATGGACTTTGAGGTATGGACTCTTTCACCTCTTACAGATCAAGGTTTAAAGTATTTATTGTCCTGTGCACATCACGTAAAGCAAATGTATGAGCAAACCGTGTGAATAACCACAGTCATGAGAGGACTCACAATTTCATCCTGATAAACTTATATTCTGTAAATGTTTGTAGGACTTGGAAGGCTCTGGGTTGCGAGGTGGATTTGGATCTGCACTCTCGGGAGGCCCAGAGGTAAAACCGCTTTATATGTGCCAACGTGAAGAGAGCTCAGCGCCATCATATATTTAGGTTTTGCATAAGATCACTCCCCATTAAGTTTGTTCTAAATAAATCTACTTGTATTTGTTACGCAGGGTCCTGCAGGTATTCCTGGAATTCAAGGACCCAGGGTGAGATCATTGTGTGTCCTTGTTACGTGCATGAATTAAAGCTTGTTACTTAATTATTCAAGGGCTAACACTTTGCGTGGGTGTTTATGTTAGAGTTTTGATTTGGTTATGATGCATTTTGACATATATATTCAAAGTATGTTTTATTTAAAAACGCCCACTTTATATTAGGCTAAATACTAATGTGGAGATGTTGTGTCAGTTAATTGTGCTGCTGTGGCTTCTGTAAATCACACTCATAGGGAAGTCATCATTTTAATTGATATTTCTAACATCAGTAGCTTTTTTTTGCCTCTCATAGGGTAAAGATGGTTTGGATGGGGCCCCAGGAAAGCCAGGACAGCAGGTAAGACTCCTGTCAATTTCTGTTACGCTTTTTAAGACAGTACAGGTTTTTTGGGACTAGCTTTTTTAATAAACTGCTGTATAGTGAAGGCCACTTGATGAAAGGTGACTCAACCTGTGTAACGAGAACTGGAGTTAACACTATGTTTTGTAAGGAAAGTACATAACAGAAGTCATGAGTGAAATAGAATTAAAACCAGTCATTTTGACGGCATTATTACTCTGATCGTAGAGAACGTGTAACAAAGAAAACAGCGTGTCTTTACTAATTGATGAATGTTTCTTTGTGGTGTCTGCAGGGGGAGAAAGGTGCTACAGGATCCCCAGGGTTTCCAGGACTGGATGGATTTAAAGGGGAAGAGGTCAGTTACTGGAACTAACTAATATATATTTGCATGATCACATTAAGGATTTTTATTGATAGCTAGATGCATTTTAATGGATCACTTCTGATTCTGAAATATGGCTGCAAGTTTATTAAAAGCTATTGATGTAATTTTTCTAAAATAATCTAACTAGTCCTAATATATCCTATATCCTAATACTGAAAGACTCATTTGTGTCCTCTTCAGGGCCTAAAGGGGGACAAAGGAGATCCAGGACAAAAGGTAAACACACGAGTAGATATGTGACAAGGCTTAAGTCACTCATAAACACCTTTTTAAAAATGTAAAGGCTAAATGGTTATAACTTATTTTTGTTTTTAGGGTGAAGCGGGACGAGACGGGCTCAGTGTTCAAGGCGCTCCAGGACCACCTGGACCCCCAGGACCCCTCATCAACCTGCAGATGTGAGTAGCACCTGAAACACCCCCTGTTGATTAGTTACAATTAAGCAATTATTTGTTGTACTGGAAGTTTTCTTAACTTTTAGGTTTGCACATCCTGTTAAATATGTGCAAATGTATGCTGTATGTATTATGTAATGCTGACTTTTGGTCAAATCAGAAAGCCTGACTGTTAGTGTCTCACCAGTGAGTTAGTTTGATTACATTGACAACTTTCTCTTTCTGCCCCTTAAACAGCTTCAATTAAACGATACAGATGGTGCCTTCAACTTCTCAGGGATTTTTGACGCTCCAGGACCCGCTGTGAGTATCTGGGGGAAAAAAACGTGAAGCCAAATGATTGAGTTGTATTCTCAGAGGTATGTAAACGTGTATAGAAAGTGATTTCAACTTGTCTTTTTTCCTGTTTGCAGGGACCTCAGGGTCCAAAGGGGGACAGAGGGTGGTCAGGAGTTCAGGGACCTCCAGGAATGAAAGTAAGTGACACATGCATGCTTAGCTCTGCCTATAAAAACAGATTGTATACTCTCACGACACCAGACACACATTTATGCTTAAAGCATTGTTAGTTGACGTATTCTTCAAAATACCAGTGATCGTAAAGACTTAATATTGCTAACATTGAACATGCAACACCTCAATGCTGATTACACATTTGAATGAACTGTTACATCATATCAAATATTCATGGACATCCCAGGGACCCCAATCCAGGTAAAGAAAGGAGTCCACATTCTGAAAAGACTAATGTTTTACACTAAAACAAAGAAAACATGGTTCGATATCCTGTTGATCAGACTGGCAACAAATATTCCCTCAAATGTAGGTTTCTAAGATGTCATGTTTTTAAAAGTGTTTCAAATCAAACTGGGTCATCTTTAAAATGCAAGACTTGATTTGACAATACAGTACTATCATATCATATCTCGTCTTTCTATAATCGGAGACATATTTATAGTGAAAATCATTGTTTAATTTAGTTCTTATTTGGGTTTTTGGCTTATTATTATTTGTGGCAGTAAACCTACTGGTGGAAAAAGCAAGATGTTCACCCCCATATTTTTTTGTCCAAACGAGGTTAAAATTCATGGAAAGTTGATATCATTACCATCACCATTATGATTGTATTTACTGTAAGTGATGGCAAGTAAGTCAACGTCTTCCATATTTAAAGTTATGTTTTAGCATTGTTTTTCATGTTCTATTTTTTATTTATGTGCAGGGTGAACGAGGGGAGCCAGGATTAGTCAACGCAGCAGACGGATCAATGATGTCGGGCCTGGCTGGTTCACCAGGAGTCAAGGTTACTTTTGTTCCTAATCTTTTTTACCTTTGGCGTTGAAAGGAGCCAGTTGAGGTGGTTCGGGCACCTAGTAAGGATGCCACCTGGGTCGTCTACCTAGGAAGGTGTTCCAGGCACGTCCAGCTGGGAAGAGACCGAGGGGTAGACCTAGGACCAGGTGAAGGGATTATATCTCTTCACTGGCCTGGGAGCGCCTTGGAATCCCCCAGTCAGAGCTGGTTTATGTGGCCAGGGAAAGGAAAGTTTGGGGCTCTCTGCTGGAGCTGTTACCTCCGCGACTCTGACGGAAAAGCGAGGAGGGAGGGATGGAGGGAGGGAGGGAGGGAGGGAGGGAGGGAGGGAGGGAGGGATGGATCTGTTTTACCTAAGAGAGTCTAATAATGTTTTTACTATTGATATTATGTATGTCTGCATGTTCTTCAGGATAAATCAGTTCAAACTCTTTGTAAAATTACCCAAAAGCATGACTGTTTTGCAGGTACATTGGATCTTGTGTGTCTTGGTTGCTGGTAATGGAATTATTTTTGTGAAGTCCCTTTTAAAATAAGCGATTTGTTTGCAGGGTGATCATGGTTTACCCGGACCTGCTGGAATTCAAGTAAGAATAAGCACCAAATCATTTCACCTTTTAATGTTCTATAGCACCTTTACGTCCCTTTATTTCTGATGCTATGGATAAAGATCCTATGAATGCAATGTGTTTTGTTCCCAACAGGGGCCGACCGGACCTCCAGGACCTAAGGGAGAGTTTGGTTTTCCTGGAAGACCTGTAAGCACCATGAACTCACCGAAAATATTTAATTTGGTTAAAATGCGAACCGACACTTTCAGATTTTACCGGTTGGTTCTTTGATTAGGAAATCGAGATTTAAAAACGAAATGTGTTGTGTAGGGTCGTCCAGGCATGATGGGGCTTAAAGGAGAGAGAGGGGACGCTGCAGGCCTGCCGGTGAGTTAAGAAGAAAAAATACTGGATCACAATATGGAAACGAAACCTGCACTGATGCGTACATGTGCCGATATTAACATTTCACCTTTAATCACTCTACACTTTAGATTATAGAAAAGTCTCAACTTTCTCTTCTTACTCTAATGTTGTTGTTTTGTTGTCTTCAATTGGTTTTTTTTAGGGACTTCCGGGCCCTCCAGGGCAACCAGGCCGCCCGGGAATATTCAACTGCCCCAAAGGAGTAAGAACAAGCACACACAAACACACACACCCCTTCCTTATCACATTGTAGAGCTTTGATTCTCCACCCAAAGCTGATTGGGAGGAATTATTTTCAAATTCTCCCCCGTGCCGGAACCTGGTCTGGACTTATGTATGGGCAAGCACATAAATATTTAGCTTTTTAAAGGGGGCTTTCGTAATCTGGCAGAGCAGATGTTATGGTTCCCAGATTTGTCCCCCCCCCCCCCGGTAACTTTGGCCAGGAAGGCCAATGTTTCACCAAAATCACACTGGTGTTTGTTATTCCACTCTAGTTTACGCACACAAAAGCAATACTCCGTCAGACTAGAGGTGGTAATACGGGGTTGCGCCAGATTTCTCTTCCTAATTGAAGCTCTACACACAGTCCTGACACAATTCTCCTCAGTCATATCGTACGTTGTTTTCATGTTCTCACTGTCGTCTCCCTTTCCTCGCTTTCTGAAGACCGTGTTCCCCCTCCCTCCAAGACCCCACTGCAAACAGGCTGTAAGTTCCTGTCGCTTTAACATGTAAAGCATGTCTTCATAAATGTGTTTCTTTGCAGCCTCTGCTAAGCAACTTCCTGCTTTCTCTATATCCTAAATCATAAATTCATGGCAGTCTAAGGGTTTCAAAAAGCTAAATTGTAGTCAATTAAAGAAGCTACTATGCATGTTTAATTTCCTTTTTGAGTGAAGTTGAATCTGCATCCTTAGTCTCATGTATCAAATGAACAGGCTGCTGAGCCATTCACTCAGACTGTAACCCTAATGACTTCCTTTCCCTTTGTCTACACACAAAGTGCATGTTTCTCTGTGTAACCCCCGGTACTACCTCACCTTCTATCACTCAGAGCGGTGCCACGATGGCTCTGAAATATTCCTGCATGTTGCATGTCCACTCTGGGAGAGTGAAGGCTCATTGCAAATACAGAAATGAGGTACTATCTAAATCACATCTACAGAAAAGGTGCATGGGTCATTTGCATGTTGATTTTATTGTTTGATAATGCAATGTACTATGACTATCTTGAGAGGCAAGTGAGAAAAACCAAATCTGATTCTGCGTTTCAGTAAAAATCAGCGGAAAATCAGAATTTGTCCGAATAATTTTTCAAAGTTCACATCTATTATTGTGTTGTCTATGAAACAGGTGTATGACAATAGTTTTGTGAGGTGAAAGAATTATTTAGCATATATATTATATACTTATTTTCTCAAGTCATAAAAGCATGAGTGATGATATCATTTAGACCAAACATTCAAAATGGATTGCTCATTTTTCCCATTTGCCTCTCTCGGATTACACTGGTCATTGTTTTCCAAATTCATTGACTGCTGTTAATATGTTTCTGCTCCAATATTTCAGCTCAATCCCAATGGAACTATTGCAGTAGGTAGGTTGTGTCTCTCATGTTTTCCATGAATAATAAAGTCTATGTTTTATATGGAGACATTTCAATATAGATTTCACAGGTCATTACGGTAGCAGGGCTACGTATCTGCAATATATAACGTTTTTTAAACTTGAATCAACCTCTGAATCAAGTGCTGCTCTTTTGTCTCGAAGGTAACTGTCAGACGGGAATTAAAGGGGAAAAGGGGGACACAGGTCTTCCTGGGTTGCCGTCGCCACCAAGTAAGTGAACATGTATAACAGCTTGAAATGAAGGCCATTAAATAACACAGAGAAAGAATAATGGAGTACAGAAATACAAACCAATGATGTGTGTTTTAATGATTGAATTTAAAGGCCTGACGTTCTATTTTGTATTTTCTCTCTACTTCCCCAACGTTCCCAGTTTTAGCATTATATTGGGACTTCTTTAATAGTTATAATTAGTTTTAACCTCCCGCTCTTTTCTATTTCTTTCTAGGCTCCTTTCTCCAAAGGGCAGGCTGGGTAAGTCTCATATGGATGTGTTCCTTTTTTTGATTTAGGTTGGAGACCTGTCCTTATATGTGCCATCAGCTTGACCCTTCAGTTCATGTGTGTGTGTGTGTGTGTGTGTGTGTGTGTGTGTGTGTGTGTGTTTTTGTGCATGTTATGACAGGGGTCAGGTGGTGACCAGGGCCTTAAAGGAGAGAAGGGAGACAAGGGGGAGGAAGGATTCCCCGGAACACCAGGTATCCCTGGGAGAACCGGACTTGTGGTGAGTTTAATAATAATAAGCTTTACATGAATGGATCCACAAAGGGATATCTTTTGATTAAAATACAATCAAAGAATTAAGTAAAATCAATAATAATAGAAGAAAGAAAGGCTTTCCCCTGCAGTACAGTTTTATTTGAGTCAAAGTCGATAGTCTTTAAGTGTTTCCAGTGTAGAAAGTCGAATAACATTTCAGACAGAAAGCATGAAATAAAGGATTGTCTGATTTCAGTGCCAATATTTTCTCAATCAAATTTTCCAAGACTCACTTATCCTGACCCATTTCAGGGACCCAAAGGCGAGTCGGTGCTCGGACCACCGGGCCCCCCCGGCATGCCAGGTTCACCAGGATTCCCAGGCTATGGCAGACCAGGACCGGTCGGCCCTCCTGGACCCCCAGGGCCTCCGGGACCCTCTGGGACCCCCTTAAGATATGCCTCAGGTACAAGTCATTGCTCACTGGAAGACCCACTTCAGAATTATTTGTATTTGTGTTGGCATGGAAGATGACATGGTCTTGAATATCACTCAAATGAATACCACTATTGTTTATATATTGATAACGTTGATCAAGTGAATGTTTGTTAGTTCTGGTATAGGGCCATCTATTTTATTATTTACTACAATCGTCCAGGTTAACATATCCGTGATGTTTGTGATGAGATTCAAACAGTTATAATGTGCTTGATTAAAACGCTGATATTTTTGTTACGGTAGCTTTGACCATTGCCGGCCCCCCCGGACCGCCTGGACCTCCTGGACCTTCGGGTAGCGCTTCATCGGTAAGTGAACTAGTTTCTTCTAGTGGAGCATAAAAATAATATTTGAGAAAAATCATGACATGAAGATAAAAGCAGGAAGTTTAGAGTTTGACCAACAAGCCCTGAAGGACAACCAAGGTCCTTTCATTATGTTGAAATGCATATCAATGATACACCAGCATGCTATTAACATTTGAATGATGTCACAATATCATTATAATAACCATTTTCCAGAGATTGTTTCAGTTTCTCCTCTTTTTTGTTCCTTCAGATGAAAACATTTACGACCCGTGACAGTATGATGCAGCACACGGTCAGAGACGCAGAGGGAACCATGGCGTACGTCACGTCAACGGGAAGTCTCTTCCTCAAAGTCTCACAGGGGTGGAAAGAGATCCAGGTATTTATAAATCTGATATGCAATGACATCAATACTAAAGGTAATTTAGAAGCATGACATACTGTATGCACATTACTGTCAGAAGAACTCTAATAAAACAGCAGGGCCTTTAAACCCTGGGTACTGAACACTTTTCTTAAATGTACAGTTTGGGAAATCATTCAATCATTAAAGAAAAGGGTTTGTCAAAATGATCTTTATTGATAGAAATCAAGAATATTTCCTGAAAAACAGGGGACATTTTAGGCTATTTGTTGTTCTTCCAGCACAATAAATATAGACAGCATGAATTGCAAAAATAAAAGTAATACTTAAATGTTCTGTGTTTTATCTCCACAGCTTGGCAGTCTGATCTACCTCTCCAATAACATTATCCCTCAAGACGAGGTACTTATTGATTTGTATCTCAAAAAACTATTTGTATGCAGTATTTATCCATTAACATTTATTTTTGCTTTTTAAATTAGCCTCGCATTGCACATCAGATAAGAGGGAGACGATGGAAAGAATACGATCAGTAAATGAAAGGGTGAGTGCCATGAGTGGTGGAAGTTAAATGAACTGCTTGCTTCTTTCATCTTGTACTCCACTACATCCAGAAGCCAATATTGTGCGTTTTACTCCGCTATAATTATCCGACAGGCTAAATAAGTTACTTAACAGATTTCAATCACATAAAATAAACATCTTCCTCTCCCTGCAGCTTAACCTGGTGGCGCTGAACCAGCCGCACTCAGGCGACATGACGGGGCTCGACACAGCTGACCGCATGTGTTACGAACAGGCCAAGGCGATGGGTTTGGCTCCAAACTACCGTGCCTTCATTTCCTCACACAGGCAGGACCTGGTGCACGTGGTCTATCCCGGTTTCAGGGAAAATCTGCCAATTACCAACCTCAGGGTGAGTCAGCTACCATGTTTCTTTTATGCATATCTTCTCTGCATGAAAGTGCATCTCTTTACCGTGCATGTTTCTTTTTATAAATGTAAAAACATCTGAAGTAGAAATAGGTATATAGAGCAAAAAGAATTACTGGGCTATTGTGGTAAGGTCATATGATCTGTTGCTACTACACTCTGGAGTTTAATCTGCTGCCCCCGTAATAACTAACTTGTAATTGCACTTTCTAGCTAGGGATATTTTGGCATCAGTAATCTCCACACAGAAAAACTCAATGGGCAATTATTTGCACTAAAGTTGTATCAAGCGGTATCCCTCTACGGACAAAGCGGCTGCATCTAACTCGCTATGCATCTTCGTTTCAGGGGGATGTGATGTTTAGGAACTGGCGAGAAATTTTCACTGGCGACGGGGGGGCGATGGATGCCAGAATACCCATCTACTCCTTCGACGGTCGGGATGTTATAGCCGATCCTTTCTGGTAAGCAAACGTTGTTGTCCATTTGTGGATTCCTGATCAGTCAATCAATCAAACTTTATTTATATGGCACTTTTCATACACAAAAGCTGGGTGCTTTACAAACAAAAGGAAAAAAATAATACCCCCCCCCCCCCTCAAACCATAGACATAGCAACATGCAAATTATTAAATGTGCGTCTTATAATTAACCAGTTGTAAAATCTATTCATAGGCGGACAGTTTTTAATATATTTTGGTATTCTGTCCCCCTCCTTCAGGCCTCAGAAGAGCATGTGGCACGGCTCCAGCAGCAGGGGTCTCCGGGTGGTGGACAAACACTGCGAAACGTGGCGGGCAGACCACATGTCTGTCATGGGTCAGTCCTCCAGCCTGACCTCAGGTCTGCTTCTCGGCCAGCAGACAAGGAGCTGTTCCAACCAGTACATCGTTCTGTGCATTGAGACTCACAAAAACCTTTAAACCTTTAACCCCCCCCCCCCATACCACTCAACCTGGGAACCCGTCCCAGCCACCGTAAACTCACGGGGGACATATTTTCCTCTAAAAAGACGTTGTTTTCAGGGCATGAAAGTGTGGCATTTTGGGTTTGTCTTTCACAAAGAGGATTTTAGAAGTAGGGCTACACAACAAATCTAAATGTTTACGCAATATGGTTAAGTGCAATACTGAAATTGCAGGATGCACAATATTTTGGAGAGATATCCCAGCCTACAAATCCTATTCTGCAGACTGAAGAAAAACATTAATATCCATATTTAGGAAAGGTCCAAAGTTGCGTCTTTTCAAAGGAACATCCCCTTGTGTCGTGAAGCAATCCACATGATTCCTGGTGGCACATAATGTAAAATGCAACAGCAGCAGTAGCTGTACTTATTCATGACGAAAGAGAATACTGCTAACATCCCGATAAGCATGGTTAAGCTTTATTTACGTTGAAACGATTCATGTGGCACCTTTTAACTTCAACGTCACTTTACGACGTATGGATCAAATATAAAGTAACATACATGGAATTTCCCCCACATAGTCACTGAGGCGTGTTGAGGAGAGGACGTCTCTTTTTCTAGTTCTTTGTCTCTGACTGAGGATGTGCAGCGGCCGCAGGATTCTGCGCCTGTCCGGAAGACTTCTCTGACTGTTGTGTTTACAGGTTATCAAGGAGAGTAAATTCTGTAGAATTGTTTTTTAGGGAAAGACATTTGTTTCCATGACTTAGAGCACACACCAGTCTTGCCACCAAAGTCCTGTTTTGATGCACTGTACTTTATTTTAAAAGTTGTTTCTAGTTTAGCATTTTTATCTTTGACCGTTTTGTTTGTGTCGTAGCTTTTCATACATCTCACACCTTAGCAGCTTTTCCTCTCAATAGGCTATTTAATTTAAATTCAATGATTTATTTATGCCGTCACAGCACATAACATGAAATCAGATGAGCAAATTTAAGATTGTAATTTATCGTTTGTTGTTTGTCAAATGACTGTAACTTCTCTTTGCCTTTTTTTTGTTTTTGTAAATGTAATGTTTTTAATTGTCAAACAAATTCCATCTAGTGAAAAAAAACAATTGAAACAAGCAAACAATATTTCCATGCCAAAAAAATGAAGACTAACAAAATAGTGTTTAAGGGAGAAAGTCACATGTGTTTGTATAAATATTGGTTCTTTGTTGAATAAAGTTTTCTTTTCATAATCTGTTATTCTTTTATTTTCCATTCAGTAAAAATAGAAAAGTGCAAATAACTGCGAGGTGTGTCTGTAATTGTTGCGGGTACAAATATTTATTTTCCTAGCCCTACAAAAATTCTTTAGTGTTCTTAATATACAAAATAAACTCACCAAAGTCAAGAAAATACTATTATAATACAGAATAATAATACTACTTGTTAAGGACCGACAGAAAGGTAGCTCCTTTTTAGAAGGCAGCGAAATGTATGTTAAACGGTATATTATAATGCATGACAATCACAGTAATTAATAAGTCAGGAGATATTAGAAAACAAATACTGTTAAAACAGAGAATTACAAATCCAACTCTCGACTCACCTGCAGCCAGTAAAAGGTCATAGTTTCCCTATCTGGGAGAAGTCAATACCCGTTGGCGGGGGTTGATGCATTTTTAAGGACAGACTGGATGGATAGCTTTGATGAAATTCTGGTTGGTTAACTGTAAGAGATCATCCCCAGAGTCAGCTGCTTAAGCAGAAGGAGAAAGTAGGAATGAGAAGAGACCACTTGACATGGAGGGATCCCAGGTACTGTAAAGGTGTTTTCACTTACCAATATACTGGACCCAGTTTAGCCCCATTACATTTTTTTTAGAAGTATTGTATGTCTTCCTTGTTGCAGCTGTTCAATCAAAACAAAAGGACCTTCCATAAGGCAAAAAACTGAATGTGTTTTTGTATAACCTTGTTCCCTCTAATGTAAGCTATTGGACATAAAGACTGAGGCCCACAGCTCTTTATTTTTTGTGTTTGTTAAAATAAATATGGTCAAGGGTCAGTATCCGGCTGTAATCTTGGTTTTGTAACAGAGTTTAAAGGTTGTGTAAACAATTCAAAACAAGTGTTAAAACATGTTTTCCTTCCAAAGGTCTAACATGAAAGAAAAACCTCCAAAATTACCAAAACCTTCTCAGCTTTTCCTACTCTGTTAAGCACATACCGGTACATCAGCAGTGGAAAGGTGTGTTCTTTGGGTTGATACAAACATTGGACATGGAGGCTTTCCAGGTACTGTAAGCTTTCCTTTGTTTGGTTTATAACCCAAATACTGGACCTTAGTTTCACCAAATACTGGACCTTAGTTTCACCAAATACTGGACCTTAGTTTCACCAAATACTGTTTTTCTTATTTTGATGTGAAGGTGCTGTTTGTGCTCCTCCTGACTGCGGCTGCTGCTGATGGCCAGTCTCTCCACTTTGGCAGGTGCCCCAATCCTCCTGTTCAAAAGGACTTCAACGTTGCAAAGGTAAACTAAAAATGAAATGATGATGTCACTTTATTCACATTCGATCTGAGGATTCTTATTGGTTGTGTTTAAACTGGTGAATTAGTGCAGTGTTCACATTCTTGCTTTTTTGACAGTGGAGTATTATTATATTATAAAACAGGTAGAGTTGATAGGGTGAGATTTTTAACTATTTGATTTTACCATGAAACTTCCCCAGTTGATTACTTTTACTTAGAAAATGATTTTTGTTTTAGAAGTTTAGCAGGGAAAAAATGTATATCCATATAGTATGCATACCTTATCGAATATGTGCTCATTTGTGTCACGGATGGGGGAAAAGGACCAGACGCAGACCCGATAGAGAAGGCAGGGGTACAAAAGTGTAACAAAAGGCGGAATTTTATTAATGGAAAAGCTGATAACCAAAATGCAAAAAGTAGTACAACACAGGAAAAGTATCGAATGCAAACTCGGACAAACTGGTGAAAAAGGGAGGGCTGAAAAGGGAGATCCAAGACATCACAGGCAAACAACGACTCGACAAAGAACACAAAGGGAAGACAACAGAGGACAGGGAATCACAAGACAAGACACAGCTGGGAAGGGGAGGGGAGGTGAAACACAGGGACAGGAACAGCTGCACAATCAGATAATCAGACAGGAGGGAAACTAAAGACAGGAAGTAATCTTGATAAGACAGGAAGTGACAAAACAAGATACATTTCAAAATAAAACAGGAAACTATAAATGCAAAAACTGAGATCCTAACAATTTGTATTTATGTCCGAGTTGGAAATGTGAACATTGTATAAAGCTCAGTTCAAAATTCTTGTTTCATTTAGTTGATATATTAGAGAATTTGAAATGTTATCTGTAAATGTGCAAAGGAGGGATTATCTAATATAATATCAGGCAATAGGACTTACTTCACCATCAGCAGCCAAACCCTTTTGAACTTTGCAATTCTGCATTGATACAATAATGTATAATACTAATACGCCACATGTGGTATTGCACATGTTATATATTGAAGTAAAATGTGTTTCTCTACTTAAACTTCTTCCCTTGATTATTGTTTCCTTTCCTTCCACTAGCAAAATTAACCAGTTTGTTAATGGTTCAGTTCATGAATAACAACGTTAAGCCTGCTGATGATAATCTTTGTGCTCTTCTCCTTCTAGTATATGGGAACCTGGTATGAAATAGAGAAGCTCCCCGCTCTGTTTGAAAGAGGAAAATGTAACCAAGCCTCTTACAGCCTGCTCAGCGATGGGACCGTCAGAGTTCACAATGCAGAGCTGCTGTACGGATGGAGTTCAAAACAATATTTTCAACATTGGTTTTTAGCTAAAAAGCTGCTTTTTGCATAAGAACTAGTATGGGTGGATTTGCCTTTTACTATTCATATGAGAATTCCCCATTTCTCTCTTTTGTCCCTCTGTCCGCAGGTCTAACGGGAAGATAAATTCAATTGAAGGTGTTGCCAAAGTTAAAAACTCAACCCAACCTGCTATTCTGGATGTGAGCTTCTTTAAAGGTTAACATACTGTGGATATGTGTTTCTTACTGTTAAAATACTCAGGAGAAGTACAGGGATAAATACTTGAAGTATAGTATGTCGAAATTAAAACCCAGAAAGGAGTTAGCGTTTTACGATCCGGTTCCCTCGACTGTTTTTGGAATGTTTATAAAGCTTAGGGGAATTTTGTTCTGTGACCTAAGATAGGCCTTACTGTTGAATTTTTTTTAAAAAGGCCATTACCAACAAGTTTCTAAATGAGACTACTATACATCATGATGTGTTTCAGTTTCATTAATGTGCCACAGAAAGGAAGCCCTTGTGGTGCCAACTTCCAGGTTAAAAAAATATGTCATCACCGTTCCACTGTACAGGAGGATACCATACATAACCTATTTCATACTATCCATTTCTGTGTGCAGGAGTTCCAGATAGTCCCTACTGGGTGCTCTCCACTGACTACCAGTCTTACTCTCTGGTGTACTCCTGTGCTGATTACTATGGCACATTCCACATTGACTTTGCATGGATCCTGGCTCGCACTCGGTTGTTGAATAAGGAAGTCTTAAGCCAGTTACATGATGAGCTGGTGTCTGCTGGTGTAAGCATAAACCACCTTGCAGTCAGTGATCAGACTGGATGTGAGCGGGCAAAAGGTAAAATCCAAAATGCTTCATACATGCTGGTTACTGGGGGAATTTAGTTTTCATAAATATAGTTTATGTCATTGTCCAAAGCAATACTACAGCTTTAGAGTTAGAATTAGTTTAATTTAAAATATGGAAAATAAATACAAGCCAGAAAACAAAGAATATTTATGAAATGTTATTTTTCTCAGCAGGAATAAATAAATTACAGAGATATATTCAGTCTAGCTTCCTAAAGCTAAACATGGCCATTTCTCTTGTTCTTTTGCATTTCACAGCCAAGATAAATGAAAGACCCATCATTGGTAAGTTATAAATGCCTTTTTAACAGCAATGTGACATTATGATAAACTACATTTTGATTGGTGAAAGGAGGTGCTATCCAGAGAAGCACAATTTAAAAAGAATTTAGGAAACATGCATTGATAGTTATTTCCAAACAACTCCCACTCACACTTCTGCGTTAGCTTCATCTTAGCACTCTCCTGTATGATGGAGGTTGCAGATAGCTTAAAAATGATTGTGTTTTTCCCTCAAAAGGAATACTGGCCCAAGAGAACCGTACCCCAGCTCCATATTCTACAGCTTACATCGCTGCCTCCTATGTAAAGTTCCTGGAGTCGGCAGGAGCAAGGGTTGTGCCTATTATGTGAGTAATTTAACATGTTCTCAACTGTATTTCCTCCAGGACATAAGAGCCTATGCAACACCAATATCTTTTGAGTGAAACAGTTGACCTTCCCTTTTTATTTCTACAGGGTGAACCAGACAGCAGAGCAGTATGCAAGACTGTTCAACTCAATTAATGGGTACAGTAATAGCAATATGATTATAACTTTTGTAAATTCATTTATACATATACATGTTTCTTCCTCTATGCCACCTGTTATTAAAAAATGACTCCTTAAAAATTCCCATTGGCACCCCAAAGGTCTTTGACTTTAATGCCATACATGACTCAGTTCCTCCGTCAACAGGGTCCTTTTCCCGGGTGGATCTGCGAGCATTACCTCATCTGGTTATCAAAGATCTGCAAAAATCTTTTATGAACTTGCTATTGAGGTAAGAAAGAAACCCATATATTAGTTGTAGTAGATGTGTGATTATGCTGCAGACACTTTCTGATTTTCCAGGCAAACAAGAGAGGCGATTACTTTCCAGTGTGGGGAACCTGTCTTGGATATGAGCAGCTGACCGTTTTGACGAGTGGAGATAAATTACTGTCACGTACCAATACAAGTGGTGTGCCATTACCCATGCACTTTACTAAAGGTATATATATAAATTCAAAAAATATGGAAGCAATTGTATAAAATATCATGAATTTCTAAAAACATGACAAAGTTAGAAGTATAACATTTCAAAAAATATGGTAAAAGTTATTATGTCTCAAAACGTCATGGTATACTATGTTGAAAAATATATAAAGACAGTCATTTTCTTTTACCCATTTCTAGAAGCAAAGCAGAGCAGGATGTTTAAAAGCTTTCCGGCTGAACTCATGGAAGATCTGGCATCCGAACCACTGACAGAACACTCTCACAAATGGAGTGTGTCAGTGTTGGTATGCCACTTTTTTCACTTGAGAAAACATATTAAATGAGTGCAATACGAGGGCTAAAGTACACCAATATTACCATGTTGTGGTAGAAGAAGAAGAGCCTTTTTTGACTCCTTTGGGTCACGATTTGTCTGTTTGTCTGGTTTTTATTTTGAAAAGTGTGCACTCCCCAAGTTACTTCCGATTCTACTTCCTGTCTGTGTTCCCCTCTTGTTTGATTACCTGATTGTGTTCACCTGGTGCTCCTGTGTGTTTCCTCCCTCCCCACCTGTGTCTTGTCTTTGTGATCCCTGTTCTTGTATTCAAGATCTGTTTGTCCTTCACTTGTTGTAAGATCCTCTGTTGATTTTGGATGGCTCATCCAGGAAGAGAGTTCCCTTCCGTTTGTGTTGTTTAAAGGCCTTGAATTAAAGGTTCTTTCCGTTTAACCCTGTGCCTTCCCTGCATTTGGGTCCTGCCTGCTTCGCTCTTCGTGACACTTTGAGACACTTTTCTGAGATAATAGACTAGCTGAGAAACAGAAAGCAGGCATTACTTTGATTGGGTACATTGTGACTAACCTATATGTTCCTTTCAGACTCATAACACAAATAACGACCTGAAAAACTTTTACAAAGTTCTCTCTACAAATACGGATGGAGAAATAGAGTTTGTGTCAACGGTGGAAGGTAGTAATATTGCAGCATCACTTTATTTGTGCAAGATTCCCTTACAAGAGGGAACTTTTTGTATTTAATTATTTCTCTAATCCCTTACCTCTTGGCAGCGTACGATTACCCGATTTATGGGACACAGTGGCATCCAGAGAAAAATGCATTTGAATGGAGGAGGCCTTATATTCCCCATTCCCCATCAGCAGTGAAGACCACATTCTACATGGCTCAATTCTTTGTCAATGAGGGTATGAACATTAGGTTTGTTTAAATAACATAATCTTGATTCTGTACTCTGATTGTGTTTTATTTACTTACAGCAAGAAAGAACTTTCACAGATTTGAATCCGAGGAGGAAGAGAGGAGTGCGCTGATATATAACTACAATCCTGTTCGCGCTGTGCCCAACAGCGTCTTTGAGCAGAAATACATGTTCTGATGTTTGTCTGCGTGATGCGTTTCCTTTGTGTCATGTGTGCGGACTCTTTAAATTGATTGATTTAGCATGTGCTGGTTATTCCATTCAATTGAGTGTGCTTAAAATATTTTCATTTGAAATATATCAGTAGAAAATGTCACAAAAAAGTACAGTTTGTCATTAAAAGTCTGACAAATTAAGAATGTGTTAAAATAATTGTGTTAATAATTATAGTATGTGTAAAGAAAATCATAAAAATAAGTCATGACATTTTATGTTGAAAATATTAACTTGAAAAACTATATTCTTAGTGAAAAATACAATAAAAAGTCATATATAATAAGTAAACAAACATATCAAAGTCATATTTTGAACAATGTTGTGTATAACTAAAAATATATTGAAAAGTCTTCATAGTAAGTATGTGGAAAAAATCGCTGCAGTGACATGAAAATGAAATATGATGAAATATGATAAAAGTCATGGTAATGAATAAAACTCTGTACGGTATGTTAAGAAATATATAGTTTAGTCATAGTATTTGTCATAGTTCAGTATGGCAAAGATGACCTACAGCGGGGAGAACAAGTATTTGATACACTGCCGATTTTGCAGGTCTTCCCACTTACAAAGCATGTAGAAGTCTGTAATGTTTATCGAATGTGGCGGGGTGGTGAGGTGAAAATCTAGAGCATTAAAGTTTAATAAAAGGGGGACCGACAACGCCACCTGGGGACTTGCACCCCAAGATATAAACCTTCAAAGATTTGGGCACAAGTTCGTACTGAGGGGCAGAGACGTGTTTTGTACAGAAAAGAAACTTTTATTAATTATGAATAAAACAGCAAAAGAAGCTGAGGAAGAGGATGCTAAAAAGAGAGTCATCACGTTGTAAACAATAGTAGAGTTTAATATCTTTATTACTGACAAAAGGTTTTAAAATCTTTATGTAAAAGCTGACATTTAAATCAAAACAGAAAAATAAACTAAACCTCGGTGAGATGAGGCCAGTTAATGGGGTAGCATACTACTTTGTGACACTCGGGTGCAACCAAATACTCACAGGTGCAGTCACAGCAAACCAGTCACAGCAAGTAGGTCACTCATTCGTGCTCCCCGGTGATCTCCACCACAGCAAACAGTGATACGGACTAGCCCTCCCCATATACTGGCACTCAGCTTGAATAGCAAACTAAGACTAAAAACTAAACCTAAACAAACAAGAAAATCCCAGCTGGCAAAAGGAACTAAACTAAACAAAACCAAAGTAACTATACAAAACTAAACTAAACAGCAATGAACAAAACAGCAGTGAACAAAACAGCAGCAGCTAAACCACCATAGGAAGTCAGCAGACAACTGCACCACCAACCATGAGGACAGGGCCATGGGGAAGGATTATTGCAGCAGGTGCCATTTATACTCTCTCTAATTAGGGGGAGTGGTTCGGGGAGGAGTCAGGCCCTGAGCTGCTTTTCCCAGCACCCAGCTACACATAGGTACTCTTCAACTGTGAGTGACGGAATCTAAAACGAAAATCCAGAAAATCACATTGTATGATTTTTAAGTAATTCATTTGCATTTTATTGCATGACATGAATATTTGATACATCAGAAAAACAGAACTTAATATTTGGTACAGAAACCTTTGATTCTCACAGTTGAAGAGTACCTATGATAAAAATGACAGACTTCTACATGCTTTGTAAGTGGGAAAACCTGCAAAATCGGCAGTGTATCAAATACTTGTTCTCCCCACTGTATATAGAAGGTAGTATTTTAAAATGTAATCATGTTGAAAAAAATCAAAAGTCAAAAATTGTCAAAACAGGGCTTAATATTAAAGAATATCCAGTAACTGTTAAAAAAGACAAAGTATCGCAAACTTCTTTTTTCCGTCGTTTAATTCTGAACATATTCCT
Organism: Eleginops maclovinus; assembly: GCF_036324505.1. NCBI lineage: Eukaryota > Metazoa > Chordata > Actinopteri > Perciformes > Eleginopidae > Eleginops > Eleginops maclovinus. Next base: position 4,477,617 of record NC_086369.1, read on the forward strand.
CAAAGTCTGGAGATTACTGGTGCTAAAATATCCCCTTTATGAAAGTGCCATTAGTTTAATAGTTTCTTTGCTCCAAGTTAATGTGTAATGCAAGTCTGTGACCTTATCCTACTGAAACACGCCCTCCTAACAGGGACATTGTGCACACTCTAAAAGTAGCACCACTCTAACTTCAGAGTTGACTTGGCGGCAGTGGAATCTAACAGGAGTATGTCTGTGGGCAAGTGTTTCGTGTTTTTGGGGTCCTTGACTTTTCTGTGGACAACGAACGGAGCAGGTGAGTTAGGCATTTAGAATCTTTAGAATTTAGGCCCTTCTGACCTTATTCCAACACAATCAAATTCACACATATGTTTAACATTTGGTTTGTCTTTCCAAAGAAAAAAACTACCATGACACCTAATTAATTGTGACATTCATGAGATAACACTTAGAAGCGTTGTCGAACTGAAATCACACAACAAACATTATCACACTTTTGCCTTTCTTTCCCCCAGTGGTATTCAGATATCATACATCTCAGTACACAGGAATGAAACCAGTTACACGCTGTACATGTGTACATAAGTGAGGAAATATGTTTGTTTCTAATACAGATATATGGTCATAACAAGCCAATCATTTGTTTTAGTTTTTATGAACGATATACTGACGTAAAAACAGTGATTGCTAATTACCTATCATACTCTGATCTTTCGACTTGTGCTCTGGAAAAAAACACACCGTCATTCTAGACAACAAGTCTTAAGATCAGAGTATGAAAAGTAATTAATGAGTGAATTTCAATAAAGGTTTTAAAAAGAAAATCTACTGTTTCTGACAATCAAAATATAAGAAAGTGAAACCTTTAAACCTTCTTGTTGTCTTATCTGGAATCTTGCAGAACCAGCCAGAACACATTCCTACACACTTCACACACACACACACACACACACACACTGAATGCTTTCGGTCTGATTAAATCCGCAGTAATCCATTGTACAGTGCGTCAAGTAAAATGTAAAGACAACACCCAAAGATTGTTGTATTTGTTTAATTAATTAACATGGTATGTGTTTCTCTCTTGTTATGCAGACAACACACAGTTATACGTATAAGTTGTCTTGACTAATTATGCTTTAGAGATAAGTGTTTTTAATTGATATGGTTAAACAAGTGAATATTGAGGCTTTAAAGAGGCTTACTTTTCCCTGAACTGGACCTTGATAGATGTTTCTACCCTGGATGTTTTTACAGATGCTGTGGACTGTCTTTTAAATGAGGGCTGCATCTTACCATGCACATTTGAATTTGGTGAAGAAGTAATCATCCACTGGATTCAGTTACCCAACACTCCAGCCCACTCCTACTACCGCAAGCAGGACCAGCTCACCCACCAGAACCCGCGTTTCAAAAACCGAACATCGCTGTTCACAAACCAGATCTCTGGAGGAGATGCCTCGCTCCAACTCACAGGGGTGACAATTCAGGATGAAGGCAGATATAAATGCTACTCCAGTACCGGTCGATCACAATAAAGAATCCTTCATCAGCCTAAATGTATACGGTATGAGAAAAACAACAAATATCAACATGTAAACATCAAATTATCAATACAGAACTGCACAGAATTCATCCAGCTGAAATGACGCCTGTACAATCGAACTAGTCTCACAGTTTTGTGAGCGAAGCACTGCGAAAAAACACAATAATAGCAAATGTTGATAGTGGTGAAGAAGTGTGAAGAAAGGGACATTTGAGAACGATAGTTATTCAAATAGTTATCAAATCTTGGATTACGGATTCAATTTGAAGAAAGTTAGCATGAGCAGTGACTCCATGGAAAAACACGTCAGGCTTTCTTTTGAATTACTTTTTATAATCTATAGAAACTACTCTTTGTACCCAGTATGAAGCAATACAAATCTCTGTGTGTGATGTTGATATGTCGACTTGTTAGTAAATGCCAAAGTGTAAGTACTCTAGATAAAGGCTCTTGTCTTTTGATTGAGGTGATTAACATAGATATTCAATTCCCTGAAATGAATGAATTAAAATATCTTAAGGGATGAGAGATAGTGAAAATCACAGTTGAATATAAAATCCTAGCTTTAACCTTCGTAATAAGAGCTAGAAGTGGAAGGAATTGTTTTATATTAAAGCAGTTTGATTTGCAGGGATAACACAGCAACATTCACGTAGCAATCGAGGTAATCAGGTCTCCAATCACACATTTCTTTTCAGCTCCGGCCTGTAAACTGAAAATTCATCAGGATGGAAAAAGGATCACCTGCAGCTCAGAGGGGATGTACCCTAAGCCGGAGATCACCTGGTCCACTGACCCTCCGTCCAACCAGGCCATGAAAGAAAATACCAGAGTGCAGCAGATCGGACAGCTTTACAACATCAACAGTTATCTTACCTCAGTTACTGATGTGGGGTACACGTGCACCGTCAGCACGAGCAGAAACAAGATGACGGCCACGTTGTTTAAACAAAGTAAGTGATGCTGAAGAGACTATATCGGGAAACAAAGTAGGGTGACACAAGATTTTTTATGATTTTGTTCATTTTGTGCTGTATCATTTCAGCTTTCCTCATCAGTTCCAGCAGTGAAACAACAATGCCCTGCAGCTCATCAGAGAGCCCTCGAACAGGCTTCATCTGGAGGTTCAACCACAGTCAGATCATCGTGAATGATGGGACTGTGATGAAGGAGTGGAGGCAGCAGGTGAAGAGTGTGTCTGAGTCTGGAGATCTCACACTAAAGGATTTACCGGTAGATTACGAGGGGTTATACACCTGTGAGATCAGTAATGCTGAAGGGACAAACGTGACCAACACCTACCTGAGGATAGAGAAGAGTCAAGGTAAGGTTGTATGAGGTGCATCTGCCAACCCAAAACTGTTATCACCTGTACAGTCAGTGTAAATATTGGCTGTTGTTGGAGAATAAACAATTAAATGACTCTGTGCTGAGGAGGGTCATGAAATCATGAACCATCAATCCCAGAAAGGGTTAACGCTCCTGCTCCAGCTGCAACAAAAATAAGTAATTCTGGTGAGAAGTTAAGAAAACTGCTGTTGATGTGATTGTTTGAAAATGTAAAAATTGTTTTGTATTCAGTTTCAGCTCTGACAGGTGGACAGACTGCAGGCATTGTATTTGGAGTTGGAGTTGGAGTTGCTTTGGTTATTTTGGCTGCAGTCGCGGTGGTTCTCTACATAAAACGTGAAAAAAAACCAAAGGTAAATAAAAGTTCTGCAAACACATATGTACTGTTGTGTGTTTTTATTTTGTTCTAAATATGATTTGTTTTGGATGAAGAGAAAAAGAAAACAGGAAAATGATGGAATAACGTGGTTAAGTGAAGTTGAAATCTATTCTAATTTCAATAGTCCCATTGTGTGCTTATCTTATCTGCTCTCTTGTTTTTTGTATTTTGGATTCAGGCAGAAGGAGACAATCAGGCAGAAGGAGACAGTCCTACAGTAAGATACAGTCCTGTTAACGTCAGTGAACCAGCAGCAGGAGATGAACAGTAAGTACCTGTATATTCTATATTATATAAATATACTAAATAAACTGCAGCACTACTGCAACAGTCTCTCTTGTAATCTGCATTTAAAGTTAAACATTCATTTGGAAAAAGGTCAAGAAAACAATCCTTTAGCCTTCGATTATTCATTTATGGGAGAGTCATTTGTTTTAATTACATTTCATTTTTGATTTAGCTAACAGGTAATGGAAGTACCGGTGGACCCACTGAAAATCCTTAACACGTAAGTAAACTGTATATTCTCTATTCTATAGAGACAAAAACAGCTTCTGTTTTTAACTTACAGACAAATCTACTGTGGTCAAGTCTGGATTATATTTGCCCAAATTATTTTGCAGTCATCTTAAAACTAAATGATAAATTAGAAGCTTTGTTTCAGTTTAAATCTAGATTGAAATGAATTGATTGTTTGTAAACCAGAATGAATTTGAATATTTATTCCCTGGATATATCTGTTCCTCCATTCAGGTGTCAGGTAGCAAAGCGTAACAACAACAATAAGCATCATGTGAAGAATATGCACGCTCTAAAAACATGAGAGTGACTCAATACATTTGACCCTGTGCGATAGTTTTTGCCCCCTGCAGAAGTTATTATAAAAAAGAGTAAAGGGAGCTTGATGTGTTTTCAGGACTGAATTCTGTTCTATTGGGTTTGCAGGATACCTCAGGAAGTGAATCAGTCATATGAAGCATTTGAAAACGAAAGCAGCACTACAACCCACAGCTCTGGTGGAAATGAAGAAAATGTATTACCCTGAAGAGAACGACTGTACTACGTGTTTGCACTTTATAAGTTATGCATAAACAGAGCTGCAGAAAAATGCACCGGGAATTGAAGGATTAAAAGCACTTAAATGGACTACGATGTTATCCATTAACTCAGGGAAAGACCTTTGGATGTGTGTTTGGAGCCAAGAACACCTTTATCGAGACTGAGACTGAGAAGACTCTGCACTACACTTTCCCTGAGCTGCGGCTATTCGTTTTGAGAGACTTTGAAAGGCAATGCATCAACAAAAAAAACAGACAGAAAAATGACTCTACAGGTGTCTTTAAAAAAACACTAATCAACGGGAACTACTATGTTTCTTATCGTCTCAAAATATTTGCTGGGTGAACCAAGTTTTTTAATACAGAGAGTGTGTGTGTGTGTGTGTGTGTGTGTGTGTGTGTGTGTGTGTGTGTGTGTGTGTGTGTGTGTGTGTGTGTGTGTGTGTGTGGGCTTGATAACGACTCTGTAAACTGATTCAAAATGTCTTTGTTGCTCGTGTTGAAATTATTTATTTTATAAAACATATTTATTCAAATCTGGCTGAAAATCTGTCTTTTATTTAGCTCACAAAATGTTTATGGCAGAGCATTTTTTTATTTGTGGAGTTCAAAAATGGTTTCATATCACCAACAGTTACCGCCCATTACAGGAAGGACAGGTTCATTCACTAAAAAAGAATGTGATTCACTTTACTCGTCGTCATCAGGTGTGTCAGTGAGTCACTGCTCTCAGGGAGGAACTGTTTCAGTCCATGGTCTGCAGAAACTGTTTTCTCTTCATAAGGAAATAAACTCAAATCTAAATATCTATTTTACATCTCTCCTAAAAATGATTCAGCTTTTCCTCTGATGATGGTTTTTCTTTATGGTTAAGTAAACCAAAATTCGAGGCTCAACAAAGGGCCCATTTTTCTATGAATAAAATAAATGGGGCAGTAACAAGGGTACATACATGCTCATAAAAAGAGGTGGAGAGCAAGCCTCTGCAGGCAGCTGCTTAAAGGAACTGATTAATGGTTGTCAATTAGAATGCACACTATCACAGGATGTCCGCCATTTTTTGAAAGACATGACTCTGCATTTTTGAAGGATTTAAAGGACAACGGTAGACTTTTTTAGAGTTGTGCCTGACGCTCAGGTGACTAGTTATACATTTACAATCCCTTCATTTTCAGATCTAGATAATAAACTTTGAGCTAGCTTTGCGAGGCAAAGATGAAACTGAGGGCTCCACCAACCCTGGCATTTTTCTCGGACTGGTCGACTTCGTGGCACAGTTAGATGAAGTTTTTGATGAGCATCTGAAACATGCTACGGTGTTCAGTCAATACATACTTGATATGCTGCCCCTGTCTTTATGTTATGAACACATCTGTTGACCTGTTTAGCTATTTTACATCATACATCATTGGATTCATGTAAATAATTCATATAATAATGAGTACAATGATGTATTGTGAACCCACACCATTTCTGCTTATAGAGGCTCCTGGATGCACCTTTCTTCCACAGCTTTCCACCTGTACCTTCTGTAGCTAGAGGGGACATATTTCTGTTGTGTGTTGCCATATAGTGGACACAAGAGGGGTCTCTGTCTGAGTTAATCTAACAACAAATTGATATGGTCTTGCTTAATGTACCTATTGAATGGGTCACCTTAATCATTATCAGAAAAAGATGGTCCCCCCCTGAGATGTTTTTCCGGAGCCGCCACTGCCTGTGAGTTTTATACATGATCTGAACAGTTCACTGCCTTTTAAAGCCTCTTTATTTGGAATCTACCAACTGGGAGCCTGATTGCTGTTTGACTATTCTTATTCTGCCTCCTTAAACTGTCTATCATTCACTAAAAAGTGACTACACCCTTAAGGAAAAACTGTAAAGTTCTTAAAGTAAGTTCTTATCTAAAGGCTTTTTCTTTACAGTTGCCGTTTGCTGTTAAAGTTTTAATCAGCTTAATGTTCAGTTGTTGTTTTCAGTTTTATTCTCAGTGGATTAAAAGCTGCCCACATTTTGTTGCAGGACCAGTTGGGCCAGTTTCCGTTCTTAAGTGGAACGTCATTTAGATCTGAAATCATTGTCTTTGCCGGACCGCATACACTTTTATCTGAGGACGTTTAACATGAGTGGATAAGGATGAAAAGTGCCGTACTTCTGGGGGTTCTGACCTTTCTGCTGAGTCTTGGAAGAGGAGGTGAGTGAGGTGTTCACTGCTTGTTTTAATCCAGTCTGAAACAGAAATAAAAGGCATGTTTGAACTTGGTGGAACACATTGTCATAGTTACCTTCAGCACAGGATTTATGAGGACCAAAAGACCTAAAAGACATAAACTTCCCATATTTAAATTGTTGACTTAATAAATGACATATTTATGCTGCTAACTTTATGCTCTTGCTGCATCTACTTCACATTTCAGTTTTAAGATTCAGTGCTATAATCTGTTTCATGCTGCTGTTCGCCGACTTTTAATGATATTAAGACATGAGGAAGAAGGAAAACCAGAAAATGAATGGAAGTTGATTTCCAGTTGAAACTGTCAAGAACAACTTTACAAAGAAACATGGTTTCTAATCATTCAGATAGTTCACGTGTTCCAAATACATTTCAACATATTATCCTCTGGAAAAGCAGTGTTCAATTTGAACATAAAAAGCCTGGTCAGGATTTAGGTCTACTCAAGAAAACTACACACACACACACACACACACACACGCACTCACACTCACACACACACACACACACACAGACACACAGACACACACATAGTGAAACCTGAGCATAACACATTCCTCAGTTGAACAATCTGCAGCATGTAGCAGAGCCTGTATTTCAACGTGTGTGTGTGTGTGTGTGTGTGTGTGTGTGTGTGTGTGTGTGTGTGTGTGTGTGTGTGTGTGTGTGTGTGTGTGTGTGTGTGTGTGTGTGTGTGTGTGTGTGTGTGTGTGTGTGTGTGTGTGTGTGTGCGCCTGAGTTACATTCATCACCACTGCTGTAGAATGTCTCAGGAATATAATTATTAATGCTTTCATATCTTGTGAAACAGCTTTGAGTGTCATCCTCTGTCTTAAAGCACTCTGTGTTGAGTATTCTTGGCAACGTTACTTTTATGTTCTTTAAAATGCCACTTACAGGTTCCCTACAGCGCAGACAAACTGTTTCTACAGACAATATTCTGTTATGTTAGTGAATCTAACTCAACAAAAATTATCCTTTGAGATTTCCGCTGAACTAATATTGGATGCACGTCTCTCCAACAGCTGTTGCAGACCGACAGGTATCCTGTATGTTCAATGAGAGCTGCATCTTACCGTGCACCTGTGAGGGTGATCCTGTTGAACCACTCATCCACTGGTACCAGGTTTCAACAGGAAACACTAGGGTCCACTCTTTTTACGACAAAGAGGACCAGACAGGCGACCAGGACCCACGCTTCAAAGGCAGGACGTCACTGTTCAGGGATCAGATATTTAGCGGAAACGCATCGCTGAAACTGACAGGGGTGAAGATTGAGGATGAAGGCAGATACGAGTGCTACTTCAGCTTCAAAGAAGGCAACCATAATAAGTCAGATATCAACCTAACAGTGGACGGTATGATCACATCACATGTTTTCTTCAATTGTACAATTTGGTTTTGCTATTCATTTTAGAACAAAATACAATATTAATATTATTATTATTATTATTATTATTATTATTATTATTATTATTATTATTATTATTATTAATATTATTATTATTATTATTATTATTATTATTATTATTATTATTATTATTATTATTTATTATTAATATTATGGTGTGGGTTAAAAGGATATTGGAAACAAATGGAAACGTACAATATCCATTACAAATCAGCCACAAAATATATAGTTTAAAATGCTATGGATAAAAGTGAAAAATAAATAGTTTTCTTTTCAGTTTTTGCATTTGTAGCAATTATTTCTGTAAATGTTGGTCCTCTTGTTTAACTACTGTCAATAAAAATGGACCTGCCTGAAAATCCATATTTCCATAAGAAAGAGAAACATTTCAAATATTCTTTGTGTGGAAATAAATAGAAATAAGCATGATGCCCCCCTTGAGGTTTAAAATGTCTTCCACCTCTAAAGCGATCACACATGAAGGAAATCCTTTGTTTCTGTCTTTTTTCCAGCTCCAATTGTTAAAGTGGACATTCAGCGAGCAGAAAACCAGATCATCTGCAGCTCAGAGGAGATCTATCCTGAGCCTCAGCTCACCTGGTCCACTGACCCTCAGTCCAACGAAACCCTCCACAACAAAACCACGGTCCACCAGACTGAACAGAAGCTGTACAACATCCACAGTTCTCTGAACGTCACAGATACTGATAAGAACTACATCTGCACCGTCAGCACCCGCAGAAACAAGAGGGCAGCCACTTTGGTTAAACCAAGTAGGTGCTGCTAAAGAGACTGAATCTGAAACAATGTTTGATAAGAAATACCAAATATTTCATCAGGTTGTTTCATTTCCGTCAGGCCCACTTCAGACAAAGAAAACTGCTGACACTTTCATGCAAAGCCTAATAGAGCAGATCAGTCATCAATGACAACATACATTACATGTTATAAGTCAGACACAGAATGGGGAAATGTAAAAAATCATGTAGAATAAGCTCATAGTTTGCCAAACTGATGCAGAGGAAGTCAGCAGTTTCATCGACTGATCTCAACGCTACTCTCACTCTTTGTGCTGTATCATTTCAGCTTTCCTCAATAGTTCCAGCAGTGAAACAACAATGCCCTGCAGCTCCTCAGAGAGCCATCGAACAGGCCTCATCTGGAGGTTCAACCACAGTCAGATCATCGTGAATGATGGGACTGTGATGGAGGAGTGGAGGCAGCAGGTGAAGAGCGTGTCTCAGTCTGGAGATCTCACACTAAAGGATTTACCGGTAGATCACGAGGGGTTATACACCTGTGAGGTCAGTAATGCTGAAGGTACAAACGTGACCAACACCTACCTGAGGATAGAGAAGAGTCAAGGTAAGGTTGTATGAGGTGCATCTGCCAACCCAAAACTGTTATCACCTGTACAGTCAGTGTAAATATTGGCTGTTGTTGGAGAATAAACAATTAAATGACTCTGTGCTGAGGAGGGTCATGAAACCATGAACCATCAATCCCAGAAAGGGTTAACGCTCCTGCTCCAGCTGCAACAAAAATAAGTAATTCTGGTGAGAAGTTAAGAAAACTGCTGTTGATGTGATTGTTTGAAAATGTAAAAATTGTTTTGTATTCAGTTTCTGCTCTGACAGATGGAGAGACTGCAGGCATTGGAGTTGGAGTTGGAGTTGCTTTGGTTATTTTGGCTGCAGTCGTGGTGTATCTCTGCATAAAACGAAGGGTAAATAATAGTTCTGCCTCCACAAATGTACCGTGTTGTGTGTAGTTGGTTTTAATTGTGATTTATTTTGGATGAAGAGAGAGAGAAACAAAACTGTAAAATGATGGAATATCATGGTCAAGTGAAGTTGAAATCTAAATAAATATTAATTGTATTTATTTTGGATTCAGGCAGTAAATGAAAGTAATGGAAATGAAGAAAAAACACGCAACCATCTATTCTGTATTATATACATCTAAAAAATAAACTGCAGCACTACTGCAACAATCTCTCTTGTAATTAAAGTTAAACAATCAATTGGAAAAGGTGTACAAAGCTGACACATATGTACTGTTGTGTGTTTGTAGTTTGTTCTAAATATGATTTGTTTTGGATTAAGAGAAAAAGAAAACAGGAAAATGATGGAATAACGTGGTTAAGTGAAGTTGAAATCTATTCTAATTTCAATAGTCCATTGTGTGCTTATCTTATCTGCTCTCTTGTTTTTTTATTTTGGATTCAGGCACTAAGATGTAGTCCTGTTAACGTCAGTGAACCAGCAGCAGGTGTTCCACTTCAAGTAAGTACCTGTATATTCTATATTATATAAATATACTAAATAAACTGCAGCACTACTGCAACAGTCTCTCTTGTAATCTGCATTTAAAGTTAAACATTCATTTGGAAAAAGGTCAAGAAAACAATCATTTAGCCTTCGATTATTCATTTATGGGAGAGTCATTTGTTTTAATTACATTTCATTTTGATTTAGCTAACAGGTAATGGATGTAACGGTGGACCCACCGAAAATCCTCAACACGTAAGTAAACTGTATATTCTCTATTCTATAGATACAAAAACAGCTTCTGTTTTTAACTTACAGACAAATACGTGGAAGTCGATTTATTTGCCAATATTTTCATCTTAAAACTATAATTAAGCTTTGTTTATTTAAATTAGATTGATGAATGATTGTTGTAAACCGAAGAATTTTATTTCAATATCCATTTTGTTTATCTTATTGCCTCTGTTTTTGTATTGATTGGCAGAGAGACAATGCAGAAGAGACATCAGGAAGAGGAGAGTCAGGCATAGAGTCAGAACAGAGACAGGGTGGACCAGGAGGACAGTAGAGCAGGACGACGCAGGAGACATCGCAGGAACGTCGGAAGGAGGACGTAGGTAGGAGACGTAGGAAGCAGAAGTCGCAGTAGGAGAGGAGTCAGCAATAAACAGTCAGAACAGAGCGCAGAGCAGGAGAAGTCGGTGAGTTCAAAGATGTTGATAAGAAAAAAGACAGCAGGAATAGGAATAACGTGGAAGGAGAAATCTATCTAATTCAAGTCATGGTTACATCTCCCTGTTTTTTTATTTTGGATCAGCAAAGTTAGCGTAACCAGTAACCAGTTATACTTAATAATACTGAATCTATAATAAATGCAGCATAACTGCAGTCTCTTGTAATCTGCATTTAAAGTTAAACATTCATTTGGAAAAAGGTCAAGAAAACAATCATTTAGCCTTCGATTATTCATTTATGGGAGAGTCATTTGTTTTAATTACATTTCATTTTTGATTTAGCTAACAGGTAATGGATGTAACGGTGGACCCACCGAAAATCCTCAACACGTAAGTAAACTGTATATTCTCTATTCTATAGATACAAAAACAGCTTCTGTTTTTAACTTACAGACAAATCTACTGTGGTCAAGTCTGGATTATATTTGCCCAAATTATTTTGCAGTCATCTTAAAACTAAATGATAAATTAGAAGCTTTGTTTCAGTTTAAATCTAGATTGAAATGAATTGATTGTTTGTAAACCAGAATGAATTTTAATTTCAATAGTCCCATTTTGTGTTTATCTTATCTGCTCTCTTGTTTTTTGTATTTTGGATTCAGGCAGTAGGAGACAATCGGGCAGAAGGAGACAGTCAGGAAGCAGGAGAAAGTCAGGCAGTAGGAGACAGTCAGGAAGCAGGAGACAGTCAGGCAGTAGGAGACAGTCAGGAAGCAGGAGACAGTCAGGCAGTAGGAGACAGTCAGGCAGTAGGAGACAGTCAGGAAGGAGGAGACAGTCAGGCAGTAGGAGACTGTCAGGAAGCAGGAGACAGTCAGGCAGTAGGAGACAGTCAGGAAGCAGGAGACAGTCAGGCAGTAGGAGACAGTCAGGCAGTAGGAGACAGTCAGGCAGTAGGAGACAGTCAGGAAGCAGGAGAAAGTCAGGCAGTAGGAGACAGTCAGCAGTAGGAGACAGTCAGGAAGCAGGAGACAGTCAGGCAGTAGGAGACAGTCAGGAGCAGGAGACAGTCAGGCAGTAGGAGACAGTCAGGCAGTAGGAGACAGTCAGGCAGTAGGAGACAGTCAGGAAGCAGGAGAAAGTCAGGCAGTAGGAGACAGTCAGGCAGTAGGAGACAGTCAGGAAGCAGGAGACAGTCAGGCAGTAGGAGACAGTCAGGCAGTAGGAGACAGTCAGGCAGTAGGAGACAGTCAGGAAGCAGGAGAAAGTCAGGCAGTAGGAGACAGTCAGGCAGTAGGAGACAGTCAGGCAGAAGGAGACAGTCCTGTTAACGTCAGTAAACCAGCAGCAGGAGATGAACAGACTCCAGTAAGTACCTGTATATTCTATATTACATAAATATACTAAATAAACTGCAGCACTACTGCAACAGTCTCTCTTGTAATCTGCATTTAAAGTTAAACATCATTTGGAAAAAGGTCAAGTAAACAATCCTTTAGCCTTCGATTATTCATTTATGGGAGAGTCATTTGTTTTAATTACAATTTCATTTTTGATTTAGCTAACAGGTAATGGATGTAACGGTGGACCCACCGAAAATCCTCAACACGTAAGTAAACTGTATATTCTCTATTCTATAGATACAAAAACAGCTTCTGTTTTAACTTACAGACAAATCTACTGTGGTCAAGTCTGATTATATTTGCCCAAATTATTTTGCAGTCATCTTAAAACTAAATGATAAATTAGAAGCTTTGTTTCAGTTTAAATCTAGATTGAAATGAATAGATTGTTTGTAAACCAGAAATGAATTTGAATATTTATTCCCTGGATATATCTGTTTCTCCATTCAGGTGTCAGGTAGCAAAGCGTAACAACAACAATAAGCATCATGTGAAGAATATGCCACGCTCTAAAAACATGAGAGTGACTCAATACATTTGACCCTGTAGCGATAGTTTTTTGCCCCCTGCAGAAGTTATTATAAAAAAGAGTAAAGGGAGCTTGATGTGTTTTCAGGACTGAATTCTGTTCTATTGTGTTTGCAGGATACCTCAGGAAGTGAATCAGTCATATGAAGCATTTGAAAACGAAAGCAGCACTACAACCCACAGCTCTGGTGGAAATGAAGAAAATGTATTACCCTGAAGAGAACGACTGTACTACGTGTTATGCACTTTATAAGTACGCATAAACAGAGCTGCAAAAAAATGCACCGGGAATTGAAGGATTAAAAAGCACTTAAGTGGGACTACGATGTTATCCATTAACTCAGGGAAAGACCTTCGGATGAAGCTGAGGCTATTTCTTTTGAGAGACTTTGGCTTTTAACGGCAATGCATGCTGCTGCTGCTCCTCTGTCAGAAGGCATCTGTTTATAGAAACAAGCACAAAAACAAACTTAGACAGAAAAAACGGGAACTACTATGTTTTTTATCGTCTCAAAATAGTTACTGGGTGAACCGTGTTTTGATTGTGTTAGAGAATATTTTGTCTTTATGGTTAATTAAACCAAAATTCGAGGCTCAGCAAAGGGCCCATTTTTCTATGAATAAAATAAATGGGGCAGTAACAAGGGTACATACATGCTCATAAAAAGAGGTGGAGAGCAAGCCTCTGCAGGGCAGCTGCTTAAAGGAACTGATTAATGGTTTTCAATTAGAATGCACACTATCACAGGATGTCCGCCATTTTTTGAAAGACATGACTCTGCATTTTTTAGGGATTTAAAGCATTTTTTGTTAATATTTGGGTGGTTAGTTGAAGTGTTAAACTGTGGTACTGTCTGTGAAGTGTTTCAAACTTTCAGTATTTCATTGTATTTTTGGTTTGTTTTGGGGGGTTTTAACTTATGAATAAAAATCGATCGAACTCGCCTCCTCTGATTTCATTGGTCAAAGTAAGGTTTTGTGTTATGGGTTCCAAACTAAAATGTAGAAACGATATATTTATTATTTATGGAGTGATATAAAGAAATATCCACAATCCCTGTCTGCAAAAACCTTTAACTCTGTCACCCAAAACATTGACATTCCTCTTACGGAAATGGCTGCAAAATATTTCCTATTTTCGCTAAGAACTGTAAAACCACATTTTAGAACATATCATAAACATGTCAGACTTCATTAAGAGACACAAATAATATCAAAAGATTTAGGTTTACATTTTTATTCAAATCACAAAGTATTTAAATTCTAATACACTGATTAAGTCACACACAGCTACTCAGGTGGTCCAACTGAAATAATTGAGAAAACAGGAGGTGTGTGTGTGTGTGTGTGTGTGTGTGTGTGTGTGTGTGTGTGTGTGTGTGTGTGTGTGTGTGTGTGTGTCACAGAAAGCGAGGGTTTTCATCGCTGTAATCGTAGGGGTCTCCTTGGAAGGGCAGGTGGGGGGGGGTGTTGTAGACGCCCATAAGGAAGATGATGACGGTGCCCATGGTCATCACCGGGGTAACCAGGAAGAGGCACAGACGGTCCACCGTTCGGGCGATACCGCTCCAGTTATCCTTCTCCTGAGGGGAGGAGGGGGAGAGTCAGGGGGTGAGTTCATATACAAGTGGAGAGAGAGGGCATCAGGTGCTGGTTCTACATACAAGTATAGAGAGATGGGAGGCAAGATGAAGAGAAAAATCACACCTCTCAATATATACATGGGAGAGGTGGGTGAACAAGAGAGGAGGGAGAGTGACGGATAGAGAGAGGGGGAGAGACAGGGCTAAAGGCTTTAAGGGACGTGGGGGGAGACAGAGGGAGTGTAAGAGAAGAAAAGGGGGGAGAGTAGGGATGAGAGAGAGAGAGCAAAAGAGGAATGAGGGAGGTTGGAGAGAGAGAAAGAGGTGGAGGGAGGGTTGAAGGGAGACCGAGCAAGAAAGAGGGAGGGGGAGAGAGGGACAGAGATTTCTTTGGAAAAGAGGGAGTATGAGAGAGGATGGAGAGAACAGGACAGAAAGAGAGAGGGAAAGGGAGATGGAGTTCCCCCCCCCCGTCTCACCTCGTTGTAGTCGTTCTTGTTCCTCATGTGTTTGATGATGTAGTTCGCTCCGTCCACTGCCGGCTTGATCTCCGCATACAGCTGATCCGTCACACTGTCATCAGCCTGTGGCTTCACAACTACACACACACACACACACACACCCCCCTTTGGTTAACCATGGGGTGAATTTAGAGAGTACATTTGGGTAGAACTGGCCTGAATTTGGTTGAAAGGTTTTATAAACTGAATAAAATGAGAAAAATATTCCACCGTTGAAAATCACTGACAGTCCTGCAGGTACCTGATGAGTGTGCGGCTCGTGTCATCAGTCCGTGCCGCACCGACTGTTTCTCGAACATCAGCTCGCTGCGAGACTTCACACTGTAGTACTCCTCCGCCGAGGCGATGTAGCCCACAGAGCTGGTTCGCCGCGGCAACGCTCCATCCCAGTATGGCTCCGCCTCCGTCGGGTGGGACATGCGAAGGATGCGAGGCAGCCGCTCGAGGAAAAACTACACGAAAAGAGATCCAGGGTGATGCTGAACAATATGGCAGTACTGCAACACTACTATAGTCCACACAATTCAGTGTGCGTGTGTTTGCGTGTGCGTGTGTGTGTGTTACCTTCTTGGTCCAATCAGACATGACATGTGTGCTCGGGGTCCTGAAGTGCAGGTTGAGGACGACCACGCAGTTCAACACCACCACCGTCACCAACACCATGATGAACATCAAATATCTGACACACACAGATAAACAAGTATGAGGATTATCGTGAAGCATGAGAGGGGATCATCGAGGGAGAAAATGAACGTGGATCTATTCTGAGGCAAGACAATGCTTAGAAAAAAGCTTGAATATTCTCTGTAATAAAGAAAACCTCATTTCTGAAATTAAAATCACAAATATATGTTTGGTGCAGGAACTACATGGCCTCAATTAGCATCATGTACAAGTAATGACTTGTTTCTGTTAATGGACTATTCTCTAGGTGTTGAAATTGAATGAAAATGAAATAAAGGTCATTTTGAAAAAGAGGAAAACAAAGATGTGGGTTGCTTACTTGACGATAAGCGGAACAGACATAGAAGTCTCTGGCAGCCTCTGAGAGATCAGCAGCAGGAAGACAGACTGAGCCAGCAGCACGGAGATGGACAAGGTCATCTTCTCACCACCTACACACACACAGCATTTAAAGGCAGTGAATATGCACTGGTTTCTGTAAGCAGTTTTAACCCAACAGAAGGCTTGAGTGCTTTAGACGTATGTTAATATCACTGACTGTCAGCCGGCAGGTAGTAGACGAGGGATGCGAGGAAGGAGATGAGCACGCAGGGGATGATGATGTTGACGATGTAGAATAGCGGTTTGCGTTTGATGATCAGGTAGAAGGTGATGTCCTGGTGCTTGTTGCTCTCCATGGGGATGTGTTTGTACGTGTTTTTCTTGGCCGGACGGTGAGTAATCTCCCACTCGCCGTTCTCTGTCCAAAAAAGCCAGGAAGATGCAGAAAGGATGTGAAGCAGACATTGGATAAGGTTTACATGAGAAAGATTGTAGGTAACAGTAGATACCAAGAATATAAGAAATGCTTACACATAATAATACAACTATACATTTAAATAGTATTTACATTTCAATCAATCAATAAAAGAAAAAGGATGTTGTGCTTTTTCCATTTTTCAATTTCTTTGGGATATTTAAACGAGCTGAAAACAACTAATAATGATGTTCATTAAATTATGAGAGACATTTGAGGACACTTACCCGTAAAGCTGGCAGGGTCTATGATGATCCACTCCACCGTCCATGAAGATTCTTCGTCCGCTTCTTCCTTAAGAAGCATCTTGATCTCTTTGGCATTGTAGGTCAGAGAGCTGCAAAGCAACATGGGTAATGACACTGTTAGATCATATTCGATGAGCAATAGATACCACAAAGTATTTTTGATGCACAAACGTCAGGTCAACATGTAAATATTTGTGATTTATGGTTTGAATATATTTGTTGAAAGCTCCTCAGCATCTTCTTGGCGCACGATTCTGATTTGAGGTTTAGAGGCTGAGCTTTGTGACATTGTTTGGTAAATGTTTGCTCCTTTAGAACCCAACAGTGAGATCTAAAATCCTGATTTTCACTTATTTAGTAAGCTCACACCTTATTGTGTAGTCTAGGTAACATTCTGAAAATCACATCATTTCCAAATGTATCTGGAAAACTATAATACAAAGAACACTTGGGTGGAAATCTTACTATATTTAGATTAAACTTGCAAAAGCGTCATTTAGGCAAGTTTATGCATGCCTTGAATATATACCAGTGGTTTAAGCGTCTTACACAAATTTGAGCGTGCAGTTCTGCCAGTCGAAGGGGAAGTAGTTGACGTTGATGGAGCAGGAGGAGCGGAAGATGGCCGGCGGTAACCAGTAGCAGAGACCAGTGGGATCCACCAGGACGTTACTGTAGTACGCCACCTCGAACTGGGCATCGTTACTGGAGGAGAATGGAAAAATGAGAACACATAGAGGTTGACTGAATGTACTGTACGGAAAATGAACAATAGCGACTAATTTGGTATGATTGAAAGTAGCTCTTAAATGGACCTAGAGTTGAGATGGTATGGTCTCCTTAAAGCTCTGTAAAAACTATTGCATGTGGGCTTCTGTTTAGACTTTTCCATCGCTAATTAATTACCTTCTAATCTCACTGAATATGTTCATTTTTAATTCGTGGAAATGTGTTATTTTCCCTCTCTTATACTACAAAACAAAAGGAAAACATCTCACTTGTTTTCCAGCACGATCTCCGGCAGCCACACCATGCTGGTCGGCAGACGCAGCATATCGATGCCGTCAAACTCCGTCACATTCCATGACAGGCGGTAGTCTGTCCACGTCTGTCAGCACACACACATCCATAGTAATTAGACCAAAAAACAACTGATAAAGTATAGACACAGATGCAGGGACTGGAACATAAAGGGACAGAATAAAA
Organism: Eleginops maclovinus; assembly: GCF_036324505.1. Classification (NCBI taxonomy): domain Eukaryota; kingdom Metazoa; phylum Chordata; class Actinopteri; order Perciformes; family Eleginopidae; genus Eleginops; species Eleginops maclovinus. Next base: position 4,495,486 of record NC_086369.1, read on the forward strand.
TGTCCTTACATGATCTATCCATACGTTTGACAGCAGAGTCTCGTCCACCTCTTTCTACAAATCAAAAATCAAAAATGTTAGAACAGGACAAACCTTCCTCCTCACAAATGTTCCAAACTTGTACTCTACTAAAGATAAACTGGAGTATTTTTTGTCAATCAGGCTACATCATAACTATATTTGATAGTATTTTATAAACTGCATTTTCTTTCTAAAGCCTGAATCACGTTTTGGAATGTGTGCAGAAATGTGTGCAATCCCCGACTCCAGTTTTGTCTTTAAGTGAATTCTTTTATAAAAGCGATCCACGGTGTGCACCAGAGAGATGAGGTTGGAGAGTGTGAGCGCGAGGTAAACATCGACGGCGTCCTGCTGCCTCTCTACGGGTCGCAGCTCTTTGTTGTATCCTCGCTCTTTAATCAGGTAGTTGATCAGACGCTCCTCCTCGTTCCTGCACCAGCACTCTGACACACACACACAAAAGTTTCACACTTTATAAGTTGCATTTTGTTTTTTTTATACTGTGGGCTAGTTTGATCTACAGGTAGTTTCATTTTGCTTTTATTGCACATTTTTTTCAAATGGTTTTTAAACCTTTTGCAGGCCTATTTTACAAATAATTTTCACATATTTTAAGGATTTATAGTCATTTTTCAGGTAGTTTTCAGACGTTATTTAATTCTCTGACATTTTTCAGTGACTTTTAAATAATTATTCAGACATTTTCAGACTTTATTTACTTCTTAATGAATGAAATGCTGAATATTTGCTTCTTTCTAAACTGTTTGCTAGTTTAATCTGCAGTTACGCATCAAATAAGATGCACATATGTTCGTGGCTTCGTGCGATGGGACACACATATCTTTAAGCTATATTTAGCGTAAGAAGGAGGAGACAGAGGGGCAGAAGTATAAAGCTCTGTAAATTGGAAATCTTCATGAGGAAACATACTAAGTTACATTCCACCTCGAGAAAACAAACAGGGTCGGAGAGTGTGTGAATACTTTCATGCCGGTCATATTTCATGATGGCAGCTGCTCTGTGTTCCGTATACTACACTGCTGCTGTAACACCACCTGCCCTGTACTCAGTGCGAGTAACCGGCAGACATTTCCCCTCTTTACACGGCCATGTTGGTTTTTATTCTAACATATACATTGAATGAGTCTGGGTCATCCATGGATCTGATAACATGAAGGTTCATCACAGGTACAATTAAAAAAAAGACTATGTTTGTATCAAGTCTTGGTTTTTTCTGTCTAATAATCGTAGTTTTCATTTAATCGGATTATCAATAAATCTATACAATGTCAGACATTTTCAATGTTCCTGAAACCTAAATTAAATCAAACTCATTAGAGATTAAAGTTGTATATATTTACAAGACAAACTCACACATAAAAAAAAGAAAACAATCATAATGAAGAAAGAAAGGAAACACTCTCAATATCCAGGATTTAAGGGATTTTAGTGACATTTTGACTTCAATATTGAAATGGTAAGTTTTTTTAAAACACTTACAAATTTACAAGAAAAAACTTGACTTAGAACACGTTTTATTTATCTATTATAATGGCTTAAGGAAACTATTAATTCACTACATTTGAGACGCTGAAACAACTGAATCTCTTACATTTTTGACTAAAACCCCTAATCAATTATCAGATGGCGAGTAATTTTGTTGATTGGCTTACTTATTTAATCAACTATCGACTCCTCAAGTGTTTATAAAGTCCTTGAAAAGAGCTGAAATAATCAGAGGAGAATGATTGTGTCAAGCGTTACAATTCCTAATCCAGTGTTTTCTTATCTCGAAAGCAAATAATAAAGGGGAAAATGCAGAAAATTGTGTATCTGCATTTTAAAACATTTCAACTTTTTCTAACCGTCAAGCAAATAATCGCAGAAAACTGTGGTTTAACAGAAATGTAATAAAGAGAAATATTTCGACTAGGTATCTGCTGCTTTAACACTAAGATAGTCAGAAGTTGTCTTCAAAAACACACATCACTGACACTTGAGCTCACTCAAACCCAGGATAAAAGCAGTTTTAATACAAAAATGTGCAGGTGAAATTGAAAACTCACCAGCTGAGAGCAGAACGAGCAGCAACACGGAGCTCAGAGCAGCAGGCTGGAGCTTCATGGCCGACTGCTACAGAGAAGAAGCTGGGGGGGATTTCACCCACAGAAATCCAGCCTGCAGGGTGACGGACAGGCAGCAGCTGCAGAGACACAGAGGGGAGAAAATAGAACACAGAGGGGGGAGAGGGAGACTGAACGGGAAACAGGGGGGAGGTCAGATACAGTAACACAACAAAGAGCTTCTGATACACATGCACGTTCATTTCAAAGATACTTTGTTGAATACTTTTTTAGTTGTATACTTCAAATCAGTCACAGCACACCAGTGTGGTCTTCTTCAAATTGTAACTTTAAACAACCAGTCTTATTACCCTGGGGCAGCTGCCTCATCTATACATCTTTAACTGATGTGTTTTTTTAAATGGGTAAACTGTTCACACACCTACAGCCCATCCAAAGCCCTGGATGTGTAAAACAAATACACTCTCTAAAATGTACTTAACTCAAATGTAAGAGTTCTCTAGTTCAAACTTAATTCACTATTATTTGTCATCCAAGCTGGAAAACTAAAGTGAAAATAACATATGGGATTGAATCGGATATATTGAGGGGGTAGGTCGTCTTTCTAGCACTAACACATATTATAGCTTGAGCTTAGTTATCTTTTAGCAAACTGGAAATCATTTATGTAATTTAACCTACAGTAGATACAAAAAATCCAACAGCGCACTAAAGAAATCCCAAAAGTATGACTTATTAAAAAAGATTTGGCTATAGTAAGCATGTCATCTACAAACATGTATTATATATCAACACACACGCACACACACACACACATTGTAACTGGGATAGGAGGCCAACATGAATACAGATCCATCATTTATTTACCAGGCATTAAAAACAGATACAATATACAGATTTAATATCACTTAGTTTAGTTTCATTTCATTAGGTATGATCATTTCTGCATACAAGTTAAAAAATGAAGATATAATCCATAAGGTTTAAAAACAAATTCTCTCATGTTCCTCTGTCACTCATCTGCTTGCGGTTTTTCGTCACAGCGACAGGTTGACGTCGTTCTTCTGCTTGCCGCTGCTCAGGCTGTGGATCATGGCGATCATGGAGGAGTGCTTGCTCAGCTCGTCCTCCCGCTGCTTCAGCTTCGTCTCCAGAACGCTCTTCTGCATCTCCAGAGACGATGCCTGCAAGAAGGGGAGCGTTCAGAGAGGAGGAGCGATACATCTCTACAGCCGTGTGTGTACAGAGACGTGATTCATCTCAATATAGACTTTTTATTTGTGTTCTACTGATTGATAAGTCTGAAAACGTCCCACATGGTCCAGAAAATAATGATTGATTGAATTTCTAAAATACAGGCCTCAAAGCAGATGCTTCTAAGCTTTAACCTAACATATTTATCAAAATCACCTTGATGCTGGCGTCCTTCCTGGCCTGCTCCGTCTTGTTCAGCTCCTTCCTCAAAACATCCACCGTCTCCTCCAGATCTCTCTGCTCGTGATCCTTCTCCTTCAGCTTCTCCTCCTCGGCCCGCAGTTCACCTCGCAGACCTGACAGGAACGAACATTCAGTGAAGCATTAGAGATGAATGCTGGGAATTTTACCCTAAAATCTGCTCCCGATTCGTAGGAACAACACCTGGAGGAGGCGCTTTTTTAGTATGTGCGTGCTTTTCTATTTGCACTGTACTGAAACTCAGTTGATTTCTGCAAACATCATGAACAAAAATCCTCACAGTAAAAGATAATGTCTAAACCTCAAAGTTGAAATACATGTTATTTTCAAGCAAACGACACTAGATGAATCCCAGATCGGCACATGCAGTGTTTACACGCTGTCGGATGTTGAGGTTAGACTCACCTGTGATGTCGCTGTTCTTCTGCTGCAGATCTGCACGGAGAGATCTGATCTCCTGCTCTCTCTCCTCCAACACTGACGCCATCCTGAGAGACACACGCACATTTTAGAGAGGGCGCTCATACCTGAACCTATGAACACAAGGTAACTTCAACGAGTCGTTGTGAGAGGAAAACAAGATGCAGATGTGTGTTTTACTTTTCGTGCTGCAGTGTCAGAGCTTCCTGGTTCTTCCTCAGAGTGTCGCTCTGTTTGGTGAGCGAGATGTGAGCGGCCTGCAGCTCCTTCAGAAGACGCTCGCTCTCGTTAAACCTGCACAGATCCACCTGTTAGGTACTTATAAAGACACTGAACATTCCAGAAAAACAAATGAGGCTGGAACAGGGTTTCAGTGTAAACTAAATTCAATGTAATGTTATAAAAACGTTATGAATACAATACAATAATGATGAGGACTCCAAATAGTGAATAATTGATACTTATTGTCAGTGCTTCCCAAGTGCATAGTACAGGAATATCTAGAAATATAATTAATCTCAACCCTGATAAGTGGCTGAAAATTGATTGATGGATTTCACAAATGTATACGAAAGTAATGAATCAAATTGAAAAACTTTAAAACTACATATGGTTTAATTCCAAGGCTCACAATTATTTATTAAGAGTATGAGTTTATTGATATCTGTATCAGATGTATTTGGCAGTACTTCCCAAATCAAAGTAAATCATCAATTTAAGCTTCAAGAAGTTACAAGAAAGGGTCTTGAATAACTTTTCAAGACCTGCAGATCTTCTGAATCTATATGAATCTGTTGTGTTTGCCCTGCCTCGTACCTGTTGAGCAGAGCGTTGTAGGCTCCTTTGAGGCTCTGGTGCTCCTCTGAGTCCTTCTGCAGCCGGGCGTTGTGCTGCAGCAGCTCCTCCATGTCGGCCTTGCAGCGCTCCACCTCCAGCACCTGTCCGCTCAGCTCCGACTGCAGATCCTCCCGACGGCGCTCCGCCTCCTTCAGCAGGCAGCCCAGCTTACAGGCCTGCACACACACACACACACACACACACAGGGGACCAAATCAATGCAGGTTTGTTTATCATTTGTGTGTGTGTGTGTGTGTGTGTGTGTGTGTGTGTGTGTGTGTGTGTGTGTGTGTGTGTGTTACCTCTGCCTCAGCCTGAGCTCGTTGGAAGCGATACTGAGCGATGAGACGGTCGGCCTGAGACAGGGCGAGAGCCTTCGCCTCCAACAAGTCCTGCAGACGACTCTCCTTAGACTGACACAGAGAGATAGAACTGTTGGAAAAACTGAGCCAAACAATAAATGTTAATATAAATATATAATATATAAACATACTGACCGCGAACGCTGAGAGCTTCTGTTCATAAACATCTATGATGTCCGACACATGGGAGTCCTTCACCTGTTCCTGCAGCTGTAAACAACAACAGGACGTCAGTGGTAAAGGCTTTTCTCTCCAGAGGCAATCACTTTGTTTTTGTACTCTACATTTTAACATACATTTTTTTCGACAAAGTTATAGATTGCAACGCCTGAAAACAAAGCTATGCACATTTGTAAAAAATAGGGCTTTGTTTCCTCTCAATCTGAATTATATGATTATATATAATACCTCTAAGCCATTCTGTATCTTGTCAGCCAGACAGTGGACGCTCCTGCTCGATCCACAGGATGAGTCCAGGATGCTGGAGGGCGGGACTTCCTGCACAGCGACACGTTTGACAGACAGCTCAGACTCCCGCTGGCGATAGGCGTTGTTGGCGGCCATACTTTCTCCAAGACTTGACAAATAGGGTTGGATTAGTACAGGTAACTGTAGCATCTACAACAAGATGCTACAACAGGCTGTCTGGTGGAGACAATGGGCCAAACGATAAAGTGGTTCCAAGCTTTTCATTCAAGCTCAGAAACATAACAAAATCTCATTTGAGATAAGAAAGAACAGGGGGAAAGTACTTAATGTACCAATAAGATAAGTTTGTATTTATTATCTACTTATTTGAACCTTTGTTGACCTTTATTATTTCACACAGCAACACTTTACATTCTTAAAATAAACATGTGTTCTTTCCAGCAAGGGACTCACACCAGAGAGGGGAAGTCTGGGAGTGGAGTGGCCTCAAACAGCAGAGAGAGTCCTGTCTGAACTCGCTCTCTGTGGTGGGACGTCAGCGCCAGAGAGAGGGGGGTCACGATCCTCTGGTCCTGGATGATAAACAGAGAGAATGAGAGGGCAAAGATTAAAACACAGAAACCTGCACTTATTCAACCACCGCACGTTACTGCCGCAATGTCCCATTGGACTCAGGGAAACTGAACTTGTGTTTACCTGTAGCATCCGGTAGAAGCTGGTCTCCATGTCCTTCACCTGCTGTCTCAGTTTGTTCATTAGCTCCAGAGTCTTCAGCAGAGCGTCTGCACACACCTGACTGAAACACACAACTTTAACTCTCTCTACCAACACTGCAAAAATGAACCAAGCATTTATATATTTGACTTAAATAGAAGACGCAAAGCAGAAATGTAATAGAAAGAATTAGCATTATTTGAATTATTTATTCATTTAGCATTTTTTTGTTTTCATGAGCAGATGAAGAAAACAAGCTGTGGTTATTATGGTTTTTATTTTAGATCGATTTGAACAGAATCTTTTTGAAAGAGTTTTTCTTAAACCGCTTTCTGTTTTGTGAAGGCAAACTTAGTTCATTTTTACTTTCATCTGTAAGTCCCTCTGTAGGACGAAATAAAGCATTTTTATTGTGATTCACCAATCACCTGAGGTCGTTGTCGGAGCCGGGGGGGTGGCAGTTAAGGGGGCTGTTGCTGTGACAACAGGAGAGGAGGGACTCGACCTGCGTGAGGCAGAGCTGAGCGCTCACCTGTCGGGACACCAGACACCTGGTGGAGTCCTCGGCACACAGGAGTGCAGGAGTTAAGGCTTTAAAAACAAACAACAACACAGAACCACACACAAACACAGAGCAGACCGGCATGTGAAGGATATTGAGCAGCAGGCTGGTGACGTGTGTGATGCGGTGGCACTGTTTTCTGAGGTGAGCGTCCCCCTGTGCAGCTTCGAGGCCCCTCAGGAGCCCCAACAGGACGGGTAGCAACATTTCCACAAAGCTCAGCACACACTCAGACACACTGTCCACTCCCACTGCCTCCTGCACGCAGAGAGAGGAGATAACATGGAGAGGAAGAGAAAAACAATAAATTGAAGCTGTTATTAACAGCCTCATTTTCACATGTATGTCATATTTGTCTTTTTTGTATATGTATGTTTCTTATACTTTCTTTTTCAATTTTATCAATTGTATTTATATATTTTCTGTATTTTTCAAACACTGACTGTATTTCATCACCATATACACAGAGCTTATAAAAGACTAGGCAAAACACGTATTAAGCATGATACACCAAATGCATACATTTAATTGTGCAATGTATTTAATGATCATTTGAGATGTTGCTTGTGCTTTAATCTTTGCTGTAGAAAGGAGTATTATGGCTAGGGGTTTTTTTTTTAATGTTTGATTTCACTGTGCTACTGCTCTAACTATCTTTTTAGATTTTGGTCAAACCACTTCCACATACTCTCTGCATGTCATGTGTCCCTGTAGAGTTGCCCCACCTCGAGCAGCTCGTTCAGCAGCTGCAGGGTCTGCAGTGAGCAGGACTCAGCGCCCACCACAGGCAAGCTCAGCCACTGCACCAGGGCGAGTCCGGTCTCTGTTTTGCGTCCTCCTTCCAGCCCAGCTGCCTGCCTGCGGCCTGCTGCTCTGAGTTTGGGGGCCGTTGGTTTGAAAACCACCTCACACAGCAGAGACCGCAGCTCCGAGACGCTGCACATGGCCAGGAGGAGCTCCAGCACCTGCAGACAAGGCAAACAAAACAAGGTCAAATTAAAACTAAATGTTAGTTTTGCGATAATACTGACAAGTTATAGTTAAATAATGAAGTATTGTACATCATATCATTTTTTATCAGATGCAGAAGACTTTATTTATCCTGGATGAAATGGGGTATTGTGACAGCTGCTGCATTTTAGAATCAACTAAAAGATAAATAAAATATATATCTAAGGATATTTTACTCATTTCAAAGCTAATAGGTTGGGGTTGGCCTACGTTGCTCACTGATTTTATAATCCTTATATATAAATAAAATCCTCCTACTGCCTTTTTAAAAACCTGCAACTATAAGCACAAGAACACGGGCAGCGCAGCTCTTTTTAACTATGCTGCAAAACCTCCAAACTCCCCAAACTTTATTTCCTGTCATTGCTCTACTGGCCTCCAATAGACTCATAATAATTTACTTAATACTCCTTTCAGTTTGTACGGATGCAATCTGCCATTTTGCTATTGTAGCATTTTCATAAAAGAAACATGAAGAGTTGCACATCTTTAGATCAGCTGTTCATATATCATTATATCATCTTTATATAGTTATAGTACTTCTTTTTAAAGCCCTTATTAATTCTGGACAGCATACGCTGCTGTTTTATAATGTTTTTAAATGTGTTTATTTTTTTCATTTCATACACAAACCTTCTATCTCCCTGTATTTCCCCTTATTTCCTGTCACTGCTATACTGGCCTCTATTTTAAGGCTCGCTTTTTTACCACTATAAACACAGTGGGTACTGCTTAGTTTCACATATGATTAGCTGCACCACATAACAGTTAACCATCCAACACAACTGACACATTTTGGACACAGAGGACGCTTAGAGTGTCTATTTGTGCAGTGGTTAAATAAAGATACACAGAATAATGTGTAAATAAAGAAAAAGCACCTTTGCTGCAGAGTCAGGGTCCTTCGATTGCAGCAGTCCTAACACTTGAGACACACATGCTGAGAAGTGTTGGTACCTGCAAATGGAAAAAGTGAGTTTCAGTTCAAAGGCAGGTGGTCAACCAAGGCTTGAAGCAAACACTGTGTGGTGAATTGCTAGACAAAAAAACGGCATGTGGTCGTACCTTGAGAGGTGATCTGTGATCTTTGGGTTCCTCAACAAGTCCACCAAAAGATCCACGGAGTATTTTCTGGTAAGCGTGCCGTCACCGTTGACGATGATGTTGAACACGAGCTGGAAAGTCTGGTGGATGTTTTTTCGCATCAAAGAGCTGCGGGAAACAGAAACAATATTAAGCACTTTCCAGTGATGAATTACCTACAACATGATAGTTGTTATAATAAAGGGTTGCAAAGTGCTGATTGGCCAACGAGATTGAGTGCAAAATGACAAAATATATGTAACTGCACATTTGAAATGTGTCATTTCCACAATGAAAGTTCAATTCAGAAACAAAAACACTGCCATATATCACTTATTGTAATTTGCTAATGTTATTACTTGCTGCTACTTCAATACTCTAAAATGTTTACAATGCTGCCATATGTGGATTATAATTTAATGAATGTTTACTTACCTCTTTATTTATGTTGTTTTTCTATTATATATGTGCACTCATTTTATACTGCCTTTTATCTGCACTGTCCCTTTTGCTGTAACAATGCACATTTCCCCACGTAGGAAGCATGAAGTATTTCTGATTACCAAGATTTTGCTTCATTTGAGTGAAAGGATACGATACATTTGAAAATATAAATGTGTCTTTCAAATGGGAGCTTTCAGTATTGAGTGTTTCCCGCCTACCTTCTCTCCAACCTTCTCATTCAGAGTGAGGCTGGCCAGGATGGACAGCGTGAAGACCACCACCGTCAGACTGTTGTGAGCCAGGAAGTTGATCAGAGTGCGGTAGAATGGCTTCACGTTGTCCTGCAAGAATACACACAAACACATATTTACAAGATATCTAGAAGTAGCCACAAACGGACCATCTTTATGTTGTGTGAATGCATGTTGAAATAGGTAAAGGCTAGGTAAGGGTTGGGGTTTAGAAATTAGAAGACAAAAAATAACGCGTATTAGAAATATCTTTCACTCTTTTTTAATGATTTATCTCTGTATCTAAATAACATCTAAAGAAGTTATTTGCATTGACATTTTGCAAACGTGTTTTAACAATGAATGTGAAATAAGTTGAGGAAAGAAGAAAGATAACTTAAGAAAAATAAAAAGCCTGTGAATGTTTTCCATTCAAAGGTCGAAAAAATGACAGAATGAAATGTTGCAAAAAACGACTTCCTTGAACCAATAATAAAACGGTTCCTTTTTTTCAATTGTCTAATCAGTTAATCAAGTCATTGTTCCTCTATTCCACATATCCACTCTGTCTGTTCAACCCTATCTCAGGAGGCATTACAAACATTTAACATCTTTAACCAGACTTCCTGTTTATTTCCTGTGTAGTCACTCACCAGAGACTTGATGTGGCTCTGCACCGAGTGGTTATCTCGACAAAGGTTAGCCATCAGGCCGAGACATGGCATGATGATGTCGTCATTGTGAGACTGGCTATGGGAACCAAAGCAAAACGGCAATTGAAAGATCAAAAATCCATCAATTAATCATATCTGGAGATGTGGTTCTTACATGTTGGTCATTAAAAAGGCGATGAGCTCATGAATGTAGTTTGTCGACTGGAAGATGCGAGTGTTGTAGGTCAGTTTCTGCAGCACCTGCAAACACTGAAGGACACAAAAGACAACATTACACTAAAGGATCTATCACTGAATTGATCATGAATAACAGAGGTTTTTTTCCTGGCTCAAAATTATTCAAAGATTGTATCCCAACATTGACAAGCTGTAAATCTATTTACTTTATTTTAAAAAAAAAGGCATATAAATATGTGCCTTAACATCCGTCTACCCTGCCTTACTCTTACTCTGCCTTTACCAAATATTGTGCTTTGTGGGATTTGGACATTGCAATAACCCATATTGCGATTTTGATACAATTTCGATTCAGTTCACCAAAAATATTAGTAAAATACCCAAAAGGATCTTTTATAAAACGTAGTAAAACAATATATGCTGTATACTGAAAATATGTTGTACACAGAAGAGAAAGCAGCTATGTGTGGATCCACAAGGGAAACATTAGACCAGCGGTTCCCAACCTTTTTCGACCCAGGACCCACTTAAGAATAAAACAAATTCCACAGACCACATTCAATCAGAAACAATTGGGAGGCTAAATAAAGTTCTCAAAGTGCTTTTTTTTCATTTAGAAAAGGAGCTGGCCATCAGTAACAGAGACCAGAAACTAAAAAAGGAGGGGCTGTCTAATAACAATTTCATTCAGAAATTGAGAAATGCATTCTTATACATAACAATTGCACATATGTTACACGCATCTGATGTATTGAGGTAAATCACATCCAAACATCAAAACAAGTGCATTAAATGAATAGCCTACAAACACATAACATATGTACAGATGCTGTAAATGCAGCATGTAGGCTCAGCCAGGAGCAAGAGATCTCTTGGCGTCGGGCTCCCTGATCGGCCTGTCGGGTGTTCTTCTCCCCATAATGACCGCCTTGCTGCACATTATCCCTTACTTATACACTTGGATAGTTTTAGCTGTGGATGTTTTTGTTTTTTTTACCAAAACCAACCAATCAGTTGCATTATCAATGTGGTCCCCTTGGGAAAGTTCCTACCATCAACTTTCAATTTAAATTTTGAAAAAAAAGATTACGTTTAAAATTAAAATTAAAATAAATAAAACATAAATTATAATGTTTTGCTAATTATTTGGCGGCCCGCTTGCAATGCCTTCACGTCCCCCTAGGGGGCCGCAGACCACAGGTTGCCAGGCCCGGCGCCATGGGGAGGGCCAGGCCCCCCCATTTAACATTTCTGCCCTCCCCCAAAATAATAATTTTAAAAATATATATGTTTTCAGAAACGGCTAAGACATGCCGCATCAAAAGAACACATCTCCTGTGAGAGTTTGTGGAAAGAGAGACAGATGAGCGAGGAAACAAGTAAGGAAATAAGTACCTTAGTGCACACAGATCAGCTGGCTCAGAACCGCTATTACGTGACAGCTGTCGTTGATATGATATCACTTTTAGCTGTCAACCAACTCCCTCTCAGATCATGTTTGTATTGTGAAATTGTGCCTTGCTCATGAGTGCTGTGTTACTGTGTCTGTGCCGCCGTTGCAATAATGGTTTCGTGGGTTTTATTCATGTGTATTTGCGATAGGTGTGCGTCTTTACGCAATGCTGTTGGCCATGCTATTTGATGTTATCTATATTGTGCCGCGGCACTTTAAGGTTTTTTGTGCCCTCCCATGAAAATCACATGCTCTCTCTGTAGATTTGTTCTGGCGCCAGGCCTGCAGGTTCCGAACCGCTGCATTAGACCAAATGCAGTGATGTTCTTACCTGCAGTACCAGAGGCTCCCCAGGTGTGGCGTTGTGGCAGTGGATGATAGACGCCAGTGTGCTGGTGAGGCTGTAGCTGCTGTGAAGAATCTCCCGACTGTCATCATCGCAAGCTGGAGCAGAGAGCAGCAGGTAGGAAGGACAAAGATTTTGGTTACGAAAGAGCTGGCTGTTCAGTTTCTTGCCTCATGAATCAAACTTATTATAACCACTTTCTCCTTTTTCATTATGCATTTCATTGCATCTTGTGTTATTAGTTTTTGTATTTGTGATTTGATTGTGTGTTTGTATTTATTCTCTTCAAATTCCATTTTATCTTTCTGTTCCTCGCTGAACTGCTAACGTTATAAAAATCCCAGACCTCAAATCGAATTGAATATGCATCGCTTTTACAAGACAACAAATGTAATGTTTTATTAGTAACATGCACAATTAAACCAGCAGCAGAGAGATGTGTTAGATCCTATTTGCATCTGTATGACACCTATCGTCTGTTTCACAAAGATTTTACAAAAGTGGGTGAAATGCTAGCAAAATCGTTTCTCTGATGCCACCAGGAAACACTGACTTAGCTCACTGCACATGTGGATGTTAATACATGTGTACCTAGTTGTGCCAGCAGGGAGATGATTGAGCTCGTCATGTTGGGGCTGGTGTTTGGGTTTCCAGCCAGCTCCACCAGCCCGCTCACACACTCCCGGGGCAGAGCCTGACCCGAGGACAGCAGCTGGTCACACTTGAGGCCTGATACCTCCTGCACACAACCACAAACACAACATGCACTCATAGGTAAATGTACCTGAAAGTTGTTATGTACACATGTAACACATGTCAGCCCACATTCAGTAAAGACACAGCATCTCTATCAATTGTTTTGTTTGTAATCACAAGGGCAAGGCTACAACAGATTGTAATGTTACGCATTAAGATGATTTATGCTCTTTGGTGAATCCAGTTCTCTTGTAATTGTACTCAAAACCATTTCCACAATCCCATTATTTTTACTTTCATTTATATATTTTATATATATACAATTTATGTTATATACAATCTATAGATCTGTAGTTGCAAGATTTGAATTGTGTATTATTTATGAGATGTGTCTTTTCTACTCTGTGCTGTCTATGTTTTTTATGTCTTTACTTTATCCGCCTTTTAAATATGTGTAATGCCTGAACAGACTGCTGCTTTAACACAAGAATTTGGGATCAATAAAGTACCTATCCTTTAGTATCCAAGACTGGGTTAAAAAACCACAAAAATAGGCTTTTCTAACACAAAATAAACATATCTCCCAGCCCTATCGTTGTGTCCATATTATATCTAAAAGCCACCTTGCTCCCTTGGTATTTGTATGGTGTATTACATCTGCCATAACGAGGAATTAAATCAGATCATTTAAGTTGATTCAGGCTCACCTCCACTTGTTTATGTAGCTGAGCTGCATTTTGAGCAGTCCTTCCGACTCTGTACTGCTGGATCGCTAGCAACAGAGACTTCAAACACGTCGACATGTCCATCCTGTTGAGCAAAAGTATTGTCTATAGGGTTATAACAGTGACACAAGCTCGCTTTCAAAGAGACGTTTTAAACCTCCATCTTGAACATTCAAGATGCTAACACTAACGTTAGCTAACAAGCCCACCTAAGATCTTTATAACAATAGCATTCCAAACGGGCCAAACATTTTCTGACCGCTGGATATATATTTTGAACTATAACATTAGTTATGATTGTGCTTATTTGTGTATATCAGACTACCTGTGGTGCTTCTCCTTCCCAAAGAAACATCAACAACTACCGGCAACACAAAACAGCTACTTCCTCCCGCTCTGCGCTTCGAACGAGAAAGGAAGGGACCAAGTCAAAAAAGAGGGGGAGGGGGGTCCAGGTTAGCTCGACATTAAAAAAGCTTGTATGATGTGTGGATGATACAAATAAATAAATTGTATTATTTGAATACCGTTCTCCTAAATATTAAAACATCTGAAAGTTATATGTATGTGTATTTTTTTTGTTATTTAATACATTTAGTTTACTAAATATAAATTCCCCCCTTTAGTATGTATCGGGCGGGTACAGGCGAGAAAAATAAATACATGAACAAAATATAACACAATTACCGCCAGTTTACTTGTTTAGATAACATGATTATGTCAAGCAAGATCAGTCAGAATTCAATATTTTCTTATTTTTTTACCAGATTTCTAAAGTAGTTTGTGTGTGTGTGTGTGTGTGTGTGTGTGTGTGTGTGTGTGTGTGTGTGTGTGTGTATACTTTTAAACAGAGGCAGTAAATCAAGTGGTTCATGCTGAAAGGGTGCCGTTATGGTATGACTCTTAACCATTAATCTCAAATTCTGAAGTTGACATATTTCCCACATAATATGTGAACAGATTGTTTATAAGCAATTGGCTTACAATATCTGCCTGTTATTACCAGTGAGTCCATAAAAAGATCTCATGAGTGATACTTTCTGCTATAGAACAATGATAGATATACAGCTCCACTGGAGCATGATCAGTTTCTGTGCTTTCACTGTTTATATGTCTTTGAGTTCAATTATTTTTTTGTATTTTTTATTTCTTGGATACTATGAACTACTGACAACATTTATCTGTGTTGTAATTTAACAATCAATCTGTGTTCGCTGGCATACATGTAGAGATTGAGATTAAAGACAAATTTGGAGTGGTCTCTTATTTTTTTATTCCAGAGCTGTATTTGAGTGTTGACGCTGTTCATGTCTGTGTGGGGAAACTGTGGTTATACCATGCATATACTCTAGAAACCCACCACTGAATTTTTTTTTTTTTTTATCTAGTGTCTTTGCAGTTTTTTGTTCTGTCCTTCTTTAGTCTGAAACTGCACATAAACAGAAGAAGGCATCTACTTCAAATATGCACACATTGCCCAAGATTTCAAAAATGATCTGCTAAAATGATGCTCTTAATAGAGTAAAGTAATGCCTCAAATAAAAAATATCTTTAACATTTATTGTGAGTTGACATTGGTGGTGTGAAAGCAACGGGGTGAAGTAGCTACTCTTCTTTTCCAACAAACAACGCAGAAGTGGTTCGGTTGAATCTTATCTCTATACTGTGCTGGAAAAATCTAACTAAAGCTTCAGATTATTAACATAACTTTCTGCGAAGTGAGGAAATTATGTACAGTCTCTGAGTTTCAGGTATCTTGTGTCTGCAAGAGGGACTTTTTTTTACTGTTCACATGAAACTCAAAAGATTATACGGGTACAAAAGATAGTGGTTCAAGAAAATGTAACAGATTAGTATTTACAAAGCAGAAATGTATAACAAATACCAGCCCCCCTTTCAATCAACATGGAATGGAAATAAATGCTGAAATGTTCAGTACTGTATAAAATGACAGAAATAAAAGCCAAGACAATAAGGGATACTGCAGTGTAACTAAAAACAAACACTGTTTTAGCAGCCAAAACAGACACAATATTCTCCTGTTATACATTTCACCTAGCTTGAACTAGATATTTCAAGTTCACAAAAATTATGCTGACTGAGATAACGGACATGTTTCCATATGCGTCATGGTGTATCAGATGCAAATGTTGATAAGAGACTCGCTATGACAATTCAGATTACTTTCACATGAAATGTAAGTTTACTACGTCTAAGTCTCTGCAGATGAACAGTCACATATGTACAGCAGGAACAGATAAACTAAATACACGCTGTATATTAAATATACTTTAAATCACTTGTTATTTTTGTAATATAACACCTTTAGTACTGAAGCACTTTTTAAACAAACTACCAGAACCCTGCAGCTCTGCTGAAACTCTTACTATTTTCAAATCCAGGCTGAAAACATTTCTGCTGCACTATTTCTTAACGCTGTTAATGTCTTTTATTTTTGTAAAGCACTTTCAATTGCCTTGTGTTGAAAGCTGCTATATACATAAACGTGCCTTGCCTTGCTTACTCAACCTTTTGACCTTTTAGAGATTTATAGTATGTTATGTTATTGAAAATGAGCTCCATCATAACCAGCTGCATCATTTACATGATAAAGACAGTATTCCATCAATAACTATAATTGCGCTAAAGTAAATATTAATTTGTTCTGAAAGGGGTTATAAGGTGTGCTTTTCCTTTTGGTCTTAATGCTAATACTTTTGTACTTTAATATAATTATGATTATGACTGCAGTATTTTTACTTTAAGTTCATTTTAACTTTAAGTATTCTCCTTCCAACACTGAAGCCAACCAAGAAAGAGAAAGCTTAACACATGGTGTGCAGCAGAGTGCTGTGTGGAAGCTTTGCATGTTATAAGAATCATTCATTTGTTGCGAGGGGATATTGGGTTTAGTTTTTCAGCAAACTAGCATTTGTTGAATAGCATTGAACTCCAAGTCAAGATTTTTGCAATTCACAAAAACAATTCATCCTTTGGGTGTCATGAGTATCTGAGACAAATTGCATAATAATCCATCCAACAGACATCCCTTTTTCTACAGCATTTGTCCAACTGCATTTCTGAATTTGATCCAGTCTGTGAACTTTTGATACAAAATGTCTTTTCCGCTCTCCTCGTGTCTTTGAAGCTAAATGTCAGAGACGTCATTCAGGCAGGACCTCAACATAATCAGAGCAAGGAGCATCTAGAGGAAAATAAAGACAATAACACGTCAAACAATACCACAAATAAAAGAAGATGCTGATGATGTTCAATGGAAATTGTGGTATAAAGGGTTTTTGAAATCTATGCAAAGAATAGTATTAACTGTAAAATTGCAGTGTCATTTCATTAGTCGTATATCTTAAAGCTGCATTTCACCCACTTTAAGGAGCTCTTGCATTGATTATTATACACATGTTGTGTTTTGTGCATTTGCTGATTTACTATTTAGACACAAACGCTTTTTAAGATAGAGCAACGGATAAAACATGTGGCGTACTCTCATAGTCAGGTGAATCCTCAGGTTCATCCATCCTCTGTGGTTGTGGATAATTTGGCTGGAACAACAGGGCTGTCCTTCTTTTGACAGAGTGCCGCAAGTGCATGGCGAGGCCCTGGTTCTTCCTCTTATAGTGCCGGATCAGATCGTCCAAAGTCTTAAAATACATTTCTTCAATACCTCCTGCAGTCTGAAGGAAAAACAACAGCATGCAGTAAATAACAGAAATCAGACTGGCAGTTGAAAATCTTCATCATGGCAGACACCACACTGTATAGGAAGAGGAAATATGAAACGAAGGGGAACAACAATATCAAAACGAAATGTCAGACACCATGTTCCCATCGTTTAGATGTTGTTCCTATATGCCATATATAACAATATCAAATTGCAAAAAAAAATGTACATAAAGCCTCAAATAAAGCAAAGTTCAGACTTTTGAAGAACTAAGGCACCCCAACCTGCAAAATGAATTCAAATCTTAAAATATTCAGTTTAAAATGAGTTGAATAGAGGAAAAAAGAAACTCCTTACATTGACCAGGACATTTTTTTTTTTTGCAGTTTTGCTTGAAAAATGACTGGATGAGTGCTAAATCTAAAAACAACATATAAGAAGGAGGAAAGCGACATCATGAAAGAAGTGAAAAATGACAAATCTGACAGGAGGTGAAAAGGAGTATAAAATAATGACTTGTCAAAAATCACCAAAAACAACAATCGAAAAATGAATGAACTATAATGTAAATCATTTGAAAAAGTAAGACAATCAAAAAGAGCCAGACAAAGCAAATCAATTTGTCAGTTTAAAACACCCCAAAAAAAAAAATGTGTGTGTGGGTGGCCCTTCAGAGATCTGGAAACTATGCTTGGCGATGTGTGTTTGTGTCTAATAAGACGTCAGAGAAACTCCTGTGACACAGGCACGAGTTTCCAGTTAGGGGTCAAAACAGAACATACTGATTCTGTGGTGAATTCATTTATTATTCTAAATTTAGAAATGACACAGAGGAGGTGTTTCTGGTGTCTTTTCTGTCTTTGTACAGCTCAGTGTAGAAAGTGAGACCTTAGTTCAGTTTCATTTTGAATTCATAGTATTTCTGTATGCAGCAGTATCGGCCACTGTGGTCCTTTTCTCAGTGTAATTGTACCACGTACTTTGCATTCAACAACTACACTCTACAGAACCAGTAAAACGTTTGCACACATCTGCTAATTTAATGTTCTTTATTATAATCATATCCTACATCTTGGATTAAAACATCCAAACAAATAAATGACATGTTCGGAATTATGCAGAAAGTGTAAACAAAGTAGGATGTGGATCCTGACTGTAGACCTAATCTTTATATTTACTGTGTGTGTGTGTGTGTGTGTGTGTGTGTGTGTGTGTGTGTGTGTGTGTGTGTGTGTGTGTGTGTGTGTGTGTGTGTGTGTGTGTGTGTGTGTGTGTGTGTGTGTGTGTGTTTACCATGAGAGTATAGTGTCCACTGTGTGTCTTAAGCAGTCTGTAGGTATACACCACCTTCTGTTTGCTGCAAAGATAAATGTTAAATTAATGAAAGTTTGATTCAAGTTGCAAAAAAATCATAAAGGTCATAGCATTGTTACTTTCCTTAGAACTCTTTTACAGCATGTTCACATTTCAATATAAACATGTGCAATTGTTGGTGCATAAAAAAAGATTTGGGGTCTTTTTTGTTGATGCGAAATGGAACATTGCAGCAGAGAGGAAACAACAACCAATCACCATACAACCACACAATTACAGCAATTTCCTTTGCTTAAATGTGTTGAAAATACAGTATATCATGTACAGTATATCATGTACTGCATTTTCAAGTTATGCAGTATGTAATTGTTAACTGCATTCACTTTCTATTCAACATGCAATCGACTTTAGCAAACATGTTCTTTTTTTTTAATCCTTATCTTCTTTAAGTCTCTTCAAAGCTTCTTCAAATTGTATTTGTGCTTTTCAGTTGAATCTTAAAAACCCCTAGTTTAATTTTCGTTCTCTATCTCTGTAGATGTTATGTATCAAACACCAAAAGCAAAATCCTTGAAAGTGGAAATACCGTACAATAAAATACTGAAACGTAGTTAGGTAGAAGTAGACAAGTAACATAAAACTGTAAAGACTGCACAAGTGTTACATTGTTCACATTCTTATAGTATTTTTCTTCCAGATTTCTTGATTCTTTTTTTCATTTAAATGATTTACTGTTACTGTTTATATTATGCACCAACAACCAATGCCAATTCCTTGCATGTGCACATCTACATGACTTAAATCCACTAAATGACTTTCTCCACTGCAGTTTACTCACTAAATACACAGACACATGGCTCCCTGGATGGTCTCGCTGTCTCGGATCAGGTATGCTCCATCCTTGTTCTTATTCCCCAGCAGATCCTCACACTCGGTCTTGGTGATGGCGCCGTGATAACTCACTGGCAGAGCTGCTGCCATGGTGAGGAGAAACTGTCAGACATCCACAAACACGCCTCAGAACAGATTCATTTCCAAAAACAGCCCCTGAGAATTATTATAGGGGCCATAGAGGCAGATCTGCTGAGTTACAGGGGAATGGAAGAGAAAGAGAAAGCTCAACACTTGGAGGTGTGCAGCAGAGTACTGTGTTGAAGCGAAAAGACAGAAGTACTTGAGTGACGGTTTCACAGGAAGTGGGATGTGTATGTGAAAGGCAGTGAGCACACTCGTAAGAGATCAAGCCCACAGTGACTTTATTACCTTCTAATTAAACCAATGCAACTCTTTATATAGTGTAATCTACAAACTTTTATATATTTAATGTTGTTAAATATATGTAGTTAAATGAGCACATTTGGGTTGTTACTGGTAATTATGATGTTTACTGTATGAAAATATCTTCATTCTATTGTCTTAGAGTTGAATTATTTAAATTCATTCTTATTATTTGATATTGTGTTATTTATAGATTACAACTCTGCACTGTTTTGTGTGTTTGAAAGACTTTTCTCAATAAAGTTTCATGGAAAAAAGGTTATGCTAATGGCTTGTGAAGAAGATACAACTTTGCTTTAGTGTTAAATACAGAGATATAAACTAACTTGAAACGTATTTTATCAGTGATGCGGAGTGTAATGCCCGGTATAAATAGGGAGAGTCTGTGCGGAAGAATTTGTTGCTGAAAACGTCAAAGGTCATGGGAGTTTAGCTGGTTGATGCTAACCTTTCAAGGTAACGTGTTGAGGTAAATTCTGAAGCAATATTATTATATATCCTGACCTCTCCGTGTCCCTCCTGCGGGTAGATGGAGGACGGGGGAGCGGCGGGGTGGTTGAAGTCTTCGGGGCGGTGCTCACCCTCCTGTCCGTGGCCTCCATCCTCTTCACCTTCCCCCTCTCAGCCTGGATGTGTGCTAAGGTAATCTGACGTAAACACACCGAATAAACACTTATTTATCCTCCACCTACCACCATCAATATACACACTTTATGCAATTATGATGACATTGTTTTTTAAAGTGTCCCGTAACAGGATTCTTGTTTACTAGTGAAGCAACTTTTTAAAAATGTCAACAAAAGGAGTTAAAAGTTAGGAAACTGATTTAGAAAATATATTGTTTAAAGACAACACCAAGAACGATAAACCCACTTCCACAAATTCAAAAAGGAGAACATTTCCATGTTCATTCAGTTTCGATGAAGTCTCGTGGTGTTGGATACACTGCAGTCAGATACAAATTGCCATGCATTGTCCATAAATCCTCCTACAACAATCTGCACAACAACCCTTCATATAATATCTCAATACTAAGACACCAGTGTACTTATTTAAAAACACACGTTTATCATTTTACTTCTAATGTTTACAGAATTATTCCTTATTTTCTCTTTTATTGCACATTGTTACTTTAACTGCTTATGTTTATATATTTATCTTTATTCTACTTTCCTTTTCTATAAAAACCTGTTTTATATTAGATTGTTATATCAGTAACATGTATTATTGTAGTTTAGCAACTTGTGTCCAAATTATGAAATACCAAATCATATTTAAAACATTCTCAGTCTTTAACTTTACTAAAAGTCAATGGTTTGTGTCAAGTCATTAAGGAGTATGAGAGAGCCGTCATCTTCAGACTGGGACGTGTTGTTAAAGGACGGGCCAAAGGACCCGGTACACCTTTTTTTAAATGATCTTCTTCACACTCAAAAGTGATCTGTTTCATTTTGAAAAGTCAGCTTTTTGAAAACCAACATGGCTCAGTTCAAAATTTTGTTTCAAAACAAAACTCCTCAATACTATGTAGAAGCCTTTACTGTATTCAAAGCTGCAGATCATCAGATAATAGAAAAGGAAGTGATGATCCATCAAAACAACTGTGGGATAGAAAATGAAATGTCTTTCTGTTTTCCGTTAGGGCTCTTCTGGTTCATCCCCTGGCTGGACGCCATTGAGAAAGTGGACTTATGGGCCGTCGCCTTCAACATGGGGCCACAAGAGGTTAGCAGCATAAACATTATACGCAGGGATCAAATCGTCCTTTTTATTTTTTATTCTATGATCTTTTCACTCTTCATCCCCTGCTAAGGTTCTGAACGTAGACAGGGTCCCATTAAAGGTGGATGCCGTTGTGTTTTACCGAGTGGTGGACCCCTCGCTCTGGGTGACCCGTGTTAGAAATGGCTACCAGGCCACACACTCTGGCCCAGGCGACCTTGAGGGCCACGCTGGGCACACACACTCTGACAGACATACTGTCACAGAGGTCAAGCATCACAAAGAGAATGGAAGTGAAGGAAATTACTAGAGTTTAAAATTTAAAAATGTTTAAATGGTGCCACATAATATTGATATATATACCTGATAATAAAAGTTTGGTTTGTATTTTGATATAAATGTATTACATATTTTGTTTGTCCTGTGTTGTCCTGCAGGAGGTGCTGTACTCTGTACATCCAGACTGTGGGGCGTTCAGGTGCAGCGGGTGGAGCTGAAAGACTTGAGGCTTCCCATCACCCTACAGCGCTGCATGGCTTCAGAGGCCGAGGCCATTAGGAAGGCCAGGGCCATGGTACGCACGCACGCACGCACGCACAAACACCAGCTATCAGACACACTCCTGTTATAAAACACACAAAGCTCCTCCATCTGTTTATTTAATCACTGCAAGTTGCTGTTAAGACCAGGTATCGCCACCGCTCAGTGAAATTAATGTATATGTGGGACATCTTTGCACAAATCATAGACAATATTCTAATGAGAATTTCTCTTCCTTTCAAATCATAGCTTTGCGTAAGGCTGTAACTTGATGTATTCTGAAATCTTTGTATATTTCTTATTATGATCATTTTGTTTGGATCTTGCCTTTCTCTCTTTCTCTGTAAGATGATTCTTGCTGAAGGAGAAGCGAAGGCATCTCGAGCTTTAAAGGAGGCGGCGTCCGGCCTCCCCCCTGTAGCCTCCGACTTCAGATACCTGCAGTCTTTACCCTCCGTGCAGAGCAGCACCAACATCGTGGTCTGCGCTCTCCCCACAGAGCTCCTCCACATGTTCCTCTCCCATCAGCCGCAGTGCTGCAGATTCTCTGAAGGGAAGTAAAAAAGAAGAATAGGAAATATTCTGCAAATGTTCTGAAACTAACTTGTTAAGAGTAGCCTTAACATGTATCTGTTGCTGTTACATGTATTTTAAATATAGATTATTTGTAAATATATAACGCAATTACAAATCGGTACCGCTGATAATAAAATATAGTTTGATTTTTACATCCTGTGTTTGAAATCAGCTTTTGTTAACATGTGATAGGGCAGAGAGAAACTAAGGTCCCAGGTCCTCCAATACTGCAACATACTATAATTAAAATAAACATATAAGATTTATAATTAATACTGTGTACTGAAATACTACGTAAAGGTGGATATGTGGAATAAACACATCTGTGTGTTATAGACTTATGTGAGGGGGTGCAATAGTTGTATTTAAGTTCTACCTCTGCTATGGGTATCTTGATTTTTAATTCAAATCCTCTGAATATTAGTGTTTTTTAACAAAGTTCACTCCAATCCATACAATTATTGTTAAGATTTGTCAGTCAAAAATTGACAGCTGACATCCTGCAGCTAAGATGGCTAAAAGTAAATCTCTTTTCGCTCATTCCTGATAATGCAGCTCACGGTGGCAGAGAATGCAAAAGGGATTTAATTATGGATCATCCCATTATAATGACCTAATACTGCAGTTTACTGAGACATGAATATGTTCACGTTCAGAGGTTTAGCTGTGATTATCTCCCAAGCTTTAGCTAAAGACTCCTCTTATAGAACATCCTGACCTCCAGATCTTTACATCACCGTTCACAGAGGGAATTATTCCGTATCAGATAGCGGATTACATTTCTGGTACAGGCAAGAGGAGATTTTATTTTCACTGGTTTGTTTTCTGCATGCACCGTCCTTACACTGGTCTAATGCACACCAAACCTGGACTCAAATGTCTGACATATAAGCTGATGTAAGTGATATTTGCATTGACATTTCTTTTTATATATCAAGGCCCTAAACTTGTTATAGTACCATGCTAGCCTGAGACAGGAAGCACAATGCCTAACCCATTTTTAATGTAAGGCTAGCAAAACAGAGAGAAGGTGAATTCCTGAATCAGCAAAGTAACTACTAGCAAATTAAGTCACATTATTAATTGAGTTATAGTAGCAGAAAAATGATAACAGATATAGATATATAGATAACATTAACTGAATAATGACAAAACCTCCACAGGAGACGGTAGATGCACAATCACAATCATGAGGAAATCACATTTGAATTTGGGGACTTGCCACGTCCTAAAGCAAATGTCTGTGTGAACCAAAGAGGTGTAGCCTGACACAAGTTGTTGCTTTTATAATCCCCTCCCGGCAGTTCTGTTATTTGCCACCCAAGTGACTAAAAAATGGGCGTGGCTTCAAAGGTAAGCTCTTTACCGGCCGGGACATGGTGACCTTACACTCACCTTTTACCTGGCTGCTCCCATGCCAAAAGCTGCTCAGTCTGCAGAGACACAAAACACACACATCAACAGAAACTCAAAGATCCTATTAGTATTTACATCAAAAACATTTCTTATTGTTTATCTTATTATGATGCAATTTTTTGTATTGGAATTCTGTTTCATCATTAACATCTTAATAATCAAGACATTCTTCCGTTAATCTGCACTGAAACCAAAGTACACATACAGAGGGTAGCAGTGTTCCTTGTGATGAACAGATTTTGTAGAGGCCAGAGAGCCGTTTTCATGACGGTTCCTCTGCCTTTCGACCGTTGATTGTACGTTTTCAGCGTGCACTCTAACATTACTGAAAACCTCGTTTCAGTTTCGCTGCTTTTGAAGTGTTTTCAGACTCTCTGGATGTTAAATTACACGATGAATTCAGTGAGTACAGGGCAGCAAGGGCTGGGTGCAGTGTGGTTAGAGCCAAGGGAGCTATTAATAACCAAAACTGGAGTGGCCCCAGCTTTTTAAAGTTACATATTACAAAACATCCTACTCCAACCTCACTAATCAGAGGAGAGGAGCACCTAAACGAGGGCCACCTACTGTAGGTTTACAAATGTTACTCTTGAGTATATATTTATAAAGCAATAAGGTGTATTATTGTATTTTGTAGGGTTTTGAGTGAAGCAGAACCGGCTAGTTGTCTGAGGCTAGTGATAGTTTTAATTTCCGTTGAAAGTTTACTGCTTTTAAATATTTATTTTCTATTAATTTACTGGATTATTTTGAATTCTGAAGCTTTGGGTTTTTACATTTAAAATCCCTTTTTTCTTGTTTGAACTAAATTATACTTTGCAGCTCTTTAATCTCTGAAAAGAACAAGCTAAACATCTAGATTTATCACATTTGTCTCCAAACTCTGACAACTCTCTGTTCCCCACCCTTCCTCATTAGCTCTCCATCCTTCTAGAAGCTGATCCTTACTGTACTGTAAGTGAAGACACCTCCTTTCCCCCCTCCCTCCCTCCCTCCCTCTCACAACAATCCCTCCCTCCTTCACTTGCTCTCTCCCTCCATCCCTCTTCATTCACACTTGGTTCCCTCTGCGTCTTTACCTCCATCAGTTCCCTCTCGGTCTCTGCTGTTGTAGGAAGGATGCTTCCCTGCAGACTCCTGCTGCTGCTGCTGCTGCTGGGTCTCCTCCTGCTCTGCAAAGGTAAGACAACACCAACAAAGCTGTTTATTCATTCAATAAAAAACTTCTTAAAAAACAGTCAAAGCTGAAATAAAGTATGTGTGGCTGCAGACAGCTTAGGGAACAGATTATTTAAAGTAACCCTTTCCTGCTGCTCTTTGTTTGAGTTGAAGCGTGCTGTTACTGTCTGGTGGTAAATAAAGTAAATATACACCGGGTCACTCACACTCACACTCACACACACACACACACAGAGTCCCTCAGCCAGCTATTCATAGGTTACTAATGTGTGTCTTT
Source organism: Eleginops maclovinus (assembly GCF_036324505.1). Taxonomy (NCBI): domain Eukaryota; kingdom Metazoa; phylum Chordata; class Actinopteri; order Perciformes; family Eleginopidae; genus Eleginops; species Eleginops maclovinus. Next base: position 4,521,190 of record NC_086369.1, read on the forward strand.
GGGGCTGGATTGGGGCCACCCTCTTGCTCAGGGTGGGGCGGGTTGGGTAGGGGATGAGGTGTTTTTTTATAGCAGCATGATCCTATTGAGGGCAGTGATGCTCTCCTGTGTGTGAGCGGGAAACGCCGTGGGAAAATACCATTCACTTTGATGCCGAATGCTACCTAAGTGTGTTTCTACTAACTCTTTGAATGTCACCTTATAGTAATGTTGATAAAACCACATACAGAATTTCCAAAATTGATTTTTCATCTATCTTCTCTTTTATTTATTTACTATTGGAGACTTGAACCATCAACCTTCCAGTTCTCATTAGTATAATATCATATTACAGTAGATTACGATCAGAAGACTTATTTATACCGGGGGGAAATGGGTTTTGTGGTATCTTCGAGGGAAACAAATATTAAATATATATAAAAATGTGAAATAATAATAATGAAATAAACAAGTTAAAGTAAGAATATGCAATAAAAAAATACAATATAATTAAGATATTTATACAAACAACATGCCAAAGTAAACTGTCCATCAGAAAGATCAAATGAACAAAAGTATTTATATAAACATCTAACAGGCATACTGCAGTATTTAGAACCTACATGCATGATGAGCATCTTTAATGTCTTACCTGCTGTGCATCCAGGTGAGGAGGAGAGTGGGGGGGGCGAGTCCTGCGATAACTTCACAGACCTGAACCTGTCGCACTGCTTCATGGGAACTATCCTGTACGTGCGCCTGCTGCTCTACACCCGCTCCAACCTGGACTGCGGCCGCGAGCTCGACCACCACCACCTCTCCTCCCAGCCGCTCTTCAACGTATCCCGCCCCACCGCCTTCGTCATCCACGGCTACAGGCCCACCGGAGCCCCCCCCATCTGGATCGACCACCTGGTGCACCTGCTGGCGGAGCAGGAGGACATGAACGTCATCGTGGTGGACTGGAACAAAGGAGCGGCGAACCTCAACTACTTCACCGCCGTCACCTACACTCGGGACGCAGCGCACAACCTGACAGGCTTCATCAAGACCATGCAGGTGAGGCCACCTGAGTGAGGAGAAGCAGCTTCTTTAGCCTCTTCGATTCAACTTTAATTTAGTATTAAAGTTCAGTCTTAATGTTTCCAGGCAGCTGTTTTCAGACAAAAGAGGGAGAACAATATGATTCTAAACAGGGACTTTATGAATGTTGCGTGTCTGCAGGAGGAAGGAGCGTCTCTGAGCTCTGTCCACCTGATTGGCGTCAGTCTGGGAGCTCACCTGGCTGGATTTGTAGGAGCAAACCTAAATGGGAAGATCGGACGAATCACAGGTAAATTAAATCAATATATTACTTGCCAACAAAAGCAGCAGAGCAGTTTGCAATTATACGAGTGCCAAGAGAGCTTTCCGGCAAGAACGTTATATTTAGTTGATAGTTGACCCTTGTTCCCCCTCCCCTGCAGGTCTGGACCCGGCCGGTCCGATGTTCACCAGCGCCATACCAGAAGACAGACTGGACCCGAAGGACGCCATGTTCGTGGACGTACTTCACACCGACATGGACTGTAAGATTCTAAATTGTATTCAGAGGTGACATTAGTGCTTTAGAAGAACCTGGATATTAAACATGAACAAACGTTACATTTAAGCACTTCACATGTGCTTGTTAAGAAAGTTTTTGTTTACAGTATATTTAAAGAAACTAAATAATCACCACCAAAAAAAAGATGTCTTATATGAGCCTTTAAAACTCAAGAGACATGTTCAACATGTATTCTTCCTGTGCAGCATTTGGACTGAGAGGAGCTCACGGTCATATCGACTTCTACGCCAACGGTGGAGCAGACCAGCCAGGGTGTCCCAAAACCATCTTCGCAGGTAAACACACACAATAAGAAATACAACACACACCCATTACTCACCGCACACACTCACACTGCAGGTGTGTGTCTCCCTCAGGTAAAGAGTACTTTGTGTGTGACCACCAGCGCTCGGTGTTCCTCTTCCTGTGCGCTCTGAATCGGACATGCAGCCTCACCGGTTACCCCTGCTCGTCCTACAGCGACTTCCTGGAGGGCCGCTGTCTGCAGTGTGAGGCCTTCAAACCCGCACCCTGCCCCGTGCTCGGTACGTGCTGAAACCACAACCAGAGCCAGGTCGATCAACAACTAGGTTTACACATAAAAGGAACTTGCTTTGGTGTCAAATTTGTAATAATTATGAAGGCGTTTCAAAAGGAGAAAAAATAGAAAACTATTTTTTTAATAAAAAAATTTAATTCCACAAGACTTCAAGTAGAAAAATAAATACACAAAAAAGGGAAGTGACATAATGTTCATTTGAGCTCTTACTGATTAAATGGATCTTGTTTCTTTCTGTTTCTACCTGCAGGGTATGATATGAGTCAGTGGAGAGACACGCTGCTGAAGCTGGGGCAGACCAGAGCCTTCTTCAGCACCACCAGCACGCTGCCCTACAGGAGTGAGTCTTAAAAACATCATGCACAAGGCATATCATCTGGAACTTCATGCTATTTCTGGAACTTCTTCACTTAATGTATCTGGTACCTTTTGTTACTTTTTGCATGAAAACAACAAGAAATATATATTTTTGTTTTAAAACTTAAACTTAACTGATTAATCAATTAAAGAAAATATGGTTTGTTTTATTTTGGTGGCCAACACAAACAAATCCTTTAAAAAATACTTTACCAAACTTTCTTAATAACCTGGCAATGCAGAAACATGTTATACAGAGGTATGTCCGCAGATGTATGTACATTTGAACATATCATTTCTGCTTTTATTTCAAAATAATAAATATGTTTTGTTTGTTAGAGATGAGCTACAGAGTGGACATGGTGACCTGGAACCAGTACCTCCGCTGGGGTGTCGTCTACATCCGTCTGCACAACGGCAGAAACTTCACGGAGGCCCGGATGGATCAGTGAGTCTCTCAGGGAAATATTTGGGTACCAGTTGTACCTGTTAGAACATCTGCTCAGGATAATATTATACAGATTGCTTTACCCCCTCTTTATTCACAGTAAGCCACTCAGGTTCGAGCAGTACACGTCCACGCGGCTGCTGGCACAGTTCGATGAGGATCTGCAGCAGGTGCAGAAGATCTCCATGAGAATCAACACCGGGAACGTCATCGGGCCCCGGTACAAAATCAGACTTCTGCGGATACGCTTCACACCGCTGGAGTGCCCTGAGAGGTCAGAGCTGAACCAAAGACACGTTTGAGGAAGTTTGGACATTTAGATGATTCATTGATTTAGATGAGGGATTATTAGAATGGGATAATTGTTTTACAAGACCAAATATTGAGTTCAGCAAAGAATGCTCATATGATAAAGATCAATATGATATTGATTTTTGATTCACACAAGTTTTAGGAACAGGAATAAATCAAATTAAACAGAGGATGATTCTTCTTTGCTTTTCCAAAATAAAGTCAAAATACCTTTTGAAACGAGCAAAAAATGTATACTATTTTTAAGATTATTTTTATCTATTTGAAGGGACTACTTTGTCCAAAGGGACTACTTTGTCCAAAGGGACTACTTTGTCCAAAGGGACTACTTTGTCCAATGAGTATTTTACCTTTTCATATAAGAATGTCTATGTAAAAAAAAGTATAAAAGATTATTTAATTAAATAACAGTCCTGATCATATCTTCCAAATATTTAGTTCCAGAAGTGTACCCCTTTAAATGCCAGTTTAAAAAAAAAGATAATCAAGCATTTAGTTATTTTCTATATCATAAATGTGCTGTTTCTGCTCCGTCAGGCCTGTAATGTGCCGTTTCGACATCATCCTGGAGGAGAACATGGAGGTGGCTTTCAGACCGTTGCCCTGCACCTCCGGCCTCTGAGTCCCCAGACCACACACACTTTTTCTTCTTCTTCTATGGAAACATATTTAACTCACCCACCAGACGTCCTCCTGGTACTACGGGGTCTTTGGCCCCCAGGAGGACCTCCAGGGTTCCCACAGGAGGAGCTGCAGCCTCCTCACTTGGTAATGAAGAGGAGCTGAGGAAAACCCATGAAGCCTGCCTGTCTCTGCTGCTTCTGCTGAGGGGATTTTGGAAAGCTGACACAAGTATTAATCTCAGAGGTTAGGAAACACAAATAATATTTGTTTAGGTCATCAGAAACACTTATTGTTCCTTTACAGGTAAAGAACATACTCCTTTTTCTGTGGAAATAATAAACTGTTTAAAAGCAAAGTTAAATAAGTTAGTGAAATTGTATTTGAAGCTATAAGGTTCATCGATGTCAACAACTGTATTTGTTTACTTGAAAATGACACAACATGAAAATGTATTAATAGGGGTTCCTACTTTTGATTTACTAAGACAGGAAACACAGTGATTTATAAAAATGTATTTCACACTTTTGCTCAGTTTCACTGCAGTTACAAGGAGAAATAAATGCAGCTTTTTTTCTGTGTGCCTTCTAACCACAGCAAACAACTTCCATGAATCAATCAATGCAAACTATGTGCTGTGCTTTATCAGTGACGCTGCTATGTCTGTCCACAGCTAAATGTAGATGTGTATTAAAGTGTAAAGTTGTAAACTGTGAGGTTTGAAAGGTAGCTAAGAGGTGTTTGTGAATATGGGCGACTTTAAGCTGTTAAAACTGCTTTAGAGACTCAAAGGTCAGTAAATGTTTCAGCCTATACAAAGACAGATAACTCGTGAAAAAGTGCTGTAAACCTTAACTGTTGTCTTTTCTATTATGTCTTTTCACCAAGGTTTGAAATAAATAATACATTTGACAAAAAACATTTAACTGTTGTTGACTGGTGTAAATTGAACTCAAGTTTTGTCTAGTTGTTTTTTTGTAATATATTGATTTTATACAGCTTTCTCTTACTCATACTGAATAAAGGTTGGTTGCATTTGAAAATACACATGTCATTAGTGAAACTTTCCCCCCATAAAAGAAGAACGAAATATCAAGGGCTATAAACATTTGTTTGCTAATTTCCTTTTTCTTTTTAGAGTGGCCTGTGAGCTTCATGCATTACCCAATGAGCAACGATCTGACTTTGAAACAACAAATGACACAAACTCAAAATGAGATATATTTTATTCATTCAGCAACACCAGTCAGGGCTGGGGTGACATTAAAGTGAAATGTACCGACGTGATAAATCTAAGACAAAGTGTTTACGATCAAAAACAGAAAGACACATATCAACAAAGATGGAAGGGTGTGAATGTAGGCTTTGATGATTTGATTTACCTTAATCAAACTCCTTTTTTCTTCACAATTTGATACAATGCCTACATTGTGCAAGGGAAAAAAACAACAACATTTTTCTGTCCTGAAAGGGACACAATTTACTTTCGATGGGCTGTTTTTTACAGTTAGGTTTAAAAGGTCATCTAAAACAGGATACATTTCCAGTATCCGATCACCAGTTAGGACCTAAGAGAGGTAAATACAGAGAAAGATAGAGTTGAGGTCAGGGAGAAACAATATGAAGGAGATTTAAACTGAGTAGAGGAAGTGAAAAGGCGATGACCTCGGCAGCGAAACACTCCCTAAAACAGTTACGTTTCTAAGGGTCAAGACTTTGTTTTGAGGCTAAATAAAAAAAACATGACTTCTGACTGATTTCTAATTAGTAGATTTAAATGACGACTTAAGTTAAGTGAGAGTTTATAATGTTTTTCGGGTGCAGTACCTGCAGGCTGGTTTCGGTTGTTTGGTCGTCTCATTGGTCCGAGCCGGTTAACGGGGCGGGTGTTTCTGCGCTGGGAGGCGAAGGGAGCGCCTCTCCTTGGTCCCTAAAGAAGGAAAAAAGGTTTAAGATTCACTATGAAATCTGACAGGCAGTCCCCATTAATCCGATGGAGCACATTATAGAAAGGTCAGAGGTCAAACTGTTCCTCAGTTTCTCTCACCATGTTTCCTTCTCGCCTCCTGCTCTGCTCCTCCGGCCAGTTGGAGAATCCTTCCTCCTCCATCGGAGACATTTCGTCTTCGTACTCTAAACTCGGCTCGCTGAGAGAAACACAAAATGCAAGTTGGTAGATTCTTATTTTATAGTTATACAATATTACTCTCTGAGATGGAGTATAAGAAGAACATAGAAATACTTGGGTAAAGTAAAAGTACCGTAGGAAGATATTTGTGTAAAGGTTTCTGTTACTTTCCTCCCCTGACTTAAACTTAATCCAGCACATTCAACTATGTAAACCAGTATGTTGGTTTTCAGACAACTGGAATATTTTCAGCTTTGACAAATATGTTTTATAACTCATTATATAGGTTGGTAACTTCTGTGCAACTTAGGTGTTGTAAGAGTACTGGCCTAATGCATAGTGCTGCTGTTAAGGTCTATACAGCTGCTGCTCCAACACTTAAGACATTTAAGGGTCAACAGGAAAAATAATGACAGCAGGAACCAGCAGTGTAATGTCACCTGATTGGACCGAGGGGGTGCTGTGACATATTGCTCCCTGATATCGTGACTTTGACTCCCTCCAGCCTCTCCTGCCTCCTCCGCTCCAGGTCATGCCTCAGGTCCCCTGGCCCACGCACCGGCTGTAACATAAAAAAAAACATGTTTTCAAATAGAAATGTATCCACAAAGCCAAAAAGCAAATAGGGCTGGGCAATATGGATTATATAAAATGCTATAATATATTTGATCCAATACCTCAAGATAAATACAGCTATGATATTGTAGGGTTGAGTAGTGTTGCTTTCATAAAACAAGTAACGAACATTAGAAAAGATTATACGGCACTGTAATGTGCAAGGTGAAATGGACATCCTTTGTTTCAAACCTGAAGGAAAACTCAATTAAAAGATGTTTATTTACCAGTAAGGGTCCCAGTCTGGAGAACAGAGGCTCGTCATCGTCCAGCAGAGAGTTCATATTAAAGGTGAAGCCTCTGCAAGAGACAAAGCAGCCATTTCAGACCCAAGAGAAGACAAACAGATCAAGATATATAGAATAAACCGGGTATAAAATACAGACGTCTGAGTGACAGTGCATGGTACCTGAAAACTTTGTTAAGGAGAGGATTTCAATATTTTAAAACCACTACAACAATATAGCAAATAATGAACATAAGGGGAATATATATATGGTTTAGCAACACTGACAAGAACGTTTTAGACTAACCATCATCATCTAATTACCAACTACAAATAAGAAACCCTGTTATAATCGTTAGTAACACCAAGGACTAACAGTGATTTCTCTACTTGTGTACTCCAAGTTTACGAGGAGCATTATGCACGCCTGTGAAAATTCCACCAACCGGTTTTCGCTGAACCTCTCGTCCAGCGTCAGCTCCTCAGTCTCCTCCTCCTCAGGGAAGTCCCCTTTTTGAGGCGCAGAGAATCTCTCATTCAGGGTGACCCCATCATCTCTGAAATACTGCTCTGTAAAAGCAGATAAGAAAGACATTTTATCATACCTAAATATGTTGGAAGAACTCTCGAATGGAAATGGAAATGTGTTTTGTGTCTGTTTGCTGTCGTCAAATTTGGACTTCTCGCCTTCCATATTCACTTACATCCTGCTTGATTTACAAAACATTACGCTAACAAAATAAAGAGTTTCTGTCTGTTCTGTTTTAGTATCAAAACCAAAGCCATAACGGATCGATGTGTTTGCAGTGCTGACCTTTGACCTGGTGCACCAGTGTGATGATTTCTTTGGCAAAGGTCCCGGTGTGCGCAGCGCTCTCCCGGTACGTGCCCGAGTGTTCGAGCATCGGCAGGAAGTCCTGACGCTGCCGGCCGACGTTTACGAGGTCTAACGAGAGCTGGCGGTCCGAGGAGTAACACAGCAAGCTGCAGGAGGAATGAAACCAAACCAAATGTACAACTGTTTACCGAGGAAGACCTGTTGAATTGCCAGTTTATATATCCACATAACATATTGGAATTTAGCTTCGACTACAACAGTGACCAGAAGGCAGTAGAAGATGTGTTTTATGTCCTGAATAACACAATATGAATGTACTTTTTTAAATGCTACACAAAATGCTTACTTTGTTTGAAAATAACATTTTGGTCTAAATCACTTGTAAATAATATAAAATTTAAATAAAAGCAAAGTTTACCTTACCCAGCAAACTTACCTTCCCTGAGTCCCACAATTGGTTATTAATGTGTACAATAACTACGCCCTACATGTTGAATTAAAAAAGGGAGGTGTTCACCCTCGAAAGTAAGGAGAATCGTACAAATGCATAATATCTGACAGGAAACTAAGGTATCTCCCTTTATAACAGGCAGGGGAGTTTAAAATGTCGGGAGAAAGTTCACACTTCTTTTCTTGATTGATCCATTAAATCTCCAATATCCCGACAACAGTTTTGAGTCCTCTGATATGTTGACGACTCCAGTAATGCTGTGTGACTGCGCTACGGGGAACTTGACCTCATCAAATATCGTGTCTTGATCGATAATCTGTTCAAGCTTTGCTCACAGTTCCTCCAGCGTTGGATGGATCCTCTTTCGGCTTTTGGATCCACTTTGCATGGATTTCCATTCTTGCAGAATTTAGGATACTGTTCTTCTCTTTCTCTTAAAAGCGCTGATGAAACTCCCATTTTTTACTGACAATCTGAACTTTCTTCTTTCATGAGCAGAGATGTGTATTTTCAGACTTTCATTTTCAACGATATTTGCTTTTACAGCTTCAAGGCATGGATGACTTCCTCAACTACCCAGATATGTAGAGGTTAATGTTCATAGCTTTAAGTTGATGCTGCAAATGTCTCCTTTAGCAACACCAATAAGTATTTTCGAGGCTTGCACTTTTATGTTAACCCAATGTTGCTCCGATTTCGCACCTTTGTTCAGGCTTCAATTTGTCCTTTTAAAAGCATTCAAATTTATTCTCAAGGCTTTGATTTCTCCTTTTGATTAGGAGTCTGCAATCCATCTCTTGAAACCGTATCAATTTCTCATAGGGATGATCTCGTCCAGGGCATCCTCTGTTGAGGGTGTTTATGTTCTTGTCTTCATACTGTCTTGCAACAGCATGAATTATGCTTTAATTTCTCCCCTTGAAGGTGTTGATGTTTACTTGCATGCATCTCATTAGAAGGGCTGCCAGGTGTCTTCTTTTGCTGCTTTTGTGATAACAGATTCACAGCTCTTATTTTTCTATTTCAGCTGTAGGTGATCGTATATGTTCATCCATCATTCCCCTGGACAAAAACAAAATTCCACAGTTATAAATGTTTGCCTTAACTTGGATGCATCTCAGCTTTTGAATAGTGGTGCTTTGAATCCCCTCCCGGAAAAATATTTGCCAAACTTCAAAAGTGTTTCAGTATTTGGCCAATGAATGCAGATCTTCTTAAAGCAGCAAGCACCAAATCTCACTGCTCATCGACACAGCGTAGAAACATATTTTGACCAAAGTTGGTGCTGTTTTTTCCCATTTCCTCCCACTGATCAAGGTATGCAGATTTTTTGCCATTTCAATAAATCAGATGTGGAATGTGGACCAACAGCTTTGGTCAAGATCTTCCTGTCACACATCCTGATTTATCCCGTTCAAAAATTCCAAACGTTTTCTCAATTGCAGAGCTCTCAGACCGTTTCTTCCATCAACAACAGACTCCTGTCTCCTGTGTGCCCAGTTGAAATTCACAACATAGTGGATTGGCAAATCTTGCATATCTTTGAATCTTTCTGTGACTTCCTTCCCGTCAGTGACATTTCTTCAGGGAACAGATATTTCCTCCTTCAGTTTCAGCGGTGTCGGCTTTTCGAATCCAGCTTCACATCGTAACTGAAGTTTCTTCAAATGAGGCCAGGAATCCTTAACAGATAATGTTGGAATCAGCTTAATCAGAAGTGTTCGGCTTGTATAAGGATTTGGTTTCACCGGAAAACGTGCATCAAATAGATTGTCACATTGATGGAGAGCTTCACCGAATCATGTCCTTCTATTTTAGCCCTCCAAAAAAAGGAAATCAAAAATTGTGCTGACATACCAAGGCACATGAACTGTTTGCAGGGTTTGTCCTTTCACAGCAGCGTCAAGGAAGGACAACTTGAGGAACAAAGAAAAAATCTCCTGGTTCATGTTCTTCCAATATGCTCTCCTTCTGGTTTCAAAGCCCACATTTCCCCCGCTGCGAGACTCCTAAAGGAATTCAGATTCTGATTGTGATGCAGGCACTTCTGCAGCCTATTGACGGACAGCTCTTGCTCCTTTGGTGGTCTGCAGTCTTTGATTGAATCCTGTAAAAAGTGCCTCTTATTTGTTGTCTTCTGCATCCGACTCCAAACTTGCTGAGACTTGATCTTGATATATCAAAAATATCTTACATTCGAGGAAAACCTTCTCATTAAGATTCTTCTCTGTCAGAAGTCAGTCTGGAAATCCATTGTTTCATTTTTTAACTATATGCCTCGATAGATTTTTCTTCTGTTTTTTGGTGGCGTTATTCTTTCCTGCATGTTGCATTAGGCCAAATTCTCCCATCTTATCATGGCATTAGGGAAACAGATAGCTGGTGAGTGTTCCTATTTGTGTAGAACCTAACGGAGTGATTTGCAGCTTTTGTGGCCCCTTTTCCCATAACACTCCCTCTCATCACTCCCTAATCTTAGGTTTGATTTCTTCTGGAGGGGTGAGGTTTTCCCGGGCTTCTGCAGCAAACACAATGTGTTGCTCTTCCTGTTTTTTTCTTTGAGGGGGATTTCCCCTTTAGATGAAACTTCTGAAAAGCATCCTGGTATTTTGATTCAACAGCAAATCTGGTAGATGTTTGTATCAGAGGTAAGACTGCAACACAATCCAGTAAAATGAAAGTGAAGAGTTTCAACAGGCCTTTACTTTCCATGTGGCTTTTCCCTTCTTCTTTAAGCAGCTTTCCATGATCTTAGAAAGAGAAGTGTGAACTTTCCCCTCTCACCCTGGATGATTTTTTGATTTTTTTAAATGACCCTACCTGTTTGTGGTAGCGGGACGGCTCATGTCGACTTTGATGGTAAGAGTTTCCTTCGTTACGACGCTCTTATGGTTGTTGGTTTTCTGTTCCTTCAATCCTCGCGCCCGCTGACGGGGCATTTTAGGGTCCAACTCATTCCTCTGTAAGCGACGGTCTACACTTACAGGCCTCTGAGGTTCCCATTGCTGAATCCTGTCTTCTTCTGCCCACTCAGGCTCCTCTTCAATGGGATCCTCGTAGGAATCCTCCCTTAAGGGTCGGTAAGCTGGTGTTTGCTCTTCAAGATCTTGGTATCCCTGGGAGGACTGCTGTATGCGAGGTTGATTCCTGGGAAGTGGGGTCTGTCCTCCTTGACCACGATTAAAGTGCCCTTTTGCTTGGCGAGGACCGCCCCTCCCCCTGTGGTTCACATGATCTCGATTACCATACCTCAAGGGGTTTGGTATATCTTGGGGCGCGGGGTTCCTCCTCATTTCATTATTGTTGGATTCTTTCCAGTTATCTTGAAAAGGCCGTCCCCTAGTGTTTTCACCATCATCCATCCTGCTGTCTGGCGCCCTAAAACGCTCCTGGGAGGAGCTCATTGGACGGGGACTCCTAGGGCGATCAAAGTCAGGGTCTCCACGACTGCTAAATGTTTCCCATTGTGGCGGTTGTCTGCTGTTCACGAGGCCGTGATCATGTTCAATGACGAGAGCCCCCGAGTGTCGAATGTCTCCACGGGGGAGGCTCCCCTGAGCGTCTCCTCCAAACCTATCTCTGGGAGAGTTCACCGAGTAACGCTGTTCCCCAAAGTCCTCCTCATTCCTGTACCTGTGACAGCATAAGAGGAGGTGAAATGGTTCAACAATTATTCATGCTTAGAATTCAATGTACAGTTTAAATTAGCCTTGGATTTATCTTACAGTCTATATCAAATATCATTTAACCTGTAACAAGAGAGCTTTTACCAGTAATGCTGCCATCTTCATTAAAAAACTATAGGTTCAGTAAAATACATGCAGATTTTTGAAGAATCAGAAGGAGATTCAATGCAAGAAAGATTTAAGACGAAGAAGATGGACCTTCATTTAAGTCGTGCAGACTACTAGTCATTTATGTTATGCCAAAATATGGTGTGACGACAAACAGTAAGGAATTTTGCTCTATGGAAAATTAGAAAGATGAGAATCTTCTGCATTCTTCGTTTCCTTCAGACAGTGGTGCAAAGCGTTTTGCTTAAAATTTACCCAAGGTGAGTGGCGTCATCCATTTCTCTTCTTTGCCTTTTAAAGGACGGGTTCCTCTCCTGCTGTGAATCCTCTCTCCGTCTGTCTCTAAAAGGACCCTGTGTGTTCCTCTGTTCTCTCTCCCTACCTGGTCCTCCTCTCTGGTCATCTGACCTCACACTAGGACTGAGGTCCCTGAACTTCCCTCGCCCTCTGCCTTTCTCCTCTCTCCTCCAGCCTCCTCCCGGCTCTCTTTGTTTGTGGTCTGAGTGAGGCCTTGGCATTGGCGGCAATCTTTCCCTCTGGAACCTTGTGGGCGACTGGGGCAACCTCTGCCTGTTTTCAAAACTCTGGAAGATTTCTTTAAAGCCTCCTCTGTGTCTTTCTCCTGTTCCATCTTGCAGCAGGGAAAGCCTCGGGTCATCTTCGAAGCCAATAGCATCAGAACGCGGCGATTGTAGTCTTCTGGGGTGAAATTCATCCTGGTTTGGATAACGTTGATGCCCAAACTGACGGTCATCTTGGAAAGGAGAGGATCTTCTCTGGGATTCAGGGTGCATGTCCTCCCTAAAGTAACCCCAGTGATCCTCAGGTTCTTCCCGAGGGAGGGGGCTCCTATCTGACGGATTAGTGTCCAGCTCTGCAACAACTTTATGAGTATCAAAGTCGGGTTCATCCCATGGGAACCTCCTGAAAAAGAAAATATACAAAAAACCTGTGTCACCACTTGTAATATAGGAAACAATAAACAAAGAATTTATTTGGGAATTCCTTACAAAAAATAATGAGGATAATCGTTTCTGAGTTTTAAGAGGACATGAATAAAAGCTAACACATTTACCTGTAACGCGGTGATCTGGACCGTGGTCGTGACATTTAGTCAACCTTTCGGGAAAACAAAATAGAGGTTACAGACAAACACAACACTGCCGTAGAAGCAGTTATTACTAAGATACCTAGACCCTTGGTATTACCAAGGAGAATTGTTGTCATTACAATTGACTGAAAAGCATCTAGACGTCTAGTTTTTAGAAACATGGCAATGGGTCTATCAAGGGTAGGCTATCTTTTGCATGTAGTTTTAGAAGCCAAAGTCACCCTCAACATTTAATAAGAATGTCAATAATAGAAGACACCTGTTTTAATACGTGAGTCCAAACACTCCTCAAAGCTTGAAACTGAGCAGCATAGACTGCAGTTACTGTAAATTAGAAACCAAGTCCTTAACTCCTGAAAAGAATATTAAAACTGTTAGGACAGTGTAATATATATTGAGTTATAACGTTTTATAGCTGTACAAACAAATCAGCATTAGTAGTCTTAAGTCAACGTATTAATACAACAGGATGATTAAGGAGCATTACCCTCATTTTAAATGACATGTTAAACATTACGTTAATCCTTTCGATTAAAAAACACAACAGCTTTGCAGTTGCAAAGAAGCTAACTTTGGCTGCATTAGTGAGCATCAGATAGCCCCTAATGGGTATTTTATTTACTTCCCCTAACCTTCAGAACATAAATATAAGCTTACTGTTAGCTGGCTGACGCTAAAGCTAATAAGCAGTTAGCAGCTAACCTAGGTCTCTTACCTTTGTACGCAACACGCGACGGGCTCACGCGGCTAACGTTAGCTAAAACGAAACAAACAAGTAAAAACCTGCAACAAAACAATTTCTTATTTTAGATTCAAACCCTATTATTCATCAGGTATAACCAAAATCTGGCAATATGTGTTGTTTTCTGATCAAAGTCTGCAGGAAAATGGCTGTTAACTTAGTTTCACTGCCGCAAACGGAACTATTTGGACACTTCCGCTCCGTTCATTTCACAATAAAAGGATTTGTTGTTACATTTAAAGACAAACAAATACCATGAACACATAATGCTATGATTTGATTTGATTTGATTTGATTTGATTTGATTTATTTATATTAAGCAAATCAGAGGCAATCTTTTAAATGTGTAATTTCGACTTGTCATTCGAACAATTATTTCCATTCCAAACATTTTAATTATCTTTTCTTTCTTGTCTTTGTCGAAACACCTCACGTCATAGTAATATCGACCTTTAATTCTAACATATAAAACAGTGCAACTTCTCTACAAATCTAAAGGTTTACACACAATAACTATTACCTCCAGTAAAATATTTGCAACATGTTCATATTGTTGACACATTTATTTTATTTTGAAGCCGACAGGCCAAACAGGAAGTTTAGTTGTTTTCAATTGTGAAAATGTAATAAATGATCTGATATCAGAGCAATACACCTGCACAGGAACTCTTCAAATAAAGAGACAAGATTTGAATCTCAGAGCAGCAAAATAATGACCTACAGTGAGATATAATGGTAAAATAAAGAGGCTGCATTAAGCCCTGCACTACATTTATCATCTCTTAAGTCACTTGATATATATGTTAAATATTTCATTTTCTCAATAAAAATGTATGTTGCAATTATAATCCGTTTGTTTATTCATACCAAGTTAATGACACAAATGGCTTGATGAAGTTTATTTTTCATTTCAGCAGTTTTCCATGCACCACATCTACAATGATATATTCCACCAAGCTGCAGTGTCACAGAGTTAAGTAATATTAGGATAAACATTATGTCCTTTATTTTTACTTCATATACACAGGGACCCCGGAGACCCTCTTACAATGAGCACTAGCAGAATCTGGAGGAATAAAGAGTTTAATTGGATAGAGGGAAGCCGGCAGAAGAGTGAAAACATAAAACAACGGGCTGAAGGTTGCAGCAGTGACAGGTTTACAATTTCTACCCTCAATGTAGGAGCAGTAAAGACGGTTTTCTGCAACAAAAAGTATTTTTAACATCATTCTTTGCACCTGGAACAAAAGGTTTTCTCTATTTTACTTTTGCTAACCAACAAAGAGTTCCTCTGACCGAGATCATTCTTTTTAGCCATGGTTGCATTAACCCACCAGCTTACTCTTTACCTTCAAGTTAACAGATTTGTCTAAAAATATGCATACATTGATTACATTATAAAGGTAAATAAAACAGGTCATGTTCTCTATGATTTATGGACATGTAGGTTTATTATGGCATAAAAAAAGTTTTAAATTATAAAAATAATGTGATTTTGTCTAAATACTTAACTATTGAACAGTGTTTGGTTGGTGCCAGGTAACTTAAAAATATTATTCAATAAAATATCAAAATTAAGCCAGTCCATAATGTAGGGAGAAAAACTAAATACCTGGATGGATAAAATTGAATGATCGTTTCCCTTAATATTCAGAAAAGTGTACAGAGTTTGATTGGTGCCTTCACCAGAATGACATACCTGGCATCGGGAAATAATGTATTGAGGAAATTTGTACAGAAACATAAATGCAATGTGATCCTTAAATACTCAAACAATTGCACAGAGTTTGGTTGGCCATTTTTTTTAAAGTTCTGCAGAGGGGAGCTGGACTTATTACCTCAGTCTTTCTACAATCATGACTATGTACCTAATCATGTACATATGAAACCTTATGTGGCCCTTGAGATTCTGTGGCCCCTGGAAAGTTGCATGCTTTGCACTGCAGATCTGCGTTATAAGGTGCAGCCGAAACTCATACAAAGACTCAAGGGAAGTGTGTGGTTCCTGTTTCTCTTCTTTCAAGATCTTTGAGTAAAAAATGGCAAAAATGCACATGCTGAATTAAACACAGCCTGAAGGCAGAGCGCAGAGGGCGGGTTTGTTTTACTACACAGAGGTGTAAGGCCTCAGAGGTGATGAGACACCAGACTTCTGAATTGGTGAGGTATATTTAAGTTTTGGGGGGTGGGGAAGTGAGCTGAGGTGTAGATACAAGCATCTTCAGAGCAGTGGAACACATAACTACTGTAAGTGCACACTATAAACTGCAGCGAGCGTGGTTACAGTCAGTGCCAGACAAATACACAACACACTGTGTCAACGTTTTCCAGACCTGCAGATAAAAACTCAGGACTTTTTTTTTTTGTTCCCCACTTTTCTTCATGTTTTTGCTGTGGATTTTCCACAAAAACGTCCAAGAGCAGCAGAGAAACCAAAGCGACAGGCTAAGTGTGATTAAGGGTCAACAGCGGGGTTTATAATGTTTTTTCTCCAGTGTCGGTGTGACATGAAATCTACAGCAGACTGGGATTTTATAGAAGTCGCTGTGAGCAGAGGTGAGATAAACACACACAGAAACCATCGGACAGAAATTCCCACACACTGTTCAACACGGCTACAACCATTTACAGCTCAACTAGCTAGTCCTCGCTGAAGATGCTACACAGGATTCACAGGTTTTTTTTTTTTACAGCTTCCCCTCCAAATAAACTGCTCCACCCAGCTGGGTCTATTTACAGTTTTACAAAAGCGGGGATGAGATCTTAAAGCGGGTGATACTCGAGTGTTATTTTGTGGCAGTGCAGCTGGGCAATACTGGCTTCAACAGATGTAATGCTGGCAAGATTATGTGGGATGTCTGGGAATTTCAGGAGATGCAATCTGAAAATTAAAGGTTAATTGATGTTTGCAGATTAGAGCTTGCTTTGAACTAAAACAATCCAAGACTCGCGTTTTTGCAGAAGGTTTTACAACAACGTTGGTAGCGAGTCTCCTTTAGCAACAGGCTTTTTACTTCCCTAAACTCAACTTTTTCATTTGTCATGCAAGAATGCGGAAATCACTTCCTTCTGTCACATAATAGTATTAATTTCCTTATATACTTTCCTTTATTTGCATGATTTTGTAAAACTGTGTTGTGTTTTTGAGAGTCGTTATTGCCCACATGCACTGCCTCAAATGTTTAGCCAGAAGCTCCACTGTTATGCGTTGTTTGGTAATACAGATGTGAAATTAGTTGTTCAGCATTTGTTCCTCGTGGAAATGTTGATTGTTGGTGATGCTGCAGACAGAAGCGACGGTCTTTTGGTCCGTTCCTCCTGTTTCTGTCCAGCATGCCAGCTCCTGAGAAGGTCCTGAGGAAATACAAATGAAGAAAGACAAGTAAGAATTGTCAATTAAGGTGCAAGTGGGAAATAAGATCAATAAAATAAAAGAGATAATAACTAACCTTCTATTCTATTTATTGTGAGTATCACTTTCAAGGATTATTTAGTTTAGTTATCGATGATTATAATAAATAATAATCATATTCAAATTCATTGTTTTTTTATTATTACAAATAATAGAACTAATATTTTTGGGTTATTTAAAAGCCAATTACAATGTTGTAAACTGGGGTATGTAAATACATAGATACAGTATATATAAATGGGGAAAGACAGGATTGAAAACTGCATATGGTTTAGGTATAGTGTCTTGAAATGTGTCTTTTTTATTTCTACAATTCCAATGATGTTACGTCGTTAGAGGCCCTCTCATTGTAAGACAGATTCTTACGTTAAAATAAAAAAAAACGTACATGGTGGTTTGCTCGTGTTTTTTGGATAGGGATACTTCATCCGATTGAAATGTCTGTGTTGTTATGGGACAGTCCTTGGAGTTTTCTTGTGATGTTAGCGTCATGCAACAGGTGTTACGCCCTGTGTGATACTAACCAGTATGTAAAAAGAGTGTTTAGGTTGTGTATCTGATTTTGATGGAGGGTGTGTACCTGGCTACTGGACGTCCAGTTTGCTGGGGCCGATGCTGTGGATGAGTGGCGAGGACTCGGAGGCGGCGCTGTATGCCTGGATCAGCAGGTTCTTGTTCAGGTCTCCCACCCCGCTGCCCGCCAGCATTTTAGGGTAGGGGGGTGTCTCCACTCCCTGCCGCTGTGCTCGCCCTTGAGCCTCCAGGTCCATCATCAGGTCCCCGCCCTCTGTGAGCGGGGAGAACTCATGAGCGCTCGGCTGCTCGTCCCTAGACACCGGACTGATGGAGACAGATGGAGAACTTCAAGACACGATGGTGACAGAGACAGGATAGTCTATAATTATTTAAGCTTTTAAAAAGTCAGTACACATTTTGAGGTTCCGTTATGAGTGACAACATGAGATCCAGATGTTAGCAGTTGCCCCTTTAATGTATCCTGTACATTTTTATCCCTTCACCTCAAACGTCCTACAGAAAATGTTCATGGGTCGACCATGAGATGCACAATGGATGACTGACAAAATGACTAATATGTGTGGAGTCACCTCACTGCAGTCTCAAATTGGCAGACAATGTACAAACAGAATGGGGAAAAAAGGTTTTGTTGTTATACTTATGATAAGGACAACAGGGCCATAAACTCTAGTGTCTATTGGATAAGGTTAATCCAACAAATAGAAGTCATGTGGTTCCTCAAGTTGATTTTCTTAACTCCCTTGACTCTTTTCATTCTTGCAAATGTATTACTTTTACATCTGACAGAATATTCAGTTTTCAAATTACGACTTTGTTCTAGTATCTTAAGTTGGGTTTAAAATGCTACAACACATACTGAATTTATAAAGAACTAAATTGAGCATGAAGTTCTGAGATACCTGAAACACATGGGAGACACACAGACAGGTGACAGAGTCTGACAGAGACAAAGGCGTCTCACCTGACGTCCATAGACTGGACTCCGTCAGACAGCTCCTCCACAAAGCTCTTGTTCTCCAGGGGTCCCAGCATGATGAGGGGGGCCTCAGCTGGAGTTGGGGCATCCTCCTCTGAGGGGACCGCAGCCTCGGGCGTCAGGTCAGTCGCTGCCATCACACAGAAATATAGTGTTCAGTTGCTTTCAACATCATTAGCATCATCAAAAAATAGGTCTGGACTGTGGGTCACAGAACGTGTGACAATAAGGCTCATTATTGTTCTTCCTACATCCTTTCTTCAGCAGATTGTGTAACTGAGTGTGCTGATAAAACAGCAAGGAAAAGACACTTTGAGTGCAGAGAGGTCCAGCACTGCTGCAGTCTACTTAGTGTTGGTGTTTTAACCAGCAGGTGGCGCCGCTCTCCTGCCTGTATAACACTGCTGAGTCACACTGCAGCCTAGACTCACCTTATTAAATTATACAGAAAACTAATTAAGTTGGAGGAACACAAAAGTTTTGTAACATTATTAAAGTACAAAGTTTTATTAAGGGAGGGTGGTGTGTGTTTTTTCACCTGCAGCACCAGACAGAGGCTCCACTTCACTCTTCCTCGTCCTCTTCATGATCTCCTCGATTCTCTGTGTTGAAATACATTTGTTTTAATTGATCCAATGTTTCATGACACTTTCACTAAAGCCACCAAGGAAACTGATCATATGTAGATGAGTGATACCTTCTTCCTCTGCAGCCTCTCCTGCTCCTCCTGCAGGTGCAGCAGCTCTCTCTCATGCCTCTTCCTCTCCGCCTCCTTCTGGGCTCGCAGGAAGGCCTCCTCCCTCTGTATCAAAAAAAATGAAATAATTCACATGCTTTGTATATATTTCAAACTTAAGAGTAAAGCTGAGTTAAAGTTCGACATACCACCTTCATTTGAAAGGACTTACACCTAAAGTCCAAGGATTCATTGAAGAAAAAGCTGAATATCCCAAATAAAGAGCTTTATATTTGTTTAACAGGTAGCTCAATGATCTTGTTTCCAGTCTTTGAGACCTATTGTAAATACATTATAATATGGACATGCAATGGCAGTTTTTATTGTTGCTTCAAGGACTGTTTTCAGCTGGCAATGTACAGGGGTGTGTCACTGTGAGTGGTTTCAAACTCAATTAGTCATTTCCTGCTCGTTCTTTTGTATAGTAAGTACAGTATATACACTCATCAAACCACAACGGATTAATAGTGCTTTTAAAAGAAATAAACTCAAATATAGAAACAATGGTTTCTGATGTCAAAGTCGTGAAAATATAAAAAACGTTTAAGATTTATACAAATAAAATGAGCCATGTGTGTGCCCTGACCTCTCTGTCCAGCTGCTCCTGCATGTCCTTCCATCTCTGCTCCTTCTGCCGTCTCTCCTCGTCCTCCCTGTTCCTCTTCTCCTCCTCCCGCCTCACTCTGTCCTCCTCCGCCTGCACTGCAGCTCGCTCCTGCCGCTCTCTCTCCTCCTGCTGCCTCCTCTGCTCCTCCTCCGCCCTCAGCCTGCAGGAACACAGGAACCAAGCAAGGCTCACTCAAATGTCTATTGCAGTACATTTCTATGTTTGAGTGACTGGTGTCAGCCTAGTTCCTGGACGTAGCTTTACTTTAAAACACATCATTTGGGGTCGATTTTTATTTTAGTCTCTAAGACCTGAGATTTTATTCAGGAAAAGATTATTGCAAAATGGTAAATGATGGAAGACTATGTTGGTCCTCACCTATAACAAATACAACCCTTATATTGATCAATGTCTTTTTGAAACCAAGTGTGTCAGCTGTAATGCACCCCCACCTCTCATCCTCCTGCCGCTGTTTCTCCTCCTGCTCCTTCTGTATCCGGGCCAGACGCCGTCTCTCTGCCAGCAGCCGGGACGCCTCCTCAGCGTCTGTCGTCCCTCCGACGCTCCTCCCTGTGGGCGTGCCCGGAGACTCTGTGTGGAGGGAAGATGGTGCAGCATGACTTAACAAAAAAAACAGGGCTGGACAAATCTATCAGGGGTCAAAAAAAGATGCTTATCAGAATAAAAGTGTTAAATATTATATAGGCAGGTTGTGCAGTGATACAGTGGTGTTTCTATAAAGCTCCACACAGAGCCTCTGTTTTGGGATTGATCTGTGGACAGATGTTTAAACCAGAGCGAGTATTAATTAAGTAGTGGTTTTGATCTAGAGAACAAATAAAGACAAACATATTTAAATTTAATCAACCCTTCTGTTTACAAATTCTCCTTTTGTCAACACATATTTCAACCAAAACGGTTGAATTTTTAATATACAACTTCAAAAAAATGGTAAACTCTAAGGTTCATTAATGTGTTTTTTAAATGTTTTTTTAAATTTGAGGTCAGTGTGATTTCAGGAAGTTGCAGTTTTATTTCCACTGTGTTTCTATCTTCACCAAAACCCAACTTCTTAAATGTTCCTCTTTCCCTGGAGATCTGGGTGATTACGTGGCAACACCTTAATTAACATTTAAAGGTTGTATTATGTGAGTTGGGATTAAAAAAAGGTCTCTGTGTAAATGCAGCTGAATTTCTTCCAGGTGAGTGAGTTCATTTCCAAGCATTCACAAACACAAAGAACTCTTACCTGCGTTCAGTTCTTTGCTGGTGGATTTGGGGATCCTTTTCTCCGAAGTTTCAGATTTGTTCGATTTCCTCTCCAGGGTGGTGTGACCCTTTCCCTCAATGTGACCCCTGTCATCGGTGCCGGGGGTGGTGGCCCTCTGCCGGAGCGGGGAGGGGGGGTACTGGCCTGGAGAGCAGGGAGACTGGGCGCGACTCCTGTTGGACCTCACCCTGAAAACCAGCACAAACACGTTAGGTCACAGTGTGTGTGTGTGTGTGTGTGTGTGTGTGTGTGTGTGTGTGTGTGTGTGTGTGTGTGTGTGTGTGTGTGTGTGTGTGTGTGTGTGTGTGTGTGTGTGTGTTTGTGTTTCTTACCGTTTTGGTGTAGCAGGGCCCTTGCTGTTGGCCCTGAAAGAAGAACTGCGGTTGGGAATGTTTGGATTATCCCCCTGAAAGTCACAAACATTACAATTACTAATTATCATAAACAGGCTTTGGTCATAAAATCAGCAAAATATGAATCTCTTCTGTGGTTGCTTCTATAAATCACATAAAACATACATTGTCCTGATATTTCTGAGACTCAGCTCTTTACTTTGCATTTGACATTAAGAGCCAGTGGGTCAAATCAGGACAGAAATCTGCTGCATTGCTTATGCGACACAAAACCTGGTGAGGGAAGCTGAACATTTGAGGGTATCTGATAATTGGACAGTGTTACAGAATTAAAATACATATAAGAGAAAACATTTGACCACATCAGTTATGCCTTCTTATGAAAGTGAACATGCAAAGGTTTGTGGGAAATGTAGTCTAATTTTGAAGGAAAAATAGCAACCCTACCAATAACTCACCCTCACATACATGTCTTTACAGTTATTATTTACATTAACGTACGACTAGTAGGATCTTGAATCTCCAGATTAAGCATGTGTGTGTGCATGTGTTTGTGTGAGTGTGCATTTATCTGCAAAATTTCAACAACCACGAAACAAAATGTCACAAGACTTGCTAATGTGGCCTTTGAGTCTTGGAACAGCTCACCTTTAATGAGGTTTTTTGTAGTTCTATTTGTGTGTGTGTGTGTGTGTGTGTGTGTGTGTGTGTGTGTGTGTGTGTGTGTGTGTGTGTGTGTGTGTGTGTGTGTGTGTGTGTGTGTGTGTGTGTGTGTGTGTGTGTGTGTGATGGCTGACCGTTGGTGTTTTGGCTTTGGACGTCTCTTCGGGCAGTCCAGTGATGCTCCTGCGGTTGGAGGAGCTTCTGTGCGGTCTGTGGTTGTTTGGGGAAGCTAGACGATGAGACACAAAAGACACTTACGCGTCACGAAAACAACACACATGCAAAACACACAAACACAAAAATGCGGACCCACCATGACGATAAATACAGAAAATCAGAAACTCAAATTGAGGGACGAAGACACACTTGAGCCAATATTTACAATACACATAAAAATGAAGCACTTTCCTCCCAAATAAATGGTTTCATCGACGCTCACATCATATGGAAACAGACACACTTGGGTTTCTTTTAACCAAAATGAAGTTTTTATACTTTTTATACTAATTTAATTCTCTCAACTCTACCAGATTATCACTCAACATAGGATATGCTCTTAATGCATGTTATTAACGCTCTTTCTTACCTCTCTCTGGTGAATGGAGGGCAGCTGAAGAGTTGGAGAGCTGTTTGTTGATGATCTGATCCATCCCGGGAGGAGACAGGAAGTCACCAACTGATAAAAAAAAACAACGAGCAAATGACTCACAGACACACACCACAGAGAATCAAAGCACTGCCTGCTGCAGCTGTATCGAAGGAGGATGTAGATGTCACGTTCAATAAAAGGTCCAGAAAAACAAACACCCATCACACGACAAACACAAAACTGCTGCCTCACACAGAAAATAATCCTGCAGATCGATACACCATGCAGGCAGGAGAATAAATTAACCTTGGTGATGTGAAATGAAGCAGCAGAAACCAGAGCAACCTGCTTCATCATGAAATGGAGGCTGATGATACAGAGGCTGCCAGTCCAATGAAATATTTCCTATAGCTTGTGAAGGCACCACGACAACATCAACATGCACAGGGTAACCTGCTTACTGTGAAACACAAAAGACAGATTATAATATGATTATTGAAGGTTCATAGTTTTACAATTTCCCAAATACTCTTTTTCATGATGTGTTATGACCTAATTCAGATTCATTTGGTTTCTTATTATTAAGAGGAATGATTTAAGCACTGGTTTTATGTGCTTTCTGGTGGAGATTTAAATGAGAAACATCAATAACTTGATGCAGGAACCATTTAATTTATACTAACATAAATATCACAAGATAACAAGGGTAAGTTAGAGCTGTTGACTAAGGGCTCCAAAATATAAGAAGGATACGGTTTTATGTCAAGAGAACTGCAATGATGTCACTATCTTGACACAAGGTAGCCACGCCCTTCAATATACGCAGTTTTGTTGTCTTTTTCACTATGAATAGGCCATCATTTACTAAATGAACATCAAGATGTATTGAAGAAGACTTGAATCTAAAGATTAAGACTATACAATCATTAGAAAAATGTATACTCAGGTAATAAATCAAGTGAGAGGTAGGGTAATGTTTCTCATAGACTTCTATACAATCTGACTATCAAGACAATGAGCTGCCACTACAAATACTGTAGGTTTAATGCATGTTTGCATTCCCTTCAATTTACAGACACCGAGTCTTTGTCCACTTACTTTGCACATTGTTTGGTTAGAAATAGATTGAAAGTGAACATTTTTATAAAATACCCTGCAGGTGTGCAGCAAAATTGCAGCAGTTCAGCAAAAGGGCAAAAAAATCCAACAAGAAGACATACATTTCTGCAGGGGCTTCTTCTGTATTAGCGATATTTTGTTTGTGTGTGTGTGTGTGTGTGTGTGTGTGTGTGTGTGTGTGTGTGTGTGTGTGTGTGTGTGTGTGTGTGTGTGTGTGTGTGTGTGTGTGTGTGTGTGTGTGTTTTAATATGATCTTTGCCCGTGTGTAGGTGGTAGGTGGGGTCTAAGTTTCACAGATTGCTGCAGGGAAAATGTCTGGTATGATGTACGGTGCATGTGTGTGTGTGTGTGTGTGTGTGTGTGTGTGTGTGTGTGTTTATGTGTGTGTGTGTGTGTGTGGGTGTGTATGTGTGTGTGTGTCTGGGTTCCCTGCTGAGAATGATATATATGCATCACTAAACACGGCCCTGGGCCAGGGAGATTGGAAGTGGAGCAGCCCTTTGTTGTGATAAGGGTGGGGGACTGTGTTTGTGTGTAGGGGGTCTCAAACCAGACAGTCATTAGCCACAGAGGAGTGGATTTACTGAGTGAACCGCTGATGAAAATGATAAACAGAAAGGATGATGTTTCTCTCTCTGCTACACACTCACAGATGCTCACAAACAAACACAGTGTGTAAACATCCAGCCCGTGTCCGAGTTTGTCTTCAAACAAATATGTACATATTATTTTCTGTTCTATTCCTGGCTTCAAATTCATGTTTGTTTTTGTATTGATTAAATAGTTATTTTAAAGCCTGTCACATTCAGCTTGTGTTCAGTAATAATAGTTAATATTTGTTCCACATTTTTATTCTTAATGAATCATTTTCCTACCTTAATGAAAATATATCTTTACACATGCCACATTCTATATAACTATACACTGTCTGTTAATAAATGTCAGTGTCACTATTTATACAGCAAAAGATTCATTTTTCTGCATCCAGTATCTCTGCAAATAGCAACAATCTCTCCTTGAGATGTTGAAGGACATACCGTGCTAACTATAGCTACCCAGAAAATATTTTGCTACATCTTTGTGCAAAGGTGTTCATGTTTGATATGGAATGTGAGGCGAAGTTCCTCCACCTCTGGTGAAGAACCATGGGACCTTAATAGATAAATGGATTCTTTTTCATTCCAAATCAGCAAATTATTTAATTGAATAATGTGTGGACTCTGTTTGAATCTTTCCATAAATAAATAAAGGAGCCGTTTTTGACTAAGACTGTGAAACATCGTTCATTAGAAGGACTACAAGCCCAGGCAAATCTGGTAAGGTAACACCACATTTGAGCACGGAAAATCATAAGTTAGCTAGCTAGTGTTAGCGACATAGATTGTGCATGGCCAAGGATGGTTTTTACTGAGCAGTTTCACACCAACTGAATGGAATGTCAAACCACAAAAAACTGAGACAAAAGGATCTTTTAAATTGGCAAACACCACAATAATAAAAATGTATCTAACGCTGTTGACTTCCATACATCTTCTTTCCGAAATAAGGTCCTATAGTGGACACCCTTAATGGAAGGGACTCACGCCTATTGACTGAGAAATAAGAAGATTTTACAAGCAACACTGCAGACACAGAACACACGTCATAAACACTCTGCAGGACGGTAAAACAGCCGATGCGGCGGTACACAGACGGCCACACACATGCAGACAGAGGAGCAGCTGCAGGAGAGACAGCAGGATCCCTGGTGGTGGCGGTGCGGGGGCGGTATGAGCGTGGCACACACAGAGTTATGTGATCTGTACCGTTACGGGATTGGTTGGCGTTGGAAGCAGCAGGAAGCTCATTGGGCTGAGCGGAGCCAATAGCATGGCAGGGCGGGGTCTTAGGGTTACCTGGGCAGCAGGTTAAGCAGAGCGGAGAAAGCAAAGCGTTACAAACTCACACACACACTCTTGTATACCAGCTAGACATACAACAAACACACTGACATAAATAGTAAATAAAGAACCTGATCCACACAAGACTTCTGCCAGGGGTTTGACTTAAAGATACAAAATGCAACCAGGCAATAAAGCAGTCAGTAAAACAAAACTAAAAACCCAATGCTACCTTCAAAATGAGCGTGTGAGATTGTGTTTCTGTCATTTAACTTATACACAAACTGTTGACAGATGAGTTGTTGTTGAAAGGCAACAACAACGCTGAGAGTCAACAGGACACACTGAGATTCAAATGTCTGCAAACCAGGAATGTCTGCACCACATTTCATCCAAACAGCTGTGGAGATATTCTCTGAGCCATGATGACACTAGAGGAAAAATAAACGGATCACCAGAATCAGTAGGATTCATCCTCTGGGATCTAGTGTTGTCAAGAAATATTGATTCTGAATATTATAAACTGTTTCAATACCTATTTTCCGCACAATCGCTGCACTGATACCAGCTGAGCTTTATCGCTCTCTCATTGTCTCTCTGACAGCAGATAAAACCCCGCTGCTTTTTATTATTACATGAACAGTAACAGCAAGACAAAAGTGAGTTATCCAAGCTTTAACATATTTAAAAACATCCACATACATCCCAACTTGGAAACCCAGAAGATCATCAATTTAAACACACAACCCTGACTTAAGTCCCTAAGAAACTTCCTGTATTATGCATCTTATCTCACACAATATCTTTTATATTCAGTGTTTGAGCTCTGAGGTTCATTCTGACAGATTTTCACGCATGGAAAACTCTGGGATCTAGATTTTGAAATCCTGACAGTGGTTTGAACAGTGTTTGGCTGCTCAGCATGTTCCCTGCATGCATTAGCAACATGCTGAAGAAGCCTATTATAGCTGCTTGATTTATAGCGTGTTATTGGACGATCAATTGGCTCCATATTTCTTTCAATTTTCCAGAACATAAAGCATGTGAACACGAATAGGTCAGATGAAAAGTATCCCATGTTCAGAGTGCTGCCATCGACATAAACTGAGCAAATGCAGATCAGATTTGGATCAGAAGTCGACCGGCTAGGAGAAAAGTATGCAGCACACACACACAGACACACACTTTAGTGAGTCCCTGTCCTTTAAATCGAGCAAGGCTGTAAGATGAGATGCTGCTGTTTCTGCTGCAGTGAGCGTTCTGCAGGCCGACTGATCCCAGAGCAGCCTCACTGCCTGTCAGTTGGGCCCCATCCAAGCCAGGACCCTCATCTCATGTCAGTGCCAGGACGACTGACGGCTGAATAATTGATGGAGTTATGAATGCACCGCAGGATGTAAAGCCTAGGTGGTGGCACTCTGGCTTCTCAGTGAGATGTCTCAAACAGGACGCGGGGACACCAAAGATAAACATGGATGTTTGCTCGGCCTCATGTCGCACTTTGTCTGTGTTTATGTCAGCGGCCTTGGTGCATTCAAGGTTAGAGGTGCTACTCTTCTGGGAATAGGAGCTGCCTCCCAGCTTGGAAATTAAACAACACACACACATACAAACACCTGTAGCACAAAACCCCGGCGTCAGTATGTCTGGTGGTAAACACACACACACCGCCTCTCAGACGGCGTTCGGAGACAAAGCGAGGAGCAGCTCCTGCATTGCAGCCTCCACACCCTTTTCCATGCACTGCCCTTCTCCTTCCTTCACCTCCATCACTTCACCCACAGCCTCTGCTTTGTCGTCCCCACCATTTCATCCCACCATCCCCCCCTTAAACACCTCTCCCCCCTCAGCCCCCATCCCTATCCGCCTGTGGGCTCTCTCCTGTTCTACATCGCAGACCAACCCTCACACTGACATCATCACTTGTCAACAAAAGCCCCCTCCTCACCCCTCCATCGTACTCACCATCCACTCCATCAGGGGGTCCTCCCCACGTCCAGCGTTTAGGCCTGTTATCCAGGTGGTCCACCCCTCCTCCTCCTCCTCCTCCTCCTCCTCCTCCTCCTCCTCGTCTCTCTGAGCCTCCTGCTCTCCGGCGCACCAGGGCCTCCAGCCTCTCCTGCTCGTTGCGTTCAGAAATGGGGAAGAACAGACATTCTCTCACCGAGCCATCACTGCGGCGACGGTTGCCTGGCGATGCGCACGGAGACAGCTGCGCCATGGTAACCGCGTATAGCAGCGAGCCTCGCCCCTCCGTCCTCTGCACACTCGAGTGTTTCTCTAGCGGTCACCGGCGCTCGATCGCTGGCTCGCCTCACACTCAGTGATACATAATACAGCAGCTCGGCTCCCTCTCTCTCTCTCTCTCTCTGTCTGCCTCCCCCTCTAGGTAACACTGACTCCCTCCCTACCTCCCAATGTTTCACCCCACCCTCTCCCTTTCTCTCTCTCTTTCTCTACCTCCCTCCCTCTATTTCAAAGAGCAGTTTAGTCAGACAGGAGGAGACAAAATTGCAACCCGTCACCACCCCCACGTACATGCATTACCACACACACACACACACACACACACACACAGTGGACCATGCCTCCACACACACACATGCACAATGGGTATTGATACTGGTTGCATTGGTTTTATCTCCATGACTGTTTCTACCTTCCTCTGCTTCTCTACACTCACTATAAATAAAGTAATAATTCATAAAACACATTCAATCATCGCAGAACAACAACACATTATATTCCATACATCATAGGAATGGTTCAAATGAATTGTTCTGACATCTAGGAGAGAAATAATACATTTTCCCAGAGTTTTACATCTTTTTATCCGTATATTGCACTGATGTGATCTTTTTTTCTCTTGGCATATTAACATTAAAGAGGAAATGAGAAGGGTGTGGCTTGACTGTAGAATATAATATAATAGTCCAATTATTTCTGCCTTGAGGTTCAGGGCTTCATTGTTTAATAAAAGTCTCTTTGACTAATATCTGGGAAAAATGTACGCCATTCTGAGGTAAACAATTGAAGAAATTGTTATTTGAAGAAATGAAGATACTGTTCAGAGACAACTCTCTTTTCTTTCAACCACTCTTTTTTTTAAATGTGGCTGTGTTAGAAAGCAGATTCTCGTTTAAATATTCCTATTCATCTTTTCTGTATACAATGTTGTATGTGTTGTCTTTAAATGTCCTTATATCCATAAACACATGCTCATTTATATTGTAATGCAATGATGTTCGCTAAGTGTCTCTCTATATGATTTGTTATCAAGGATGGGAGTGACTGCAAAAGGAAGCACATCAAAATAATGGAAGAAGAAAGCAGACAGCAGTTGTATATACTTGAACTGCAGCGTTTAAAGCTGAAACACTGCCATCTGTATATTTTAGGATGGAAATGCCCCACCTCAGCAGCACAAAGGGGTTTGCTGAAGGTGCATGCAGAGTCACGCACAAACTGCAGGAGGATGACGGGAGGGGGGGGGGGGCGAGGCAAGAAGGGGGAATTAAAAAGAGACAGCATATGAAAGATGAAGGGGGATGGAAGTGGAAAAGAGATATTCGTAGATAAAGATGAAAGGAAAAAGCAGGAAATGATAGATTTCTATTCAGACTTCAAGGTATTTATTCTATTTGTAAGGGGCACTGCAGCATCAAGTTAATATCAATTAGTTCAAATGTGGCAAAGACTGAAAGCCTGACACCACATTAATTGCAGGAAACCAAGAGAGCTTTCTGACACCTGCACGCTTAGAGATTCAGCAAAAAAGCTATAATAATCCTAACAGCACATACGATCCAAATTTCCGAAAACTGAGTATGAACTGAAATGATCCTCCACTGAGACGTTTCAATGTTTACATTTCAAAACTCCAATATTTAAAATAAAAAACATAGAAAATGTTTTAAATTAGAAAAAAAGCTGCTGTAAATGAATCTATTTTGGGCGATTATAATCACAAAACTACAATCTAGAGCTTGAATGATAAGACAATCGCTGTAAGAAAACATGATTAGCAACTATATTTTGAGAATACAGAAACTGTTTTAGTAACTTAACAAGAAATGTCAAGCATTTGTTCTTTCCAGCTTCTCAAAGGCGAGTATCTACTTCTTGTCTTTGTCATTTTAGAGTAAATTCATATCTTTTAATTATGGACTCTTCTAAGATTTTTCTACCCTGCCATTTTCTGAAATCTGTGTTCTTCTCATTGAACCAGGCTGATGGAGATTTATTCCCCTTTGCGAGTTGAAATATGTGCTTGTCACAGCCCTGCTAGCATCGAATGTCTCTTCCAGTAACAGGCACATGATACGCTGCCGGTGATGTCATTTCCCCATGGGGCTGACCAATCATTATGTCATTAATTTATGCATATGAGTAAAGGGGGAGGGGGCTGTTAGCATGCAAACAGAGCTTTTTAAATCAATAAAGGCCGCGACCCCGCCTCTCTCTGAGCGGTGAATGGAGAACTCTCTGTGGATCAGACTGTCACTCAGCGGGGGGCGTGTTAACCCTTGATATGCTGCGTTTCAACAGGCATTCATAATTCATATTCTAAAGGATTATAGCAGAAAACACAGCAGATGATGTGTTTAACCCTAAAAAGGATTATAATAACAACATGAGTCAATGGTTCTCAGCCAAGTGATGCCCACTCATGAATCATGTTGGTGACTTTGTTCATGTCTCAGGCTTCTGCACTACTCTATTAGAAAAAATCCCTAAAATGAACTGAAAATCCGCTCTTATCTCAGTTCTCCCACGTTTTTCCTCACCCCTATATGCTTTGTGTTCAAAACTTTCTAGCACTGTTTCGTTAGCAATGAAAATACACTGCCCGGCCAAAACAAAGGTCATAAGCCTGTGGGGGCAGCGCTATGATCTGGGGCTGCTGCAGTTGGTCTGGTCTAGGTTCAGCAACGTTATGTGCCCAAAGAATGAGGTCAGCTGACTCCCTGAATATACTGAAGGACCAGGTTATTCCATCAGTGGATGTTTTCTTCCCTGATGGCACGGGCATGTTCCAAGATGACAATGCCAGGATCCATCGGGCATTGTGAAGGAGTGGTTCAGGGAGAGTCCAGACCTGAACCCGATTGAGGATCTTTGGGATGTGCTGGAGAAGACTTTGCGCAGTGGTCCGAATCTCCCGTCATCAAGACAAGATCTTGGTGAAAATATGTTGTGACGTTGCAGAAGCTCGTGGAAACGATGCCACAGTGAATGTGTGCCGTAATCAAAGCTAAAGGCGGTCCAACGAATATTAGAGTGAGAGAGACCTTTTTTTTGGCCGGGCAGTGTATTTTGCCAAAACTCCTTCACTTGTGTTTTTTACCTGAAAAACTCAGAAGCTAAAGGGTATCATGAAAGATAGCGCCTATCCTCTATTGAGCCAGGGAGCTGTTATAGAAATCTTCATCAAAACAAATTTAACGCATTTAAGAAAACATATTTAAGAAGTCTAATCCATAGAAGTAGAGGATTTAAGACATTGATACATTTTAATTGTTTTTGTTTTAAAAATGTTTTCCAGCTTTTTGTTTTGTTGTTTCTTGTGTTTATCGAGCAGCAGAGCAATTGTCAACGGTGTGGACAGTAAAGATATATAATTTGTTGTTCTAAACATGACCTAAAGATTATTTTGAATGTATGATTTCATCCGTTATATGCACATAACTATGTCTGTATTGGTATGTTGTGGATGTAAAGGGTGTTTAATCCAGTGTCTGTGCTCTGTGGCTTTAAGTCTGAGCAGAAAACCAGCCTAACTTTTCATGTTTCAGTTGAATGCACACAATCGGTCGGCGGACAGAGAGCTAATAGAGCTGCTGCATTAATTGCTTGCTATTCCCTTAAACTCCTGTCCAGCCCAACAACAGCTGGAATCACACTGACTGGGTTATGGATCGACATGATTAATTTAGCGTCAGAGCTCAGAGAGAGAAAAATAAAACAGGAGAAAGAGAGCGTGGTGATTGGGGGAAAAGTGTGTTAATGTGAACAACAGAGTGATGGAGAGTACGAGGAGGCAGTAAATCACAGCAATGTAGTGGTGGCTTCAGCTGCATTTGTGTCTTCTTATATCATGTACAAGTTGCCAAATTGGGCAGAGGGTGGTAATTAAGTATCCTGTCACCGGCTATCATAAAGATATTGGAGGACTATAATATCTGTCCAACTTTACAGTTTGAGCATTAACCACAACTTTAAAATGATCTACTTTATATTGTCCGGGGAAATCAAAGCCCCACAATCAAAATGTCACCCTGTTTTCTCCCTTCTTCTACCCTTCAGTGAACGCATCATTAGTGTGAAGTGACCTCTGACCTTCTCGGCCTCTTGCTGCTGCCGTCTCTTCTCCCCGGCTGCGGCCCGGCGCTGCTGCTCCTTCCTTTTCTGCACCTCCATCTTCCTCCCTCGCTCCTCGGCGCAGCGCTCCAGCTGAGCACGCCGGCTCTTATCCCGTGGTGCCTCGGACACCTCTGAACACACCAGAACCAGGGGGGGGGGGTTATACACACATTTACACACTATGGCATTATGTTGTTTGGGGAGACTGTTTTTTATCTTTATTTCAGAGGGAAATATTTAACAAGTTGCTACACCACATGGCCATTTAAGCTATAAATAAGCTGGTGTACTACAAAGTACAATCAAAAAGATCTAAAAGGTAGAGTTTGACAAAGATTGAAGGTTTTATGGTTATGAAGGAAGCTTTCACCTACTTTTTATTATATGAAATATGAAAGTTGGCTACACATGAAGGATTATAGACATTGTAATAAGGCAGGAAGATATGGGTTTAAGTGGAGAACGTATATTGCTTTTTTTATTTTCATTCTGAAAAATTGTAAGTCATAAAAGAAAATGATTATGTGCTAGTAGACTTTCTCAGGACATGCCTTAAGGCTTTTATTATGTCAGTATTGTGGTTTAGTGGTGCATATTCTTGAGCAAATCTTCAATTAAATTAGCACACACCAGTTGACACACAGTTAGCTACGGGTGCTGTTGCAGATTCAACATGAAATGAATATGAATGGGCTTGAGTACAAATATTTTAGACTTTTTAAGAGTAGGGACTACGGTGCTGACCATGAATTCAAATCAGTGCTGATACTAATTTACTTGTTCTTAGCACATGTACCTTTAGGATTTGAAAGGTCATATTTCCACTGAGCTCTCTTTGGATGGTCGCAGCTTATCGCAAATATTCAATACATCTGGAAAGACACGATCTTTTCTGGACAGAAGGTTGTGAAAATCTGAAGGAATTTAAGCTGTCTGACAGATGAGTTGAGTAAAAAGAGTAAAATAATGTAAATACTCGAGAAAAGAGCAAATATCTTTACTCTAATACCTGGTGTTTCATAATCATATTGTTGTGTCAGACCAACTATAATGAAGTACCTTCACATTATACATTAAAGTAATGATATCAGTGTGATAAAACCCCAAAAAATCATTTGATTTAAGATACTGACAGGTGGATCCAGATGTCATTTTAACAATACATGCTCATGCAGCATTTCTACTTAGTCTGTGTTTTTTCCATCTTGATTCTGTACCATTTTAAGATTCGTCCTCTCCTGGGTTGTGAAGATGCTCATCAAAGGCTTAAATGTGATTCGAGGTTTGATTATAAGTTTACCTGTAGGGCTGTGGCTGGATGGTGACCGGGCAGGAGATGCATTCCTGCTGGTGCTCAGCGGAGCAGGAGGGGGGGCCAGCGCTGTGTTTTTAAGAGAGAACAGTCACACATGATTCACGCTAGCTGCCGAGAGCTAAATGCTGCAAAAAAATGTAAAGCTGGGGCAGTGAACGTGACTCCTGCATCTGTCAATAGCCTCTAAATGTAATAAATCCTAGGTCTGCTGACAGTGCAGGACCCCTGTGTGTCACCCGCTACCTGTTATGTTTTCATTCCTAAAGCTGTCATTAAAGTGTCTGTGCAAACACACACACACACACACACCCAGGGGACTCTCAACACACAAGCTGTTATTTATAGATATGCAAATATGTGCACATCAAAAGCTAAGTCCTTATTGTTTGATCTTCACTCAAAATTACATCACATGTAAAATAAATCAGCTGCATCATATGTTTCTGAAGACAATATGAGGCTGGAAATAAGATGCTGCATTATTGAGGCTGATTTAAGGAACATCTGAAAGAACATTTAGCAGTCAGTCAGTGGTCTGAATCAGACAACATAAAGAACAAACATATGAATCCATTAGAATATGCCAACACATTCCCATTAAGAATAAAGTGTATGCTATAAAACAGGCAGCATACATGACTTATTCTGATATTAGTCAGAAAGGATACTTTCTACTGTGTCAAATGCAGCTATTAGTTATATATGTTAGGATGAACTGATTGAAATACTGCACGCAATGTTTCACTGCAGTACCAATGCTTTTATATATGTACATATCTTGATGCATTGCAATAAAAATCCAATTTTAGTGATGACGTTATGCTTAGAGGAGTCTCAAACTGTGTTGAAAATTGCTGCATAGCCTATAACTCAGCCCTTTCATGAACTGCTAGGGTGTGAATGCATGTACAAGTACATTTTGCACCCATCCCTTGACAGTCTATGTAAATTAAATAAATATATATGATAAATTAGAGAATGTTTTGCCTCACCTGTCATCTCGGGGCAGCTCGGAGCCACTTCAGTCATGTCAAATGTCGTCGAGTGTTTTCATCAGAGGGACCTGATAGGAGACAGAGAGCCGGAAAAACACTCTCAGGAGACCGCCGGAGAAACACAATGACTCAGGGAAAGGAACACGGAGGAAAATATGATGGGGAGCGTGTTAGTGAGACGGAGAGGGGAGGGGGAGAACCCTATGCCTCCGAGCTAGCTTAAATGGCACTTGTCATGGTGAAGCAACGGTTAAGGTTCTTTAAACACGTTTAGATGTCAATACTGTGGCCAACATAAAGGTTGGATCAATGGCGGAAAAGACACCGTGGGGTCTATTTTTTTCCTACCTTCGACAAAAAAAGATATAATATTAATAGATGGAGAATAAATGTCTGTCTTTCTTTTAAAAAATAAATAAAGGAAATACAAATAATATACTTATGTCGTATAGATTTAAAATAAATATACTTGTTTGGACGGATCACCAGTCTGTCAAAAATAGAACCTGCGAGCCGCATCACATTTGGCCAATTTACAATTTAATGCGCCAAGAAAACCAATAAGAAAGATCTGCTGACGCTGTTCACGCGTTGCTTAGCACCCAGCGATTTCAAACGTTTGCTGCCGGTCGCAATAATAACAAATATTCAGTCATAAAGCAGTAAATCACAATGTAAACCTTTTCTTTAACTCTATACAACTTCATTTTTTATTTGTATGCTTACTGTGTTGATTGCACATGCTATAATGGTACATTTAAGGCAAACAGAATGTCAATAATACATTTTAAAACATTAAAAAAAAACATAAAGAAGTGTATGTTTATGCACTGTCACGTGCCTTGATTTGGCGCCGCTTCTTTGGCCCGTGTCAAGAGCACACGTGCCTGGCACAAGCAAGCCCCAACGGCGCAGTGACGTCATTCTGAGGCAGCCGTGCAATATGGGTCACTCGCGCGCATACTGCCACAATGCTATTAATAACTACGCAAAGTATTTGTTATTGGAAACCAGCATGAAAACTATCATGACAGCTTATTGTAGCCTGTGTGTACTGCTAAATACAAATGCACCTACATGCTTAGTTGTAGATTTACATAGCAAGATATTTGGAAACAAATCTGTGCATTAAAATATTAAAATAGCAACAATTGCAAGCAGTGATGGAAGAAGTATTCAGAACCTTTATTTCGATCAATTTTAGGTCTAAATCATAATCATACACCATAAATTAATGCACTGTTAGGAGCTAGCATCAAATATAGGCTACTTTACCAATGAACCCTTTCAAATTCATGTATATTATATAACTAGACTAGAAGTATTGATGCATTAATGCAGGGGTGTCCAAACTTTTTTGGGAACCATACGATGGGCTGGGCCCCTCACTAGAGGTGAGGTATTTTGCCTTATGTTAGCAAAATTAAGCAAATGTAGGTCAATTATGTATCTAATAAATGATACATTTATTTTAAGTGTTGGCAGCTCATTCATTCCTTAAAACAGAAGCCTCAGATTTCTTGAAATGAGGGGAAATATGAAGGGTAAATTTCAAGCTTGTTATGTAAATGCATGATTGTTATAAATTAAGGTTTGTTAGAAAATGTTTCAGCTTTATTGACTGAAATGGGGTTTATTAACACATGCATGCTACTAATAACGTAACATATGTTTACATATATATTTAAGAAGTACAATATAAGACAAGCACACGTTTCAGGATTGGGGCCATATTCCACTATACTTTTCAATATTGCTGAGGGCCGATTCAAAATGGACAACGGGCGAATAGTATTGCTCTATTTGCTAACAGTTGGTTCTGTAATGTCATTGTGATGCATTGAAAAAAGATATATATTAGGGCGTCAATACTCAGAATAGAAAAGGAGTCCCCTAAGGTAAACAAAACCCAAAGTAATTTACTATGACATGGTTAGAACAATTATAAAGTGAAAGCACACAGAAACAAACACACCAGGCGGCTCAGGAGCAGCAAGGGACTCCGCTCTTTGCTCAAGGACACATCGGCTAATAGAAATCTGTCTCTAACTGACAGAAATAGAGCCCAGGTGTACATGTTATTCCCTTTCAACATCCACCTCTGAAAAACGTGGATGGCCCCTCATCTGTACTTTAGCTCAAGCTCGCCACCTAGAGGAAGTGTGTCCAAAAATCACCCGGTTAATGGAGTTAAGATCTTTATTGGAAACCCAGCCTTCAAACATCTTTTGTAGTCATTCAGAGTTACAACAACGACAGCGACAGACCCCATGTAACCTACAGCAGCGGTTCCCAAACTGAGGGAGGAAAATAAACGACTATACATGTGATATTCTCTTTTTTAGATGTTCAGAGGACGTGTCATTGTGAGAGCTGTGATCGGAGGTTACTGATGGAAAGTTTTGGAACCGCTGCTCTAGAGGTGTGTGTGTTTGTGTGTGTCGAAGCTGCAAAGTGAGCAGCGAAGAGTTCTAAACAGAACATGGTAACGAACAGAAAAGACAAATAAGGGAAGAAAATAGAGAAGTACATTTTGTTTCTTCTTTTGATTTCATAGTTCAATCTTAAACAATGCGAGTAGAAACACTTACGAAAAGATGCAGAGCTGTACTCGTTTTTTGTTCTGCCATTAATAAACAGCTTTCAAACTGTCTCACAGGATACAGCTACATTAATACAGACTGCCAGAGAAAAACACAGAAATGGTTTATCTTTTTATTGACGAATCCTGAGATTCGGTACTTCTTGCTAAATTCCACATAGTGTGAAATCAATATAAATACATTTTTAAAAAGATGGCGCATCTGGTGTGAGATATTTTGCAGTCGTGGTATCGTCGAGAGCATCTTTAAGTAGTAAGTGTTTCAAGGACAATACAATAAAAAAATGGAAATGGCACACTTGCCGTTTTGTTGATATTAGAAAGGGAAAAAAATATAGTGAAAATCTAGCCATGTCTCCAGACAGTCACCCTGAATATAACACTTGCTTATCAGCCTACTCTTGAATCTCCAATCCAACTGCAGGAAGTACTAGCAGCTTCTCATAATTCATTCAACCATAAAATCAAAGTTGGTTTTTCAAGAGTGAAATGTACTTTAAGTTCTTAAAAATAACAGATGTTTACTGAAGGTTAACAAAATGGAATAAATTGAAACATATTAATAAACTGGATTGGATTGGCATAGCCTGATCTTAATGAAAGAAAAAAAAACTATAGGTGCGGTGTATCGGCTCAAAATATACCAATTGGAGCATCTCTTGTAAAATCCCAAATCCCCCTCCAGCAGCAGTCTTTAGATCTGGAGAGAGAAACAGAAACATTTCAACTTTTATTGAAGGTTTTTCAAATATTTGATATGAACAATATTTGTATGAACACAGTTCTAATAACAAAATGTAAATGTTCCATTTTTCTATTTACAGTGTGGTATTGCTACTTTAATACAAGTTAAGGTTCCCAATAGTCAATAAATTGATAATGACTTCCTTTTACTTTAAGGCGGCTGCTTGACAAGATTTAGCATTTGACTTATTTTGTCAAAAGAAGAAAAGACAATACGGAGAAAAGTAATTTCCTCAAAATGAAGGTAAATAAAAAACAACGCTTGTGTCTATTAAACCTCACAGAGTAGTATATTGTAAAATGAGATACGCTTACATCATCAATGTCTTCATCATCGTCACCAATGTCATCAAACTGGATCTCATCGTCGTCTCCGGGCCCGAAGGTGTCTGTCTCGTTGATTTTGGCTGCGGGAAGGAAGATGGAGGAGTTACAAAGTAAATACCATACAAGTTGACGGAGCAAGAAAAAGAAATGGAATACATTGAGCTGACCTGAACATGATTTGTTAAAAAAGAATCATCTTAAAAAAGGAGAAACATTTGAAATGAAAATGCCCAGACCCCGAGGAGCTTTGCAGATAAAGTCAGACACTCAAAATACTGTAAAACTCTCTACAATACAACTACTCTTTAATCAGTCCAATATGGCAGAAAACAGCAGCAGTCTGGTAAGCTTTAGACACAGTTTACCTCCGGCGATTTGAAGCACTATATGTAAATAGCTTTTTTTTTAACCAACAGCTGTGGATTTGAGTCAACTCACCATGCTCGGGCAGCTCGCCGTACGCTTTCAAACTGCGAGCCTCGTCTGCGTTGTACTTCAGGATGACGTCAGCTTTGTTGTCCTGAAACACAAAATGATGACGTATTGTTTAGGTTAAACATAAAAACCGAGTGCTTAAAATGAGCGACTAGAATACTCGTCGTATGTCGTAATTGCAGCACCAAATACAAAGAATGGGAATTCAACATGTTTCCTAGTCCCTTGATGAATGTGATCGGTTATTGCTGAACCTTAAAATGATATTTGACTGTAGCTGTAAATTAGTAACGGTTCCTTCATCAACTATAAAAAGGTGGAATGCAGCAGAAATGTAAGTGCTTAGTTATCCTAAAGACATCCGTAAGACTTGTGCTGTCTTCATAGTGAGGGTTATCCAAGCATTCTCCATGTACATATTCTCTTTATCCGTGTTGTGTGTGTGTGAGGGAAATACACACCTGGTAATCTCTCAATCCCACCAGGATGATGTCCGACGTGTTAATCCAGACCTGGAGGGAATAAAACAGATCAGAGATTACCCCCCCCGCTGTCACATCGCAGCACTCTGCACTTTGTGACCCTCAATGGGTTCCACGCTGCCACATTACAGGCGGCTCACTGGCTATTGAGAACACGCCGACTCAGCATCCCGTCAGGAGGTTTCCTGTGTGCGCTGGTCGGGGGAAAAGGTGCGAGAGGACTGTCGGGACATTCCTACCTTTTTCCGGAGTTTTCCTCTGATGTGGCAGAGCCGCTTGGTTCCATCAAAGCACATGGCCTCCAGACGTCCGTTCCCCAACATCTTTATCACCTGAGCATACTCTGGAAGAGACAGGAGAGATTAGATTAGCAAAGTTACTGTTCTGCCAAGAATAACAGGCAGGTACCACGTGATTATGGGATGGTATTGGTTTATCATCACAATAAGTGGTATATTTCAATTAAACTGTTCATAACATTGATTATCCTTACTGACTTAAAAAAGGCTCAGAAAGTTGAAAAATGGAGTCTGAGGCAAAAAAGATAGAAATCCCAAAATCTCCTCCACACACTAAGCTCACTCTCCTGCCAACAGAGATTTTGGCAGCAGTGAGCACTGCAGAAGATCTATCCACTGACTGCCGGGGGTTACTACCATCCAGTGAGACTCAGTAACAATGTCTGCAGCGTGCCCAAAAACCTTCACTGCTGAAATGACATTTCTCCCTGAGAGGAGTGTCTGTTTCAACTTTTTGCATAATCAGTTTCCGGCTAGGCATTCTTAAATTGCATTTAGTGAATATAAAGGTTATGTTTTTATGATTTATTAGGCTCCTAGACAAATGACAAATCCTCCTCTCACCTGCTGAATTGTTGTTAAAGCTCTACACGTGAAACTGAAAATGAACCACTAGTTTCATTCTTATACAAATGTAGCGGCCTGACCGTTTAGAACACTTTCTTTGCTAGATGAATCATTTTCATTTACACTCAACCTGCAACTCTGAGGTTCTCAGGCCATACATTCGTTTT
The DNA here is from genome assembly GCF_036324505.1 of Eleginops maclovinus. Lineage (NCBI taxonomy): Eukaryota > Metazoa > Chordata > Actinopteri > Perciformes > Eleginopidae > Eleginops > Eleginops maclovinus. The sequence goes on from NC_086369.1 coordinate 4,561,394, forward strand.
TAAAATCACAATTTCTCAAAGCCAGAGTTTAGGTTTTCAAATTGCTTGTTTTGTGAAACCGACGGCTTAAAATATTCAACTCAAAAACATGGAAGAATACTAAAAACATTTTAGAGACACTGGAATCAGCTATTTGGTTTGCCCCTTTTGCTGAAAATTGATGATTAAATCATGTATACATTTTCACATTAACAATACTTAGTGATTATAGACTAAGCATCAAGGATTTACTCAGATGTGAAGTTTTCCCTGTTTTTATCCGATGTAAATTACTATCAAGATTAATTTTATCTACCAACAACAGGGATAGGGGCTTCAATTACTGCAGTTAAACCATATTGACTTGTTCAGACTAAATGCAAACAGTTTAACTCTATGTCCTGCTTATAAGTAAAAGCAAGCACACATCCTCTGGGGAAAAGATGGATCTTTGGTGCCATTTTCCAGGCAGCAGTTGGCTCCAATAACCCCGTGTACCTGTAGAAATGGTACTCACCCTGTCCATCCTCTTTGAACACCAGCTCTCTCTTCTCAGACTCATTCTCGTTCTTTCCACGTCGCCTATTCTTTCCTCCCTTTCCTAGGAAAACAGACAAAAAGACGGTTATTAATGATGTCCATTTATAAATGTTACAGTTCGCTCTTAGATCCATGTCGATCTGGTTCTCACATTTTAAACAAACATTTTCTCCACACACATTCAGCCTGTAAGCGTGAATTAATATAACATAACATTTAATATAACACTTAACACTAGTGACACCATGGGTAAAATGTTACCTAGTATGTTTATTTGTAATCAAATTTAAAAGACAATGGTCACTTAGTAAATAACTACCACTCAGAAGGAAATACTTAACTTGAGCCTTCACTGCACTGACCTGACAGTTAGTGACTTTAATAAAATATACATTTAATATATAACATATTCTAATCGAATCTACAGTGTTTACACAAGCAGAGCTGAAGACTGAACCAAATACTCAATCAGTTCTTAGTTAATAATTAAAAAATAACTATCATTTGTAATAACTATCAGATGATCTAAAATAGTAATATAACACCAGGGGACTTATAATAGTACGTGCATTTACCAGATTAATCCTTTTAATGGAGAAACATTCTTAGTGAAGAGCTTTGACTTGGAGAAAGTGTTTTACAGTGTGGCATTCGGTACTTTAACAAAAAAGGTCTGAATACCAAATGGTAAGAACAGTAGCCAACGTTTAGGTTGTCTTGCTAGTAACCAAATCTAGGTGACATTCTGAAGACGTTACATTTATCAAATTAGATCTTGAAATTGGTTCAATATCTAGGAACAAGGATATCCTGTTGGCGTTTTAAGCGTTTTTTGTGAAATTAAAGTCGCAGATGTCACAGGCCACACCAGGGTGGGGTAAGCAACTAGCTAGTTAGCTAGCAACAGTATTAAAGTGCTATGCACGTTAGCCATTAGCCGGCTAGCAAGCACAAACTGTTTAACAACTTCATCTAGCCTAAACTAACGAAATCATTATCTCAGCCGAATGTATGTTTCTCATAGTTAGTTACACAGAGACACTCCTGACAGTTGAGTAGAAGACTCCTAAATCCGTGTTAATAAAAGAGAAAATAAAATTCATAAAATAATCTTGATGCTAACTAGCGTTAGCTGGTCGGTGTCACGTTTTCACTGCGTGTGTCTTCGCGGCGGAATCGAGAGACAATCAACAAAACAGACTATGCCTCCGTATCTTACCTTTATTTTTGGGCATATTCTTTTATGCCTTGGTCACTTTAATCCTGCTCGGTAGAACGGACGTACAGTAAATAAACAATAACTGTGTACAACAGTCAGTTCTAAACTGACTGAACGGTAACAAGAAACTAGCTAGTCACCACTGATTCGCTCCGCCGGTTTGCGCATGCGCTTTCCAATACATTCAAAACCACGTTGCTTTATTGTAAAAGGTGATTGTTACAGAGACAAAAGCCTGCAGAACTGCAAAAAAAACACGTTTAAAAACAGTTTTTTAACCAGTAATGTGGTCTGGTTCTTATCCGACTACACACAATTCACCATCAAATAATGAAACAGATATCCTGACACTTTGTCTGAGTATAGTTTATCACATTGTCTTGACATCATAATGGGCTTTATTTAAAGTAATATTGACTTGTTAAATGCGGATCTTTTAATTTCAACAGAGTATTTATACAGTATGGTAATAACGCTGAATACTTCCTCCACCAGTGAATGATAATTACTTTAAACATGTTTATTAAATGAGAATCAGATACCCCTGCATTTAATAATTACAGTTCATTGCAACGATGTATCCCTCCGCGCCAGCAGGGGGAGGAACTCGCTGCCCTGAGCTGTTGCTGTGTTTATTTCCCAAGAAACAAATTTAACATTTTGCAGGAGCAGAGCTGCTGATCGGGACCTTTTAACCCTCCTGCAACATATACAACTCGATTATCTCATGTTTTATACATTGAGAAGTGCATGTCACCTGTGTGTTTTTGCATCAAAATAGCAAAGTGACGCAAAGTTAAAAAAGGTCAGTTTTAATTTGACTGTTAACTTGTAGTCACGTTAGCTAGCGTGTTGCTAAGCTAGCTGCAGTTTTGTTTTCACCACAACGAGGTTTGTCTGTAATGGCTGACTTCAACAGGATTATGGTGAGTTAAAATGTACTTCATAGATAAAATAATTGTTGATGCTTCTTTTTCTCTGTACTCTGTGAAGGTACCTCAGAATTTCTCTTGCAACTTGGACTTTTCCTCCAGTTCTCTGTCCAGAGTTAATACTTTTTTCTCTTTTACATTTGTTACCTAACAATTGAAGATGTATGCACACAAGACATACAACAATTTAACTTGTTTACTTTTGTTCCTTTATGATGGTTTTGTAGGTGTTTTCTGTTTTCTATTGTTTATCTACCGCTGAGAAGAACGACGATATCCTACAGTGTTGTGGCATATTATTATTATAGACAGACCTCTTTTAAATAGTTCTTCCCCAAACCCAGAGATACTCAGAATAAAACCAGAACATATTCATTCACATTTAAGATGCGGTTACCAGTGACTTCACCTCTTTGTAAAAAGGGATTCAAATGTTATTAATTTACACCAAATAGTTGCTCATTATTTTCCTGTTGATCAACATACTTTTATATGAAAAGAACAATTGCATATGTTTCAATACTATAAAAAACATACATGCATATTTATTCAGTTGGATGTGAGTTAATCTGTTGCCTGAAAACATATCAACTATTTGTTTTTCTGTGTTTAGATGTCTTCTGAACACACTACGGTTGCGAGTGGGCTTGCAGGAAAGGCCACTTCGTCCTCTGTGGGGACAGCAAACGCAAACTGGGACTGTGCCAGCAGCTTGGATCAAATAACGGTGGTGAGAATCGACGACACGCACATCGCGGAGGATAAAGACTTAGCGGCTGTGCTACGAGATGGAGTACTCCATTCCCGCGGAGGAGGAGGCTGTTGGAGAGGATGAGGATGACGGCGTCTACGTCATTGAGTACTCAAACCCCGAAGAGGAGGGAGAGAGCTACCAGTTCACAATGTCTGTGGATCGACCGCTCCCCACCAAAGGGCCGATAGTTACACATCCTGCTGCAAGAGACAGTGTGATGTCCAAACCCTTCAGACCTCAGAGGTCGCGGTCGAAGAGGAAGAAGGAGCTCAAAGAGGAGGAGGAGGAGGAGGAGGAGGAGGAGGAGGAGGTGGTGAGTAATAAGTGTTTGCTGGAGCTCGGGGAGGACTACAGGGACATTATGAGGATGAACTCAGATAAAGAGCAGCTGGTGTGCACGCTCTGCCCGCCACCTGGACGCTTGTTCAAGAGAGCCGCCGGTCTGGCCGTGCATTTGAAACATGTGCACATGCTCAAGGGTAAAAAGACGTTTTTCTGCATCACCTGCAAGCAGTCGGTCCGCACGCAGATGGAACTGGATTCACACACGAAACGCCACGCCAATCAGGAAGCCGTGTTCACCTGCTTGCTGTGTAAGGCACAGGAGGGCAAGGCAGGGTACAAAGGGTCGAAGTTTGGTCTGAGGAGACACCTTGAGCAGGAGCACCCGGGCATCATACCGCGCTGCGACATCTGCAACAAAAGCTTCACGTCGCTCACGTCCTACCTGGCTGATCAGTTCAGGCACGTTGGAGTGTCGCCGTACTACTGCGCCCGCTGTCAGATCTACGAGATGACGGAGAGGGGTCTGAGTGTCCACACCAGGAATGACAACATCAGGCAGAACAAGCTGCTGGAGTCTCAAAACAAACTGCTGCATCCTCAAAGCAGCCTGCTGGAGCCTGAAAGCAGCCTGCAGGAACTTGGAGTCTCCGCCAACGACGATAATTCCACCACAGACGACTCTGATTTCTGACACCATTTGTTTTATTTCCCTCAGTAGCGAAAAATCTGCGAAACTTTTAGCATCTTTATTGACACATGGAGGAAAAGCAGTTTGGATAACAGGGATCTGTTTTTTATTGCTTGGCATTTTAGAATCTATGCTTATTCTTTTTATTGCCGGAGGTCAGATGAGAAGATTAATATCCCATCAGATAAATTTGCTGAAAAATAGTGAAAAGAATGCCTCAAAGTTTTCTTGTGACATATTTGAATGTGTTGTTTGACTAACTCTTATATGATATGTTATGATATTAAACAGCCAAATCCTCAATTTTAAGAAGCTGAATCCAGATTGTTGAAAAAACAAACATGAAATGACTTATCAAAGTAGTTGCCAATTAATATGGTTCAGATTAATTCTCTAATGTTTATGTTTTAAGACCCAGGTTGTATAAGAAGCCGGTGTTAATGCTGTATTTGAGTTGATGCACGTGTGTAAATACTGTATTAATCATCAGTCTTTCCAACGACAGGAGGAGAAAGTAAAACACTATTTGTACGCTGAATTAACAGGAAGTGAAACTTGTCTAATTTGTAATAAATGGGACTGAAAATAAAAAAATGCTATGATCCAGATTGTGTCTTTCTTACAAAAGGCTTCTACAATTCATGAAAGATCAAAATCTAATTTGGGTTTTTTTTAGCACAGAGGGTTAAACCATGAAATGCTTAGTTTGAAGGCATCGAATTCGCTTTAGAAAAATCTGTAATATCACACTGACATACGTTTCCAGTGTCCTCTTGCATAGAACCGCTTCAGCTCATGTTGCCAGAAGATCTCTATCTAAAATAGCCTGTATGAAACACAACCTTGTATTAATTATGTGGTGATTAAAACATTATTCATACCACTTGGAGGAAAGTGGTCTTTGTAATTTGTATGAACTTTATCTTTTAAAAACTATAACATGCTCAAAGAGAGTCAGCGTGCGTGATCAGCTGATTATCCTTTTTATTGTTTTTAATAGAAAGTCCAACTCTCGCTGCAGGTACAAAAACAGAGAGCTGGAGAAGCAGCAGGCTGAACACTGACAGAAGGAGGAGGAGGAGGAGGAGAAGAAGGAGAAGAAGAAGGAGAAGAAGGAGAAGAAGGAGAAGAAGGAGAAGGAGAAGAAAGCTATTCCCCAGTTCATAATTACAGAAAACAAATCCTTTTACATTCCTTTATCCCAGAGCTGTACAACGAAAGACGAGGCAAACAACATTTATATATTTCATATTATATATAAAACAACAAAAAAATCTATAGATCCCTTTTTACGTTGACGGACATTCAGATGAGCACGGGGAGGAAGAAGTGTTTTAGATCATTCACAGAAAGATACAGTATTTCTGACGGATGCAGGGGGGGCTTTGTTTCGTGCTCGCTGATTGTCTTCAATCTGTTTGTTTTTTGCAGCAGAGAAACACACAGGCGCACCTTTATATCACACACAGGTCTCACATCATTTCCAGATTATATTTAAAAATAGTAAGAGATTCTCATTCTAATTTGTGTTGTAAATAAAGGGCCAGTTCACCATTTACCGGTTGAGGAGTTCATATCATTTCTGCAAAGTTTCCCAAAAAGAAGAATGCATTTGGTTTCAGTTGTAGGGAAACTGTATTGAAATAAATATATTTCTAGTGTCAGCTGTGAAATGTGTCACCGGGCATGAAATAACTCAATACGTGTGGAAATAAAGATTCATATAATACATATTGAATTGATTTGGAACAGAGTTTGTACTGCATTATGTTGTTATACCTGGGAAACTCTGTCGAAATGATAGGGAAATTAGCAAAATATCAATCAAATAAAAGCTTTTCCCCCCATTGCATTGTGGGGAATGTAGTTTCAAGTGTTCCAGGGGCATAATAATAACTTGAATTGATGAATCAGCGGTCTATTAAGAAGGAAACGTATGGGTGAACTAACCCTTTAATGTATTCACTGATGAACCTCCAAGTTAGCGTTTGAGCTGGAATACAAATGTTTTAAAATGCACCAGCTGCGGATAGTTTTTTCTGCTACACTTTGAGTTTAAAACCGACAGAAACATCCCGGTTACATGAAGAAAAGATGCCTCAGGAAGAGTTTCACTCCAAAATCCAGACGTCTAAAGCTAAAATAAATCTGTAACGGAAAGACAAAATGCGTCAGGTTTTCGGAGTGAAACTTTTCTGCATGTTTCACAAATGCCTCATACATCTGTGTGCTTATCTTATTTTATTCTACGTACACCTCTCTCCTCCTGGACATATAAAAAAAATGCATTTTCTTGATTCGTAGAAACCTGAGTTGCTCGTACGTATTTATATTTACAGTTCAGCTCTCCATCGGTCGGCTCGTACAGAGGAAGGACACTCCGGGGGGGAGTGTCTAACATGTTTTTGGAAGCAAGAAGCTTTTCTCGCGTTATTTTATTTCATTTACATTTCCATAAACAGGTTTGACTTAAATCTCTTATCATTTTTTCAGATTTTCTTCTGCATTGTGTGTTTTTTTGGTAAATTTAAATACTTCAGTCTTTTTCTTACAATATTTGAAGTTATTTCTTGTCAATTTCCCACTTTATTATTATTATTTGAATATTTGGGGTTATTTTTCTCAGACAGCTTTTGATTTTTTCCTTGCATATATTAGATTTTGTTTTGCAAATTAGCTCTTATTGTCGGATAATATTTCAGGAGTCTTGGAGTAAATCTGAATATTTCAAATATATTACATTTCTTCATCTTGCACATTCCTGATTTATTTATCTTGCAAATGTACCAGTCTCAGCGAGTATCCCTTTTCCTATGTTTTAATATTTCCATTTCTGCAGGTAAATCTTGAAAGCAACATCTTGTTCATGTCCTTCTCCGTAGTCGCCGTGATGTCAGAGGCTTCTTGAGGTTTAAATACAGGCTCTGCAGCTACGCAGAACCCTAACAACAGTATAATGACCATCCTAGCTCTTTAGATGCATACATTAGATCTTCCTATGTTCCCGTTTGAAGTAAATAAATACAGTACTTTTATTCTCCTCGCGCGGGCTCCCTCTCCGGGTCTGCGCTGATTGTCCGAAGCAAAAACATGAACGGATTATTTCTCGAGCTGAGACATAACCGGCCAATCACAAGAGTCCGTTAAGGTGCAGGACAGCGGGCAGGGTCGGCAGCGAGGGGCGGTGGTCTCTGTTTCTATTTGGCGTTAGCGGCTCCTGGGTCCATCAGTAGTCTGTCCCCCGGACCAGAGGGAGGAAGAGGAGCAGGAGGAGGAGGAGGATGAAGGTCCGGTGGAGGTCAGAGTTGAAAGGGGTTGGAGGTCAAAGGTCACAGAGCGGTGGAGGTGATCTTCTTCATCCCCCTCCTCTGGGCCAGGGTGGAACAGCCCACTGGCTCCAACACCGGGGGGACGTTCCTGTTCAGCGCCGAGTACGTCGCCGCCATCGCACCCTGCAGGAAGTACACAGAATGCATTATTTCAGATTATTTGGTGCCATAATAATTAAATAATAAATAAAAATGGCTAGTAGTGTTTCAACTCTCCTGTCAGATTCTTGGTATATTTAAAATGCGTAACTATATACACCATGGGAACCTTTTCATAATTTCAGACACAAATTCTTCTCAAACCCCCGCTCTTCTTTATTTGAAATACCTTGACCAGGTGTGGTGCGTCCTGTCGGTTAAGGGTGTATTTGGGCAGCTGGTCCCGGTGAGTCACCCAGGGGTGTCGCAGCACCTGACCCGCTGTCAGCCGCCGGTGAGGGTCCACGTGCAGCATCTTAGACACCAGGTCCTAAAGGGTCAGAGGTCACACATGAAACACAGAGTCAGTTCAGTCAAAGTTTTTTTTGTGTCTTTGTTTTAAGATATTTTAGAGTCCATACCTTAGCCTCGGCAGAGACAGAGTTCCAGTATCCTCCAGTGAGGGAAAACTTCCCGCTGCCGATACGAGCCAAAATCTCCTCCGGCGTGTCCTCAGGACCGTTAGCAAAGGGCGTAAACCTTTAAAACATATTGATATATACATATGTTTACTTCTGTGTTAAGTTTAGAATGTTTATTTGTCAAACAAAAACATTAATCTCATATAAGGACCCAAAGAAATGCTAAGATAACTCATGAAATAACTACAAATACAAGCTAAAAATACATAAATACAGTTCTTACTTTAATTCAAATCTCTGTTCAATAATCATAATGTATTCATTAGAGTTTTCATTACGTTTTTCTAACCTTATTCAAGATGAGGGCTTTATTGGAAATTGTGAAACATCAGGTGTAAGTTGGCAATAATGAAGCACGATTTATTTATTTCTAATATAATAAATATTTCTTTCCTGTTAATGAAATAAAAAGCTTACCCTGTTAGCATAGTGTAGAGCAGAACTCCCAGACTCCAGATGTCACAGGCTGCATCGTAACCCTGCTTCTTCAATACCTGCCAGAAAACACCAGAGAAAAATCAGTTTCAGAAATATACCAACAGATTCACCGCCCCACATCTATGCACAGGTTAATACAGGACAGCTGTATTCATTTTGGTTGGCTTTTGTTTAGTTGCATAACAATAAATCGTCGTTGTCGTCCTGGTGATGGATTCATAGACTTGGTACCTCAGGAGCGACGAAGTTGGCAGTGTAGCACGGCGTCATCAGAAGACCGTTCTCCGCTCGCAGCTGTTTGGCGAATCCGAAGTCGCAGATCCTGATGGACTCGGCGTTCCCGCTCTCGTCCACGTACAGGATGTTACTGGGCTTCAGGTCTCTGTGCACCACCTGCACACACAGCAGGAGAAGTCACATGAGGTGTGTACTTACAGGACAGCACTTTTTTATCTTATCTTATCATCTCTTCAACAACACTAAAATGTCATTTGTCACTGTTTTCTCCCATGGCTTAAAATCCACCTTGAAAATACTGAAATATGTCACACAAACACATCAGTTCTTTGTGACCCGAAAGACAGAAGAGCTCTTTTGGTTTAACATGCTGCATCTAAATCAGATGTAGATCTACCATTGAGGGCAGGAAAGTGAGACATTATAAAACCTATTTTTCTCTTAAAGACAAAAACGTACCCCCTGCACATGCAGGTACTCGAGCGTCTTGGTGATGGTGTACAGGACGGCGCTGGCTTCTCTCTCGGAGAAAAACTTCTGCCGCAGGATTTTATCGAGCAGCTCGCCTCCTTTCATCAGCTCCGTCACCAGAAACACCGAGCGGCCGTCGTCATACACCTTCCACACGGAAACAACACATAAAAACCTTTTAGTCACTGCATTATTCATTGAAAATGATTCTATTCTGAGAGATTTCTAAACCAATCACACCTTCTTATTCAGGATATGAGTTCCTTTAATAGAACATAAAACATGCAGCATTATCTAATTAAAATAAAAACAGAGATGTCTGACCTGATACTGATTAATTCAGACTACGTGGTAGACCCGGTACCTTTGTTTTCTTTACCTGAACAACACCTTTTACTCTTTTTTATATTTCAGAATAAAAATATTATTAGAGTCCATTAATCAATCAGCAGACCTTCATTAGCAGCTAGTTAAATAATCCTTTCTTGAGTAAAAAAATCAGTATTAATCTTCCCAAATTTTATTATTGCTGATTTTCTTTGTTTTCTTTTCAGTAAATGTAATATACTGCTTTAATATACTTCCTTTTGTTAGGCTTAAGATACTTTTACTAACTTTATTAAATCACCCATCTTCATCATCATCATCATCAGTTATCTTTAATGATAGATACCAGAATTAGAACACTATAGTTAATTTACCCAACATGAATTTTAATTAAAGCATTGAGATGAATCCTATCTGGAACACCCACCATCCTTTGATTATGTTCTTACAAAAAGCATCAATGTAGGTATAATCAGCTTCAGTTACTAGAAGCGATTTAAGGAAGTTTCCACCCAGCAGCAAGACGATATTTTTAACTCTAATAAATACGAGTGAGTCATGAAAACAGGGAATTTAGTTTCTTTTGTCCACACAAAAATGTAGATTCAGCCCGACTGAGTCACTCTGGATAAACATGCAGTTTAACACCTACAATTACAGAAATATTAAATCCTGTAGATGGCCAAGGGGGGGTTTGGAAAAAGGGCTTTGAGTTTATTCTATGGCGTTGGCCCATAATATACAGTGGGGCAAAAAAGTATTTAGTCAGCCACCAATTGTGCAAGTTCTCCCATTAAAAAAGATGAGAGAGGCCTGTAATTTTTATCATAGGTATACCTCAACTATGAGAGACAGAATGAGAAAAAAAAATCCAGAAAATCACATTGTAGGATTTTTAATGAATTAATTTTCAAATGATTGTGGAAAATAAGTATTTGGTCAATAACAAAAGTTCATCTCAATACTTTGTTATATACCCTTTGTTGGCAATGACAGAGGTCAAAGGTTTTCTGTAAGTCTTCACAAGGTTTTCACACACTGTTGCTGGTATTTTGGCCCATTCCTCCATGCAGATCTCCTCTAAAGCAGTGATGTTTTGGGGCTGTCGCTGGGCAACACGGACTTTCAACTCCCTCCAAAGATTTTCAATGGGGTTGAGATCTGGAGACTGGCTAGGCCACTCCAGGACCTTGAAATGCTTCTTACGAAGCCACTCCTTCGTTGCCCTGGCGGTGTGTTTGGGATCATTGTCATGCTGAAAGACCCAGCCACGCTTCATCTTCAGTGCCCTTGCTGATGGAAGGAGGTTTTCACTCAAAATCTCACGATACATGGTCCCATTCATTCTTTCCTTTACACGGATCAGTCGTCCTGGTCCCTTTGCAGAAAAACAGCCCCAAAGCATGATGTTTCCACCCCCATGCTTCACAGTAGGTATGGTGTTCTTTGGATGCAACTCTGCATTCTTTCTCCTCCAAACACGACGAGTTGAGTTTTTACCAAAAAGTTCCATTTTGGTTTCATCTGACCATATGACATTCTCCCAACCCTCTTCTGGATCATCCAAATGCCCTCTAGCAAACTTCAGACGGGCCTGGACATGTACTGGCTTAAGCAGGGGGACACGTCTGGAACTGCAGGATGTAAGTCCCTGGCGGCGTAGTGTGTTACTGATGGTAGCCTCCGTTACTTTGGTCCCAGCTCTCTGCAGGTCATTCACTAGGTCCCCCCGTGTGGTTCTGGGATTTTTGCTCACCGTTCTTGTGATCATTTTGACCCCACGGGGTGAGATCTTGCGTGGAGCCCCAGATCGAGGGAGATTAGCAGTGGTCTTGTATGTCTTCCATTTTCTAATAATTGCTCCCACAGTTGATTTCTTCACACCAAGCTGCTTACCTATTGCAGATTCAGTTTTCCCAGCCTGGTGCAGGTCTACAATTTTGTCTCTGGTCTCCTTTGACAGCTCTTTGGTCTTGGCCATAGTGGAGTTTGGAGTATGACTGTTTGAGGTTGTGGACAGGTGTCTTTTATACTGATAACGAGTTCAAAAAGGTGCCATTAATACAGGTAACGAGTGGAGGACAGAGGAGCCTCTTAAAGAAGAAGTTACAGGTCTGTGAGAGCCAGAAATCTTGCTTGTTTGTAGGTGACCAAATACTTATTTTACCGAGGAATTTACCAATTAATTCATTAAAAATCCTACAATGTGATTTCCTGGATTTTCTTTTCTCATTCTGTCTCTCATAGTTGAAGTGTACCTATGATGAAAATTACAGGCCTCTCTCATCTTTTTAAATGGGAGAACTTGCACAATTGGTGGCTGACTAAATACTTTTTTGCCCCACTGTACCTGTATATTGATCAAAGACCTATTCCTCACTATTTCCTTTAATCCCAGATAATATTTTATAACGCTTTTTATTCCACTCACATCTTTGAGTGTGATGATGTTGGGATGTTGTCCGTATCTCAGCAGGATCTCCACCTCCTCGGTCGGGTCTCTTTTTGCCTTATTAATGATCTGAGAACAGAACAAAAACAGAGTTCAAAGTAAAGGAAAAGTTAAATGTGGGCATATTATTTCTGCTTGGGATGTTTGTGTGTTTTATACCTTCACTGCGTACTCCATGCCGGTGCCTTTGTGCACGGCGCGTTTGCAGATGGAGTACGAGCCCACACCGATGTCCTCTTTTATCTCGTAGGCGTCTGAAAACTGAGATGTGCTTCTGTGCAGCTGTTACATGCAAAGACACAAATGTCAAAGCAAACATTAATAATTATAATTATTCATTGAGGTTTTATTTTATATGACATTTTACTTCTTCTGTTTACATAAATATCTCTGCGTTATCTGATCTTTTTATTGCACATTATTGCTTTTAATTCTTATCTTTATATGTTGTTCAAGACTCGGTTTCAGTCTATAAGTCTGATTATTTTTCTCCCCTTACAATATGAAAGTGTGTGTGTACCTGTACAATATTGCTGGGTAGTGGTTGTGTGTCCTCTTCTGTTATTGCCACAAAACTGAATCCTCTGAACAGTTGATGGGCGTTGGCGCTGGGAGGAACACCCGGAGAGTCTGAGACACAGAAACAGAGACAGCTGCTGAACCTCACCGCTCGGATAAATCACAATTCATTCAGGATGAAGTCACCTCTCAAAGTGCGTACCTCGGGGTGTTTTAGCTGTGAACTCTGGATCGAAATAGAAAGTGTCGTCAGGTCGACCTGAAGCCGGTTTGAAGGGCGGAGGGATCTCTCTGCGGAAGAGTTTCTGCAGAAAACAGACAGAAATATTAAGTAATGAAATGTTTCTGAGCCTCTGGCTGCAAAGAAAGTCTCTCTTCTTGAATAATAAACAAAAACTGATGAGCAAATCACTTCAGAATCAGAAACCCTCTATTCATCCCAACGTGGCGGATATTTTCTTTATCCTATCTTGATTTTTTTTCTTAAAATGTTTAATTTCAGACTTGATTCAACAATAAAGTATTATCATATCACGTCATATCATAACATATGAAATAGGCAAGCCTGTTATAACATCAAACACGTCCACAAACATGATGAAACTAATAAAGTCTAGTTAAAGGAGGCACTGACGTTCCAGTCGATGGTGCTGAAGAAGTGATGTCTCTTTATCTCCTCAACTCCGTCTGGTCCAGCTCCTACAAAATAAATCAGTTAGTCCAGTGTTTTATCAAATAAATCTTTGAATGTTTCTCAACAATTATTCTGTGTTGGATTCAATTGAAGAATATTAGGTCGTACTAATTTGACTTTATATCTGGGGTCAGTTTATTGATTATTTCAGAAAGCAAATGGATTGTGATGCAACTCAAAATTGTATATTGATTTATATACCCCTCTATATTAATGAATGTGGATTAATGTGCAGGTCATTTTTAATACTTGAACATCTCCAGGCACTGGCGAGCATCTCTGAGCATGCATGCATTCTTCATAGTTTTTCTAAAGTTGTTCTGAAAGTGCAAACTGAAGTAAAAAAGCTGTACCTAATCTGTTCCCAGGGTTGCGTTTGAAAAGGTTCCTGAGGAGACTCTGAGCTTCTGAACTCAAAAACTGAGGCATTCCCAACTTGGCTCTGTGAGAAAAAAGACAGAGAGAGAGAGAGAGAGAGAGAGAGAGAGAGAGAGAGAGAGAGAGAGAGAGAGAGAGAGAGAGAGAGAGAGTTTATATTCAAGTAAAATCAAGAATAGCTGCAGAATGATATCAAATGCACATATTGTATATCCAGACTGAAAGTATCTGAAAGACAAAACGCTACACAGGAAACGAGGTCAGCATTCTGCAGAGAGCATGCTCAGCTGTTTCCTCCACACAGATACTGATAAATAGACGACAGGGGAAGTGGAATGGTTAATATTTCCTCTGATTTGTTTTTATATATTTCTCTTTGAAAGATTCTCAATCACTGTCTGTTCCTTAGCCGTTATAAATGGCAAGCACGCCTGAGTCCTCTCCTCCTCTTCCGCCTGAGTGAAGCACTTTATCTCCTCTATAATAACCCTGCAGGATGGACAGTAATCTGTAACAAAAGCCATTAAATGGTAATTTGATACGAGCGTAGCAACGATATAAAGCGTCTTACTTGAGGATCATGGTCATCGTCTCTTTCCGGTCTTTTCCTTGAAAGGGCAGTGTTCCAGTCAGCATCTCGAACTGAGAGGAGGAACAAATAATATTTTCAAGGACACCAAGCCTTCGGTAATATACGGATAAATAATACATAGAAATGCTTTGAGTTATGTGGAGAAGAACCCTATTTTGACGTCTTTACTTAAGATGTCATTAATGTTGTTCTCTTTGTGCAAAATAAACCAAATCACTGACAAAGAGGAAGATCTTAGGTGAGAATACATATGGAACAACATTTTAATCATAAGCTTTTAACTAAAATGAAATCAGGTTGGAAATATAAGGAGGTAACTCGGATATCTCACCATGAGCACGCCGTACGACCACCAGTCGGCGCTGTGTGTGTGTCCTCGCCGGTTCACCACCTCGGGGGCCATGTACTCCACCGTCCCACAAAAGGAGTACGCCTTGTTCTCGTGATCTATTGACTCCTTACTCAGGCCAAAGTCTATACACACACACACACACACACACACACACACACACACAGAAATAATAAAATCATAAAACAGTTATCAGCAGCGGAGTGTAGCAGTCAGAGCAAACATCGTAACACATGTGAGGTGCTTGTCTGTGATGAGTGTTGTTATTCCCATGCTCATTTCTGCTTCTAGGGCACTACATTTATCTGACAGATTTATTTACTTTATAAATTACATTTTTAGCGCTCAAATAATTAGCTGTACAGATATTATACTGACATTTTATAAGCATTCTAAAACAAGTACAGCGGAAATGATTAAGGAACCAAGTGATGGCTTACACACTCATGCAGAAAGCACACACACACACACACACACACACACACACACACACACACACACACACACACACACACACACACACACACACACACACACACACACACACACACACACACACACACACACACACACACACACACACACACACACACACACACACACACACAGTGTAGGTGTAATATTACGCACCAGTCAGCTTGATGTGTCCCTCTTCATCAAGCAGGATGCTGAAATAACAGAAATGCTTTTAATATTTATTCTCCAGGAAATGTCTGCAAACATTTGTAATGTGTGTGTGTGTGAGTGTGTGTGTGTGTGTGGTGTGTGTGAGTGTGTGTGTGGCCTCTTTTTCTGGTTTCAGGTCTCTGTAGATGATGCCGAGGCTGTGAAGGTGATCAAGGGCGAGAGCGAGCTCCGCCAGGTAAAACTTCACGTCTTCCTCCGTGAACATCACCTGCAACACACAGGATTCACTACAGGTTATTTTTTATATGATGGTTTCATTTGATGGTCTTTGACTGACTTTAATGCAACAAAAACACACTCCTTAAGGTTTTAAAATCCCTGTAGAAGAGGAGTTACCTCCTTGGAGAGACGAGTGAACAGATCTCCTCCTCGCAGGAAGTCCAGGATCAGGTACAGCTTCCCCTCTGTCTGAAACGCTGAGGGAGGGGAGGAAATAAGGAGATAAGATCTGAGAAGTTTCCTGCACGCTGAAATTTCCACTGCTAAAAGAGGAATATTGAGTTTGAATTGGCCAGCGAGGTGCTGGTCCGTGATTGGCTGCCTCACCGTAGTGCAGTTTGACGATAAAGGGGTGGTTGACTTCCACCAGGATGTCTCTTTCCATCTTGGTCCTGACCCGGTCACGCACTGAGTGGAAAACACGTAAATCAAGAGAGAGCACTTAGCGAAAAAGCCAAAATAAAACATTCTCCCTTATTTGGTTTTCTATTTTTGGATCTCAGATGGCAGAGGATGAATCACAAGGAAAAAAAGAAGGAAAAAAGAGAAGGAAATAAACACACACTGAAGGAGCATGTGGTATTTCTTCCACCAGCAGATGGTGTATGACTTTAGGAAGTTATCTCTCCTCTTCCTCCCTCCCTGCACATCTTTGTATGTGCGTCTCATGTTAAGGTGCGAAATTCCACTTTGGGCGATGATGGCTGAGCAAAGCAAACTCACTAAATCCACTTGGGAAAGATTTACTAGCAGAAAAGTAGGCTGACTTCATCCACAAAAGCTCTATTTGAGAGCAAAAGACCTTCAGCCTACCTTGATCTTTAAATGGTTTGGAGAAATAGGAATAAAATAAGTGACTTCTATTCAAAACATAAATTAGAAAGTATTTTAAAATGTTGTTTTATTTCTATTATCTTTAGAAAAACACTTATTTCAACTTTTTTAAATGTGCTCTATTCTTTCCTTTTTATATTTCCATGTTTTATTTATTTATTATTAATCAATTTCTTTTTCTTTATTTACTTGTTGACTTTTTTTCTCCGCATTGTTTTCTTATTTATTGTTTTATTTATTTCTTTTTATATTCACCAAGTTTTTTACTGAATCATTCATTCATTTATTTATTTTGACTTCTTTTAAACGTACACTTGTTTCTCTTATTTTGCAGCAGCTTGGGTTCAGGGTGAATCCCTTGCATTTCGGCCTATGCATTTGTTTGAAATTAAGTTATTTATAACATAAACACATAATGAGCAATCCCCAAGTTGCTTAGATGTCCCATATCTATGCAATCAATGCAATTATTAATACGTTAAAAACTACTTTAGATCATGACGATTCAAACGTATCACTTGAACGGACTGGAAAAGGTGTGTTGCATCCCTAAAGAAGGATACAGACTTATCCTTACCTAAAGTATCTTCATTTCAAAAAGTGTTTCGTACCTTTCAGTGTAGCTTTCTTCAGGACTTTCATGGCGTACAGCTGACCAGCATCTGGCCCCGTGACCTTCCTCACCAGAAACACCTAAACACACACACAAAATCCATCTGAAATAAATCCAACCATGTGTTTATCTATGTGATATAGGTGTGTGTGAGCAGCGCGATATACCCTTAACTGCTCAGTGGTGTGCATCAGTGCATATGTGTGTTTGTTTGGGTTCGCCTTCGTTTTCTAGGTCATACTTATGTAGATTAGCATGAACATAAACAAACACACAAGCTAATTGTTCATTCATAAAGACAATGAAAGTGAGTGTGAAGGGCCCTCAGACCGCTGTATCCATGGCGACAGGCTCCAAAAAACACCAGCACAAGGGAACATAACAGGGATTTTGAGTGGAAATTAAACCCACGTTCACACACAAAGTCACACACACACGTACACTTAAAAGGGATAATTCGGATTGTGTTGAAGTGTACTTGAACGAGGCACTTGTACATAATCAGTACAGTAAATGCAGCTTAAAAAGAGGAGCGGTCGTTTTCTATGCTCTCTTCAAAGCCACTAGACTCCATTGATAAAAGCTGTGGATTTAACCTCACAGAAAACAGGTGTTGCTGCTCTATGGCTGCTTCATTGTTAAGTTAGTTTGGATGATTATCAGGGGCGTAACAACACACTAGTATTAACCAAATCAGATTAGATATAACTATGTTGTCAAAGCACAGAGAACTGAGACAACAAAAATGAGGTTTAGCACCCAAGCAGATGCAAAACAGGTCTGAATTCAATCTATCAATCCTCCAATCCATAAATGCTAGGCTCACACAGATCAATTTAAGATATGCCTTTATTTTGAAAATCCCATGGCATGTCTTTGTCACTTTCCTTCCAAAACATTCAAATTGCTGGCACTTCTGTCTCTTTCTTCAAACTATTGATAAATTCCCCATCTTAAAAACACCCAAACTTTTTCTTTAAGGCTCACACACACACACACACACACACACACACACACACACACACACACACACACACACTGACTCATATATAAACAAACACTCACCTTGCCGAAGGATCCCTGCCCGAGGACTTTGCGCAGCTCGAACTGCCGCGGGTCGCCTTTCTCTGATCCCTCTTTCACATGATTAGTGATGCTAATCTCCTTGATTGGCACGTCGTCCTGTAACACACACAGCGTTAAGATTAGCAACACAGCCTCAAGTTCACACACTCCATATTTTTTATCGGGAAAGTATTTCTTCTATACTACTACTCTATTACACTTGATAGGAAAGTCATTTAGTTTTTACTTCACTTCATTTATTTGACAGTTTAGTTCAAATAGAAATGCCACATGTGAAATGTTCATATATAAGTTGTATTATTATTCTGTGGAAACTATTTCTGGTACTTTTTTAAGGGATTGTTAATGCAAACTTGTGGTAGGACAAAAAAACATTGATTTCTCAAACAGTTACTCTAACCTACACCTAAAAACAACAACAGCTGGATGAAGCAAGTTAAGGCATGACCTCTGGGCACTTAAACAAAAATGCATTCTGGGAAATGAAGCAAACACAGAAGTAAACTACAACATCCTCTGGAGCAGCAACGTTATCAGTGTAAAAATCTGTTTTTCTCATATCAGTGAATCATACAACAGGTTGAGCAGGGTTCCTGAATGTTCGTCATCTGCTCAGTGGGAAATTAGACACACACACATTATCTAAACGGGACACACACACATGCACAGTTGTCATGGAGCCACCCCCGATACCTGCTCCCCACTGTAGCGGAGTGACTAATAATACCATACTGTGTGAATGTACTCACTGACACAATCCCTCCATCAAACTCTTTCTATAGCCTCCTCGCTCCTTGCCATCTGGGTATTGATAATAAACCTAGCAAGTAAACACATCAAGACTACATTTCCCATCGTCCTCTCTGCCCTGCACTCCCAAATCCATCCTATTCTCTCTTTCAGTCCACCTTTTTTCTCCACACTTCTACTCTTCTCCCTCCTCCCTCCATACCTGTAGGTCCCAGGAGGGTGACCTGCTGGCTGCCTGGTGCCCCAGTGCATTGTGGATCCTGTAGTCCCGGCTGCGGCTGAGGCTCTGTGGCGCTAACATGCTCCCTTGCAGCGACTGCAAGGCTACAGGATGGAGCACTTCTCCCTCTCTCTCCCACTTTCTCTCTCCCTCAGAGACATCTTTCCCTCCCTCCCTCGTTCCCTCCCACTTTCTCACTTTTTCTATCTTTATTTGAACCGTTCTCACCTCTCCTCTGTGGTTTGCACCAATTCTCTCCTTCTCGTCCTCTAAAGAACATGACTGGAGTAGGGAGGGGGGGATACAGCCACATGTGCAAGTATTCAGATACTTTGAGTAAAAGTACCAATACATCACTACAAAATATATATTTACAGGTCTTTTTGAAAATGTGCAACGTTGACACAAACTAAGATCCAAACTACAAACCAAAATAAGGTAGCAGGAAAATGTAAGAGAACTTAAGCTTTAGTCTTGTCATAGTTTAGTCTTCATAACTGCCAACTTTGGAATAATGGCATAAAATGTCAGAGTAAATCTGTTGTTTTGTTGAAATGGACCTATATAAGATTGTTCTAGATTTAAATTTTAAAAATTGATACTTTTTTGTTGAAGCAAGCCTCTTGTGAAGCTGTGTTACAAAATATTTCAATTACATGAAAGCTTTGAGTCCGTAGAGAACATTTTCATATTTTTTAATGTCAGGCATATAATATAACAGCCTTCCATGCACACAAACATGAGATCACACTGCATGTCATCATCGCTTAGCATGAAACATCACAACGCTGCATGTCAATGAGATTTCTCTGATTGGTAAAAGACACTGAATGCAACTCGATGCAAAACAGAAAAACATGCATTACGAGAAAATACTTTGTAAATGGACTGAAAAGATTCAGATTATTGTTCAGAGTGTGTGTGTGTGTGTGTGTGTGTGTGTGTGTGTGTGTGTGTGTGTGTGTGTGTGTGTGTGTGTGTGTGTGTGTGTGTGTGTGTGTGTGTGTGTGTGTGTACATGTGTGAGTCAGGGCACAGATGGAGATTTAGAGCCGAAGAGACAGGATGCTCATGTAGCACCTCTTAATCACAAGGATTAAAACTGCAAACGCTGCACCTGTGCTATGAACACATACACAAAAACACATGCACACAAAATAACAGGTGCATACACACACCTGCAGGTGCCCACACACACTTTACCTGTCTTTCTAACCTGTAATCCCTGTTAGCATTAATTTCCATCTTAACTGTGGAGCTTCCAAATCAACTTTTCCGCTGATTATTGAAATGTATTTTGAAGCGCAGGAGAAGTTTTATTTATTTGATGTAGAAGAGGATTCATTATTTTCTCTTTTTTAAATGCTCCATTCAAAATGTGAATATATATTTTTTAATGACAGTAAATAGATAAACAGGCGAAACCTCGGAGATATTGAATTAAAATAATATGTAATATCTAAGCTTCTGATCTATTTTAAAGCTAAAAAGTGGCAAAAATATAAAATGTTACACTGATATAAAACAGAGAAATGCAGGAAAAATGGACAATTTTTAAAACTATGATACTTCTTTAGTTTTAAGCGTAAGAGAAATAACTATACTGCCTATAAGTACAGTAAGCATGTTGTCTATAGTCTATTTCAAACTTTATTCCATTAAGGCTTTTGGCTAAAACTCATTTGAAGTTAAAACCAGATTAAGTGCTACAATAAATGAATCGATCAAACCAAGAAAATGTGATTATTTTAGTAACCTTTTTCTAATTTGCTTCTCTTGAAATCATAAAATGGTTGGCAGTTTTCCTTCAGTGATATAATTACTGCTGATTTATTAAAATGACCAACATGAGCCGCTGTAAACAGTGAGGTTAACAGGTCTGCAGTGAACCGCAGTAACCCAGCTTCCCATCATCTGGCCAGCATCACGTCTAATTAAGAGTCCTCCTGAGGAAGAGAATCAGTGTGATGCTGTTACACACCCTGCACACAGCAGCAGACCTCCCTATTATTAAATCTGTTGTTTTTTATTAAATTAACATAAACTCTGCACACGTTGTTAACTGCTGCTGGTCAGACGGGAAATCAACCCGTCTGACTGAACGGAGATCTCCTTATGAAGGACTTTTAGAGACAAATACTTTGAATACGGGCTGCATGAAATATCGTTTCACATCAATATGAATGTGCCAAAGCAGAACCTGGAATGTCAATGTAGGAAAAGTCTTTCCTTTACTTAAGTCACATGACTTTCATTTGTAGAAGTACTTTTATATATTGTGTTTTTTCCTTTATTTAAGGGATCTGAATGTCTCTTCCACCACTAAGATTTATTTCTAGTACAGTATAGTTTAATATCTTAGGACACGTCAGCGTTAGAGAGGATAAGGAAATGTGAATCCCCCCCATCTCCCCCTGTGACACACATACAAACCCACACACACAAACCATTTAAAATATGTGTGAGTAGAGTATCTATATCACAAATACAATCACGTGGTGACACTTTGGAAAATGCTGGCTGTACTCCCTATGCAGTCAGCATATTGCAAAATGTTTTTGAGAATCAAAGTGTTTGAAAATCAGGATAAAAAGGGCAGGTTTCTGTCTGTGCCATCTGGTGTCAGCTGTTCTCACAGACATAAACACATCCAACAACAGCAGTTCCTCAGCAAGAGGGTGGAGATCCATTTTCCTGCTTACTGATCTAAACTCATCACTATAGAGCACAGTCTGAACGTGACTCACATTTATCTAAACTTAAAGGATCCAAACAGCAAAAACCAAGAAGTGTTTTAGCCACGGCTCAGCATAACGGGCCCAAACCTCAAAAGGTACTTGATGATTTCAGAGTCTAAAACTCTATTTTTCTGTCTTTTCTGAATCAGAAAAGCATATTTATATCTGAAAAAACTCATTTCAAACATTGTTACATTAATAAAGATATCTGAGAGGATGAAAACAGCATAATGAGAAATAGGATTAAGGGATTATCAAAACTTTTGGAATAAACGTTGCCTTTACTTTCACACAAATACCATATTTGGAAAGCTAAGAACAGCCTTTTCTGACTTTTCTTCAAGAAAATACAGATTTATTGACTCTGTCTCTGACTTCTGACTTTTCATTGCTATACTTACAGCGTAATTATAGTTTTCCGGTCCATTACAGCCTAAAACTTTTCCCCTATTCTTCCCGTTTTGCTCCCAGCGACCTCCATCAAAGCTCTGAGCCGGGCGCTGCAGCAGGAGGCGTCGCAGCGCCTTCAGCCGGCTCCTCAGGGCCCGGAGGAAGCCCGTGGCGGCACACACACACTTGGCCGATGTGGCCGTCATCACTGAGAGAACTGAAGCAGCAACACTGAGGCTTATACTGCAGACAGACAGTGTGAGGGGATACCCACAGGAGGGGAGGAGGGGAAGATCCAAATTCAGAAGGGAAGTGGGATCCCCCCTTCTCTGCCCCCACTCCACTGCAGCTGTAACCCTCCACCAAGTGTTTCCATCAGGTGTCCCAGAGATCCCCGCTCACATAACCCTTCGACCAATCACTGAATAGCACGTCTATTTTGACACATTCACACTCCCTCTGTCCAAAACATCAATGGATCTGAGACGCGTCAGTCATCTGAAAGTGTGAAGCTGTTATTAATCACGATAAAGAGGAATTCAGTTTGTTTTTTGCCCGCAGATTAGAGTAGTTTTGATTATCTTTTAATTAAACAAATGAGTATTTTTGTATTCATTATTGTATGCTCTGTTTCCTCAAAACTGTAGAAAAGAGTTTCTTAAAATGCAAAACAAAAAAGAGTGTCATAACTGCAGTCAAAACCTAAGCAACAACAAACATACAAACGATTTGTAAACTAATATAAAAAGGAGCAAATCCTCACAATGGAATAGTTCAGTCAGACTCTTATGGAAATTATTGAGTTGTTTCTTTATTTTTTAAATCAACTTATCTCAACAGCACTAGTTTATTCATGTCAATTTAAAACATGTACTTTAATCTTTTAGGAAACTCAAATACAGAACTTTAAAATGAACAAGGCTTGTAAGTTTGTTTTATAAGTAAAAGTCAATATGTATTTTAAGTCAATGTAATGAAACTGTATTACTGTAATTACTTGACTTGTGCTTACTCGTACTACATTTAACCTTCTCCTTACCGCATCTTTTAGTGACAATACTTCTGTAATTCTTAATTATTTACCATTTTTGGATGCAGGACTTTTACCTGTAATAAAGTACTTTTGGTGTAAAGTGTCTCTCCTTTCATTAAAGGAACTGAATACTCAGATTTTGTCAGTACTCACATTACTGTTGACTGTTAAATGGTCAATATCTAAGGACACGTCAGTGTTAGAGGGGATGAGGGCAGAGGTAACGTGAATCCCCTCAACTCCCCCTCACTGACACACACACACACACACACACACACACACACACACACACACACACACACACACACACACACGTTTGTATGTCACTAAGGATACGGTTCCCTGTTTGAATGTCATGTAAACTGCTTAACTTTATTACTAACATTTACCTAACACTACCTATTTTCTACAGTACATGCTGACCTACCTTTACCTTTGTGTCGGAAATTGAAATTGTGTTATAATTGTAGAACAGATATATCACACTTTGAAGTTCATTTAATAATGAACATATTTACATATTTGAAGAGTTTTGTCTAGAGGCTGAACTTGATGATTGCACTAAAAAATATATAATAAATATGAATATTTGCAATTTCCCAAATCCATTAATATAAGAACATATTGTTTATTGTGATATTTAATTAATGATCATTTCATTTAAATAAAACCCTGACTGTTTAGGTCTATCTGTATAGCTAGATAAAAAGGCATAAGTGAAAAATATAAAAGCAACATAAAAAGAAAAGGTTTTCCCAGAAATGTGCACAAATTAAAGAGGGATAATTCTACTTCCTACTCCTGTAATGCCAGCGCATACAAGGGCACGTATAAGAGGCTCGCAATGGTACAATCATATGTACATTAGATCGACTAACAGGCGACAATGACGCATATCAAGAACCTCATAACACACAACCAGTAGACACAATCCTCCACCTGTCACACACAACCCCTCCAAACACACACACACACACTCTCATGCAGAGACAGAAACACAATGTACACAATGCCAGTGCACTGTCAACAGGATGCGTGACATTTCTTAGATTACCTCCACCTGTTGTCGCCTTCCCTGCGGGAACTGGTTCACACACACACACACACACACAAACACAAACACACACACACACACACACACACACACACACACACACACACACACACACACACACACACACACACACACACACACACACACTAATGCACAAATTTGATTTAACTATTCCTTCACTGTGTGGTGACTCATCATTCAGTTTCCTGAATATGGAAAAAAAAGGTTTTCAAAGGTTGTCTAACTATCCGAATATATACTAATATTTGTCTGCAAAACATCATAATAAGTCAATATTTCTCATTCAATATTTTAGTAATAACCACATGAGATAAATGTGCAGTATATTTTTGTAAATTATGACCAAATATGTAAGGACACTTTGATCTTTGGCCCCAGAAAAAATAAAATCATCCAATCCAAGTTGATGCTTCTTCTCAATTAACGTAGATAAATAGTGCAGAACTTAGAATATAGGGATCAAATATGACATATTTAATACATATTAATGCTAGACAAGTGTGCGATACAAAAGGAGTAACTGTAATGTAAATGTCATATGCTTGATGAACACACAAAAAGTATTGCGAAGGTATATATTGAAGTTAGTCAAGTTCTACCGTATCATGTAAATGTAGGGAATACGTTTGACTTGAAAAGGAAGAACATCTTGGCGGTGACTGAACTTATCACAGGTGTCAGTGTGTGTGTGTGTGTGTGGGTGCGTGCGCATGTGTGATAGAGAAAGTGTGTGTGTGTGTTTGTGTGTGTGTGTGTGCGTGCGTGCGTGTGTGCGTGTGTGTGAGAGTGTGAGATCGGGACAGGAAATGAGAGAAACATTTCCAGCATCACTTGCATATCCCCTATTAACTCTGCTAATAAAAATAGATGCAAGTGGGACTTTGGTAATAATACCAACCCCACTGTTCTTTGTGTGTGTACCTATCCATGTGTGTGTTTGTGTGTGTGTGTGTGTGTTGAGTGTGACATAGTATAAGTGTTGGTTGCTTGAAAATTCAGTTGTTTTCATTTCTGTTATGTTGCTCTCAGTGTTGCTCTCTGTAGGTAGAAGAGCATCAACTGATGCCACAAATGTCAATGTAAATATGCGTGCGTGTGTTTGTGTGTGTGTATAGAGCCTCTCCATGGCAGCAGCTATCAGGGATTGAGCGAGCGGGATGCCATTCCAAACAATCTGCACCCCCCCTAAGCCTGTTATGCAATCAAATTAACAGGCCGGATGGTCACCACACACACGTACACACACGCACGCACGCACACACACACACTATGGATTCGTCAGGTTATAGAAATAACGTGCATTTCCATTTCTGCTGGCCTTGCTGGAGGTTCAAATAACATAAAACACACACACAAACACAAAGGTACACACCACACCCCACACCCACACACACACACACACACACACACACACACACACACACCAAGATACACGTCACCCGTCAGAGATCAGAGTTACCCACACTTTGATAAAAACTACTTAAAATCATCTGATAAAACTCCCCTCACACAAAATGTTAGGTTAATATTCAAATGTATGACACACACACACACACACACACACACACACACACACACACACACACACACACACACACACACACACACACACACACACACACACACACACACACACACACACACACACACACACACACACACACACACACACACACACACACACACACACACACACACCACTCCGCTTGAACAGAGGAAAAGAGCTCCATCTACAGAGATTTAAAGAGCATCAACAAAAAGGTAGAAGTGGGGCTGTCTCACAGGTGGATTCTGGGAAATGTAGTGCATTGCTCTGAATCTGAAGATAAATTACATTCAAACTACAGACTTTTTAATAAAATTCTTCAAATAGGTGAGTATATATATATATATATACATTAGTGAACTGTTTTAATCTGAAAACATAGATTTAATTTAATTTTTAAGATGTAAGGTTCGAAATCTGTATCCAAAATGAAAGAAATAGAGAAGCATTTAATCTGAAAGACATAAGGGAGTGTAAATGAAGATGTAGAAGAGACGATGAGGATATGATTTAGAGCAGAGGCAGAAGTTTAAAATACAGAAAAGGAGAAAGAGAGCATTAAGTATAGATGAGGAGGACATCATCATTTATTCAAGAGCTGGCAGGACAAGATCCTCAATCACAGCGCACACACTGAGTGTGAGTGTGTCCTTTTTCTACATTATGCTGTAAATTGATCCACAAAGAAGCGCACAGGAGAGAAGATTGAGATTAAATAGAGAACGTCAGGATTTTCAGCTAAAATGTATTAGAAAATGTCTGCCAAGTCTAAATGTTAATATAGAAACATAAGTATAGATTTAGAAGTACATGATTTGATAATACAGGTTAAACTGAGAACACATTCGGCATAGTTTGATTAAAAAAAGGTATACTTAGTAAAGAAAACAATGATCAACTATTTAATTGCTAGGTTTTTCATCATAACAATAACAACCAACTTTTTAGATCATGTATTAAGTTGCTCAATTCATTTTGGTGTTAAATGTTTTTAGTATTTGCAAATAATGGAGTGATGTTGGGATCGAGCAACAAACAGGAAGAGAGACACAATGACAAAAGATGAGTAAGATGGGTCCAGAGAGAAAGGGGGACATCTCTGAGTCAGAAAAATGTGTTACCATGGTAATCTGTACATACACCAACAGACACACAGACACACACACACAGATCTGTTGGACAGAAGAGCCACTGTCTCACTCCCTCATTAGAAGGAATCAAAGCGCTTCATCTGCTGCCAATCAAATCTCTCTGTTCAGGGCGAGGGACCCTCTTAATTACATCACACACACACACACACACACACACACACACACACACACACACACACACACACACACACACACACACACACACACACACACACACACACACACACACACACACACACACACACACACACACACACACTACATGATCACTTACTCTTTGTATCCCTCATTTTTCAGCTTGTGAATATGATTTCTGCAGAGTTTATTCGGCCTTCATCAGATTCACAACTATTCTGGGGTCTCAGTTGTATACATTATATTGGAAAAGTTGTGATCTATAAAAACACACTTGACAGTAGAGCTTGGACTCATTAACGGTAACTCCATAAGTGCTTTCCACTGATCGTTCATGGCTGAATGAAGCTAATCGGTTAAAATTGGAATCTAAGCAATTGTGTATACATTAAGGGGTGATTGACACACAAAAGGTTGAGAACCACGCTTCCGTACTTAAACTTATCTTAAGATGCTTACTACAGCTTCAGGTGAGGAAAAAATACTTTACATTTTGAAGTGGATAACATGGGTTTTGTTTGACCCTAATCATGCACAGTACCACTGACAACATGCCATGCTTATGTTAACATACGGCAAGAAATAGTGAGCTTTTAAAGCGTTACAGAGGATTACTTTACATTATTGTCAAACATTTTTTACTTGCTGTCAAAGCAATGTCTGCTCACATACAGACACACACACACACACACACACCAAAAAAATATGATAAAAAGACGGGACTATGAGAAAGCCAAAAACGTGGGTGAGCCAAAGCCAATGAAACAAACACAGACCGCCAGCAAACAACAATCTGTTCTAACTCTGTGTGTGTGTGTGTGTGTGTGTGTGTGTGTGTGTGTGTGTGTGTGTGTGTGTGTGTGTGTGTGTGTGTGTGTGTGTGTGTGTGTGTGTGTGTGTGTGCGGGTGTGTAAACTGTACCTGAAAGGGCCTGTTCAATACGTGAAATAATAGGGTCTTCATCTTTGCTCCTCTCCCGTCTGAACTCCGTCACAAACTGATTAAATGACGGACTTATTACAGCGCAAGCACACACACAAGCACACACACACACACACACACGCACGCACACACACACAGGAAGGCCCTCCAGCTGTTCAGCATGGCGATTAAAACATGTCCTGTCATTGTTTCCCTGGCAACAACATCT
Source organism: Eleginops maclovinus (assembly GCF_036324505.1). Classification (NCBI taxonomy): domain Eukaryota; kingdom Metazoa; phylum Chordata; class Actinopteri; order Perciformes; family Eleginopidae; genus Eleginops; species Eleginops maclovinus. The sequence goes on from NC_086369.1 coordinate 4,589,823, forward strand.
GCACAGGAAGGCCCACATCTGTTCATGAAGCCCCCCGCCCCCCACTGTGAGGAAGCATAGAAAAAAAGCCCAAAACAGACTTTGAATCATTAACTTTAGTTTTTGGGTTGGTTTGAATGTGTGACGCACTGTATTATAATAGTTCCAAATATTAATCTATGAGTAGGCAGCCTGTAGG